>NW_028123684.1:0-547956 GCF_965194805.1 Balaenoptera borealis
TCTCCAGAGTGGCTGTTGGCAATTTACATCCCGCCCATCAGCATAGCAAGGCTCCCGTTTCTCCATGGCCTGTCCTGCATTTCTGGTTTTGACACTTTATTCAGCATGGCCCTTTTGACCGATGGGAAGCGAGACTTCTTTGTAGCGCTGATTTGCCTTTCCAGGTTGCTTGGTTGGCCAAAAAGGGCGTATGCGTTTTTTCCTGAATATATTCAGGAAAAAACGCATACGCCCTTTTTGGCCAAGGGCATCATGGTCGAGGTTTTGCCGCTTTTCCTGTGCTTTAAAGGCGATTCGAATCTACCTCCTGAAATCTGTTTCCTGCAATTCTGCCTTGCTTTCAAATCCTCTTCGTTGCCTTCCCTCAATATATTTGTGGACGAGAGTTATCATTTCTAACTCTGCAGGTTTGTGAATTGCAGTGCCCCTGAGCTCCATTTTTCAACTCGCTTTCTTGGGAGCTGGCCCCAAAAGCGCAGGATTGCTTCAGGCCCTATTGTGGTTCCGGGCGGCAGGCTGAGCCTGTGGTTAATTCTTCTTCCTGATGGGAAAATAGAGTGACCTGTGCCTGTCCCCACACCTAGACCTAGTCTCTCATTGGTTCCCCCTCTTCCCGTTCATCCTCAGGACAAATTGCAACCTGTTCGGAACAGGAGGTTAAAGGTGCTCATTATCCAAGGAGGGAGATTGCTAGTAAAGCGGCTGTAATGGCGAGCCCGAGCACAAGGAGATGAGAAATGAGGTGCGTTTTAGAAACCTTTCCCGATCACACGGTGTACCGTCTTCTGGGTTTCTCATGCATGTTTTCGATGTAGGAAGATGCCCTTGAACCTGGAGATTTTGGACCCATGGGATGGGTACCACGCAGTATTACTTTAAAAGGTCTGCGTTTGCTCACCCAACCTCACCAAACCTCTCAGCCCCAAGAGTGTCCACCCTTATGTCTCAATCAGCTGTGGGTCTAGAGATGGTCAATAAAGGTGGCATCCCAGCCCCTGAACGAATTCTGTATGAATTTCTCTCTCTTTCACTGTCTTTGTTTCACGGGTTTTTAAAAGTAATTGATTTTTATAATGGGGTTTAGCTGCTTTTCACTGCTGTGTTTATGCCGCTTTACACCCACTTGACTCACTTACAGAGAGATATCAATACATTGGTTTTAAGAGTCTTACTAGTCAGATATATTCTTGGGCGGTGAACAGGGGGTGTTGAATCCAGTTCACTGAGCAAGGAGTAGGTCTTGTCTGTTACATATTGGGTTTATGGAACAGTATCTGAGCTAATTTGCAACCCTTGTGTTATGCATCACCCCACCTCACCTTTCCCGTTAAGCAGCCATAGTGTGTTTTCTAAACGTGTGACGCTGTTCTGTTTTGTAATTCAGTTCAAGTGTAGCGGTTTTTACATTCCCTCTATAAGTGATATCTTATGATAAGTGCCTTTTTCTGTGTGACTTATTTCACTTAGAATCGTCGTACCTAAATCTTCTCATCATGCTGCTACTAGCCTTATGATGTTGATTTCATGCCTGAGTGACATTCCATTGTACATAAGGACCACAACTTCTTTATCCATTTTTCTCTTTCCTGGGATATTTAAGGTGTAATGAAGTGGAGGTTCTTGTCAACAGAGCAGCCCTAAACTTTGGGCTGCCTGTGTCTTGCTGATTTTTAGTTTTCCCAATTTATACGCCTATGAGTGGAAGTGCCCTATGCTCTCTAAGCTGAGTTTTTTAGATGTTTCAGGACACACCGTACACTTCTCCAGAGTGGCTGTTGGCAATTTACATCCCGCCCATCAGCGTAGCAAGGCTCCCGTTTCTCCATGGCCTGTCCTGCATTTCTGGTTTTGACACTTTATTCAGCATGGCCCTTTTGACCGATGGGAAGCGAGACTTCTTTGTAGCGCTGATTTGCCTTTCCAGGTTGCTTGGTTGGCCAAAAAGGGCGTATGCGTTTTTTCCTGAATATATTCAGGAAAAAACGCATACGCCCTTTTTGGCCAAGGGCATCATGGTCGAGGTTTTGCTGCTTTTCCTGTGCTTTAAAGGCGATTCGAATCTACCTCCTGAAATCTGTTTCCTGCAATTCTGCCTTGCTTTCAAATCCTCTTCGTTGCCTTCCCTCAATATATTTGTGGACGAGAGTTATCATTTCTAACTCTGCAGGTTTGTGAATTGCAGTGCCCCTGAGCTCCATTTTTCAACTCGCTTTCTTGGGAGCTGGCCGCAAAAGCGCAGGATTGCTTCAGGCCCTATTGTGGTTCCGGGCGGCAGGCTGAGCCTGTGGTTAATTCTTCTTCCTGATGGGAAAATAGAGTGACCTGTGCCTGTCCCCACACCTAGACCTAGTCTCTCATTGGTTCCCCCTCTTCCCGTTCATCCTCAGGACAAATTTGCAACCTGTACAGAACAGGAGGTTAAAGGTGCTCATTCTCCAAGGAGGGAGATTGCTAGTAAAGCGGCTGTAATGGCAAGCCCGAGCACAAGGAGATGAGAAATGAGGTGCGTTTTAGAAACCTTTCCCGATCACACGGTGTACCATCTTCTGGGTTTCTCATGCATGTTTTCGATGTAGGAAGATGCCCTTGAACCTGGAGATTTTGGACCCATGGGATGGATACCACGCAGTATTACTTTAAAGGGTCTGCGTTTGCTCACCCAACCTCACCAAACCTCTCAGCCCCAAGAGTGTCCACCCTTATGTCTCAATCAGCTGTGGGTCTAGAGATGGTCAATCCAGGTGGCATCACAGCCCCTGAACGAATTTTGTAAGAATTTCTCTCTCTTTCACTGTCTTTGTTTCACGGGTTTTTAAAAGTAATTGATTTTTATAATGGGGTTTAGCTGCTTTTCACTGCTGTGTTTATGCCGGTTTACACCCACTTGACTCAGTTACAGAGGGATATCAATACATTGGTTTTAAGATTCTTACTAGTCAGATATATTCTTGGGCGGTGAACAGGGGGTGTTGAGTCCAGTTCACTGAGCAAGGAGTAGGTCTTGACTGTTACATATTGGGTTTATGGAACAGTATCTGAGCTAATTTGAAACCCTTGTTTTATGCATCACCCCACCTCACCTTTCCCGTTAAGCAGCCATAGTGTGTTTTCTAAACGTGTGACGCTGTTCTGTTTTGTAATTCAGTTCAAGTGTAGCGGTTTTTACATTCCCTCTATAAGTGATATCTTATGATAAGTGCCTTTTTCTGTGTGACTTATTTCACTTAGAGTCGTCGTACCTAAATCTTCTCATCATGCTGCTACTAGCCTTATGATGTTGATTTCATTGCTGAGTGATATGCCATTATACATATGGACCACAACTTCTTTATCCATTTTTCTATTTCCTGGGATATTTAAGTTGTAACGAAGTGGAGGTTCTTGTCAACAGAGCAGCCCTAAACTTTGGGGTGCCTGTGTCTTGCTGATTTTTAGTTTTCCCAATTTATACGCCTATGAGTGGAAGTGCCCTATGCTCTCTAAGCTGAGTTTTTTAGATGTTTCAGGACACACCGTACACTTCTCCAGAGTGGCTGTTGGCAATTTACATCCCGCCCATCAGCGTAGCAAGGCTCCCGTTTCTCCATGGCCTGTCCTGCATTTCTGGTTTTGACACTTTATTCAGCATGGCCCTTTTGACCGATGGGAAGCGAGACTTCTTTGTAGCGCTGATTTGCCTTTCCAGGTTGCTTGGTTGGCCAAAAAGGGCGTATGCGTTTTTTCCTGAATATATTCAGGAAAAAACGCATACGCCCTTTTTGGCCAAGGGCATCATTGTCGAAGTTTTGCCGCTTTTCCTGTGCTTTAAAGGCGATTCGAATCTACCTCCTGAAATCTGTTTCCTGCAATTCTGCCTTGCTTTCAAATCCTCTTCGTTGCCTTCCCTCAATATATTTGTGGACGAGAGTTATCATTTCTAACTCTGCAGGTTTGTGAATTGCAGTGCCCCTGAGCTCCATTTTTCAACTCGCTTTCTTGGGAGCTGGCCGCAAAAGCGCAGGATTGCTTCAGGCCCTATTGTGGTTCCGGGCGGCAGGCTGAGCCTGTGGTTAATTCTTCTTCCTGATGGGAAAATAGAGTGACCTGTGCCTGTCCCCACACCTAGACCTAGTCTCTCATTGGTTCCCCCTCTTCCCGTTCATCCTCAGGACAAATTTGCAACCTGTACAGAACAGGAGGTTAAAGGTGCTCATTCTCCAAGGAGGGAGATTGCTAGTAAAGCGGCTGTAATGGCAAGCCCGAGCACAAGGAGATGAGAAATGAGGTGCGTTTTAGAAACCTTTCCCGATCACACGGTGTACCATCTTCTGGGTTTCTCATGCATGTTTTCGATGTAGGAAGATGCCCTTGAACCTGGAGATTTTGGACCCATGGGATGGATACCACGCAGTATTACTTTAAAGGGTCTGCGTTTGCTCACCCAACCTCACCAAACCTCTCAGCCCCAAGAGTGTCCACCCTTATGTCTCAATCAGCTGTGGGTCTAGAGATGGTCAATCCAGGTGGCATCACAGCCCCTGAACGAATTTTGTAAGAATTTCTCTCTCTTTCACTGTCTTTGTTTCACGGGTTTTTAAAAGTAATTGATTTTTATAATGGGGTTTAGCTGCTTTTCACTGCTGTGTTTATGCCGGTTTACACCCACTTGACTCAGTTACAGAGGGATATCAATACATTGGTTTTAAGATTCTTACTAGTCAGATATATTCTTGGGCGGTGAACAGGGGGTGTTGAGTCCAGTTCACTGAGCAAGGAGTAGGTCTTGACTGTTACATATTGGGTTTATGGAACAGTATCTGAGCTAATTTGAAACCCTTGTTTTATGCATCACCCCACCTCACCTTTCCCGTTAAGCAGCCATAGTGTGTTTTCTAAACGTGTGACGCTGTTCTGTTTTGTAATTCAGTTCAAGTGTAGCGGTTTTTACATTCCCTCTATAAGTGATATCTTATGATAAGTGCCTTTTTCTGTGTGACTTATTTCACTTAGAGTCGTCGTACCTAAATCTTCTCATCATGCTGCTACTAGCCTTATGATGTTGATTTCATTGCTGAGTGATATGCCATTATACATATGGACCACAACTTCTTTATCCATTTTTCTATTTCCTGGGATATTTAAGTTGTAACGAAGTGGAGGTTCTTGTCAACAGAGCAGCCCTAAACTTTGGGGTGCCTGTGTCTTGCTGATTTTTAGTTTTCCCAATTTATACGCCTATGAGTGGAAGTGCCCTATGCTCTCTAAGCTGAGTTTTTTAGATGTTTCAGGACACACCGTACACTTCTCCAGAGTGGCTGTGGGCAATTTACATCCCGCCCATCAGCGTAGCAAGGCTCCCGTTTCTCCATGGCCTGTCCTGCATTTCTGGTTTTGACACTTTATTCAGCATGGCCCTTTTGACCGATGGGAAGCGAGACTTCTTTGTAGCGCTGATTTGCCTTTCCAGGTTGCTTGGTTGGCCAAAAAGGGCGTATGCGTTTTTTCCTGAATATATTCAGGAAAAAACGCATACGCCCTTTTTGGCCAAGGGCATCATTGTCGAAGTTTTGCCGCTTTTCCTGTGCTTTAAAGGCGATTCGAATCTACCTCCTGAAATCTGTTTCCTGCAATTCTGCCTTGCTTTCAAATCCTCTTCGTTGCCTTCCCTCAATATATTTGTGGACGAGAGTTAACATTTATAACTCTGCAGGTTTGTGAATTGCAGTGCCCCTGAGCTCAATTTTTCAACTCGCTTTCTTGGGAGCTGGCCCCAAAAGCGCAGGATTGCTTCAGGCCCTATTCTGGTTCCGGGCGGCAGGCTGAGCCTGTGGTTAATTCTTCTTCCTGATGGGAAAATAGAGTGACCTGTGCCTGTCCCCACACCTAGACCTAGTCTCTCATTGGTTCCCCCTCTTCCCGTTCATCCTCAGGACAAATTGCAACCTGTACGGAACAGGAGGTTAAAGGTGCTCATTCTCCAAGGAGGGAGATTGCTAGTAAAGCGGCTGGAATGGCGAACCCGAGCACAAGGAGATGAGAAATGAGGTGCGTTTTAGACATCTTTCCCGATCACATGGTGTACCATCTTCTGGGTTTCTCATGCATGTTTTTGATGTAGGAAGATGCCCTTGAAGCTGGAGATTTGGGACCCATGGGATGGATACCACGCAGTATTACTTTAAAGGGTCTGCGTTTGCTCACCCAACCTCACCAAACCTCTCAGCCCCAAGAGTGTCCACCCTTATGTCTCAATCAGCTGTGGGTCTAGAGATGGTCAATAAAGGTGGCATCCCAGCCCCTGAACGAATTCTGTATGAATTTCTCTCTCTTTCACTGTCTTTGTTTCACGGGTTTTTAAAAGTAATTGATTTTTATAATGGGGTTTAGCTGCTTTTCACTGCTGTGTTTATGCCGCTTTACACCCACTTGACTCACTTACAGAGAGATATCAATACATTGGTTTTAAGAGTCTTACTAGTCAGATATATTCTTGGGAGGTGAACAGGGGGTGTTGAATCCAGTTCACTGAGCAAGGAGTAGGTCTTGTCTGTTACATATTGGGTTTATGGAACAGTATCTGAGCTAATTTGAAACCCTTGTGTTATGCATCACCCCACCTCACCTTTCCCGTTAAGCAGCCATAGTGTGTTTCCTAAACGTGTGACGCTGTTCTGTTTTGTAATTCAGTTCAAGTGTAGCGGTTTTTACATTCCCTCTATAAGTGATATCTTATGATAAGTGCCTTTTTCTGTGTGACTTATGGCACTTAGAATCGTCGTACCTAAATCTTCTCATCATGCTGCTACTAGCCTTATGATGTTGATTTCATGCCTGAGTGACATTCCATTGTACATAAGGACCACAACTTCTTTATCCATTTTTCTCTTTCCTGGGATATTTAAGGTGTAATGAAGTGGAGGTTCTTGTCAACAGAGCAGCCCTAAACTTTGGGGTGCCTGTGTCTTGCTGATTTTTAGTTTTCCCAATTTATACGCCCATGAGTGGAACTGCCCTATGCTCTCTAAGCTGAGTTTTTTAGATGTTTCAGGACACACTGTACACTTCTCCAGAGTGGCTGTTGGCAATTTACATCCCGCCCATCAGCATAGCAAGGCTCCCGTTTCTCCATGGCCTGTCCTGCATTTCTGGTTTTGACACTTTATTCAGCATGGCCCTTTTGACCGATGGGAAGCGAGACTTCTTTGTAGCGCTGATTTGCCTTTCCAGGTTGCTTGGTTGGCCAAAAAGGGCGTATGCGTTTTTTCCTGAATATATTCAGGAAAAAACGCATACGCCCTTTTTGGCCAAGGGCATCATGGTCGAGGTTTTGCCGCTTTTCCTGTGCTTTAAAGGCGATTCGAATCTACCTCCTGAAATCTGTTTCCTGCAATTCTGCCTTGCTTTCAAATCCTCTTCGTTGCCTTCCCTCAATATATTTGTGGACGAGAGTTATCATTTCTAACTCTGCAGGTTTGTGAATTGCAGTGCCCCTGAGCTCCATTTTTCAACTCGCTTTCTTGGGAGCTGGCCCCAAAAGCGCAGGATTGCTTCAGGCCCTATTGTGGTTCCGGGCGGCAGGCTGAGCCTGTGGTTAATTCTTCTTCCTGATGGGAAAATAGAGTGACCTGTGCCTGTCCCCACACCTAGACCTAGTCTCTCATTGGTTCCCCCTCTTCCCGTTCATCCTCAGGACAAATTGCAACCTGTTCGGAACAGGAGGTTAAAGGTGCTCATTATCCAAGGAGGGAGATTGCTAGTAAAGCGGCTGTAATGGCGAGCCCGAGCACAAGGAGATGAGAAATGAGGTGCGTTTTAGAAACCTTTCCCGATCACACGGTGTACCGTCTTCTGGGTTTCTCATGCATGTTTTCGATGTAGGAAGGTGCCCTTGAACCTGGAGATTTTGGACCCATGGGATGGGTACCACGCAGTATTACTTTAAAAGGTCTGCGTTTGCTCACCCAACCTCACCAAACCTCTCAGCCCCAAGAGTGTCCACCCTTATGTCTCAATCAGCTGTGGGTCTAGAGATGGTCAATAAAGGTGGCATCCCAGCCCCTGAACGAATTCTGTATGAATTTCTCTCTCTTTCACTGTCTTTGTTTCACGGGTTTTTAAAAGTAATTGATTTTTATAATGGGGTTTAGCTGCTTTTCACTGCTGTGTTTATGCCGCTTTACACCCACTTGACTCACTTACAGAGAGATATCAATACATTGGTTTTAAGAGTCTTACTAGTCAGATATATTCTTGGGCGGTGAACAGGGGGTGTTGAATCCAGTTCACTGAGCAAGGAGTAGGTCTTGTCTGTTACATATTGGGTTTATGGAACAGTATCTGAGCTAATTTGCAACCCTTGTGTTATGCATCACCCCACCTCACCTTTCCCGTTAAGCAGCCATAGTGTGTTTTCTAAACGTGTGACGCTGTTCTGTTTTGTAATTCAGTTCAAGTGTAGCGGTTTTTACATTCCCTCTATAAGTGATATCTTATGATAAGTGCCTTTTTCTGTGTGACTTATTTCACTTAGAATCGTCGTACCTAAATCTTCTCATCATGCTGCTACTAGCCTTATGATGTTGATTTCATGCCTGAGTGACATTCCATTGTACATAAGGACCACAACTTCTTTATCCATTTTTCTCTTTCCTGGGATATTTAAGGTGTAACGAAGTGGAGGTTCTTGTCAACAGAGCAGCCCTAAACTTTGGGGTGCCTGTGTCTTGCTGATTTTTAGTTTTCCCAATTTATACGCCTATGAGTGGAAGTGCCCTATGCTCTCTAAGCTGAGTTTTTTAGATGTTTCAGGACACACCGTACACTTCTCCAGAGTGGCTGTTGGCAATTTACATCCCGCCCATCAGCGTAGCAAGGCTCCCGTTTCTCCATGGCCTGTCCTGCATTTCTGGTTTTGACACTTTATTCAGCATGGCCCTTTTGACCGATGGGAAGCGAGACTTCTTTGTAGCGCTGATTTGCCTTTCCAGGTTGCTTGGTTGGCCAAAAAGGGCGTATGCGTTTTTTCCTGAATATATTCAGGAAAAAACGCATACGCCCTTTTTGGCCAAGGGCATCATGGTCGAGGTTTTGCTGCTTTTCCTGTGCTTTAAAGGCGATTCGAATCTACCTCCTGAAATCTGTTTCCTGCAATTCTGCCTTGCTTTCAAATCCTCTTCGTTGCCTTCCCTCAATATATTTGTGGACGAGAGTTATCATTTCTAACTCTGCAGGTTTGTGAATTGCAGTGCCCCTGAGCTCCATTTTTCAACTCGCTTTCTTGGGAGCTGGCCGCAAAAGCGCAGGATTGCTTCAGGCCCTATTGTGGTTCCGGGCGGCAGGCTGAGCCTGTGGTTAATTCTTCTTCCTGATGGGAAAATAGAGTGACCTGTGCCTGTCCCCACACCTAGACCTAGTCTCTCATTGGTTCCCCCTCTTCCCGTTCATCCTCAGGACAAATTTGCAACCTGTACAGAACAGGAGGTTAAAGGTGCTCATTCTCCAAGGAGGGAGATTGCTAGTAAAGCGGCTGTAATGGCAAGCCCGAGCACAAGGAGATGAGAAATGAGGTGCGTTTTAGAAACCTTTCCCGATCACACGGTGTACCATCTTCTGGGTTTCTCATGCATGTTTTCGATGTAGGAAGATGCCCTTGAACCTGGAGATTTTGGACCCATGGGATGGATACCACGCAGTATTACTTTAAAGGGTCTGCGTTTGCTCACCCAACCTCACCAAACCTCTCAGCCCCAAGAGTGTCCACCCTTATGTCTCAATCAGCTGTGGGTCTAGAGATGGTCAATCCAGGTGGCATCACAGCCCCTGAACGAATTTTGTAAGAATTTCTCTCTCTTTCACTGTCTTTGTTTCACGGGTTTTTAAAAGTAATTGATTTTTATAATGGGGTTTAGCTGCTTTTCACTGCTGTGTTTATGCCGCTTTACACCCACTTGACTCAGTTACAGAGGGATATCAATACATTGGTTTTAAGATTCTTACTAGTCAGATATATTCTTGGGCGGTGAACAGGGGGTGTTGAGTCCAGTTCACTGAGCAAGGAGTAGGTCTTGACTGTTACATATTGGGTTTATGGAACAGTATCTGAGCTAATTTGAAACCCTTGTTTTATGCATCACCCCACCTCACCTTTCCCGTTAAGCAGCCATAGTGTGTTTTCTAAACGTGTGACGCTGTTCTGTTTTGTAATTCAGTTCAAGTGTAGCGGTTTTTACATTCCCTCTATAAGTGATATCTTATGATAAGTGCCTTTTTCTGTGTGACTTATTTCACTTAGAGTCGTCGTACCTAAATCTTCTCATCATGCTGCTACTAGCCTTATGATGTTGATTTCATTGCTGAGTGATATGCCATTATACATATGGACCACAACTTCTTTATCCATTTTTCTATTTCCTGGGATATTTAAGTTGTAACGAAGTGGAGGTTCTTGTCAACAGAGCAGCCCTAAACTTTGGGGTGCCTGTGTCTTGCTGATTTTTAGTTTTCCCAATTTATACGCCTATGAGTGGAAGTGCCCTATGCTCTCTAAGCTGAGTTTTTTAGATGTTTCAGGACACACCGTACACTTCTCCAGAGTGGCTGTGGGCAATTTACATCCCGCCCATCAGCGTAGCAAGGCTCCCGTTTCTCCATGGCCTGTCCTGCATTTCTGGTTTTGACACTTTATTCAGCATGGCCCTTTTGACCGATGGGAAGCGAGACTTCTTTGTAGCGCTGATTTGCCTTTCCAGGTTGCTTGGTTGGCCAAAAAGGGCGTATGCGTTTTTTCCTGAATATATTCAGGAAAAAACGCATACGCCCTTTTTGGCCAAGGGCATCATTGTCGAAGTTTTGCCGCTTTTCCTGTGCTTTAAAGGCGATTCGAATCTACCTCCTGAAATCTGTTTCCTGCAATTCTGCCTTGCTTTCAAATCCTCTTCGTTGCCTTCCCTCAATATATTTGTGGACGAGAGTTAACATTTATAACTCTGCAGGTTTGTGAATTGCAGTGCCCCTGAGCTCAATTTTTCAACTCGCTTTCTTGGGAGCTGGCCCCAAAAGCGCAGGATTGCTTCAGGCCCTATTCTGGTTCCGGGCGGCAGGCTGAGCCTGTGGTTAATTCTTCTTCCTGATGGGAAAATAGAGTGACCTGTGCCTGTCCCCACACCTAGACCTAGTCTCTCATTGGTTCCCCCTCTTCCCGTTCATCCTCAGGACAAATTGCAACCTGTACGGAACAGGAGGTTAAAGGTGCTCATTCTCCAAGGAGGGAGATTGCTAGTAAAGCGGCTGGAATGGCGAACCCGAGCACAAGGAGATGAGAAATGAGGTGCGTTTTAGACATCTTTCCCGATCACATGGTGTACCATCTTCTGGGTTTCTCATGCATGTTTTCGATGTAGGAAGATGCCCTTGAACCTGGAGATTTGGGACCCATGGGATGGATACCACGCAGTATTACTTTAAAGGGTCTGCGTTTGCTCACCCAACCTCACCAAACCTCTCAGCCCCAAGAGTGTCCACCCTTATGTCTCAATCAGCTGTGGGTCTAGAGATGGTCAATAAAGGTGGCATCCCAGCCCCTGAACGAATTCTGTATGAATTTCTCTCTCTTTCACTGTCTTTGTTTCACGGGTTTTTAAAAGTAATTGATTTTTATAATGGGGTTTAGCTGCTTTTCACTGCTGTGTTTATGCCGCTTTACACCCACTTGACTCACTTACAGAGAGATATCAATACATTGGTTTTAAGAGTCTTACTAGTCAGATATATTCTTGGGAGGTGAACAGGGGGTGTTGAATCCAGTTCACTGAGCAAGGAGTAGGTCTTGTCTGTTACATATTGGGTTTATGGAACAGTATCTGAGCTAATTTGAAACCCTTGTGTTATGCATCACCCCACCTCACCTTTCCCGTTAAGCAGCCATAGTGTGTTTCCTAAACGTGTGACGCTGTTCTGTTTTGTAATTCAGTTCAAGTGTAGCGGTTTTTACATTCCCTCTATAAGTGATATCTTATGATAAGTGCCTTTTTCTGTGTGACTTATGGCACTTAGAATCGTCGTACCTAAATCTTCTCATCATGCTGCTACTAGCCTTATGATGTTGATTTCATGCCTGAGTGACATTCCATTGTACATAAGGACCACAACTTCTTTATCCATTTTTCTCTTTCCTGGGATATTTAAGGTGTAATGAAGTGGAGGTTCTTGTCAACAGAGCAGCCCTAAACTTTGGGGTGCCTGTGTCTTGCTGATTTTTAGTTTTCCCAATTTATACGCCCATGAGTGGAACTGCCCTATGCTCTCTAAGCTGAGTTTTTTAGATGTTTCAGGACACACTGTACACTTCTCCAGAGTGGCTGTTGGCAATTTACATCCCGCCCATCAGCATAGCAAGGCTCCCGTTTCTCCATGGCCTGTCCTGCATTTCTGGTTTTGACACTTTATTCAGCATGGCCCTTTTGACCGATGGGAAGCGAGACTTCTTTGTAGCGCTGATTTGCCTTTCCAGGTTGCTTGGTTGGCCAAAAAGGGCGTATGCGTTTTTTCCTGAATATATTCAGGAAAAAACGCATACGCCCTTTTTGGCCAAGGGCATCATGGTCGAGGTTTTGCCGCTTTTCCTGTGCTTTAAAGGCGATTCGAATCTACCTCCTGAAATCTGTTTCCTGCAATTCTGCCTTGCTTTCAAATCCTCTTCGTTGCCTTCCCTCAATATATTTGTGGACGAGAGTTATCATTTCTAACTCTGCAGGTTTGTGAATTGCAGTGCCCCTGAGCTCCATTTTTCAACTCGCTTTCTTGGGAGCTGGCCCCAAAAGCGCAGGATTGCTTCAGGCCCTATTGTGGTTCCGGGCGGCAGGCTGAGCCTGTGGTTAATTCTTCTTCCTGATGGGAAAATAGAGTGACCTGTGCCTGTCCCCACACCTAGACCTAGTCTCTCATTGGTTCCCCCTCTTCCCGTTCATCCTCAGGACAAATTGCAACCTGTTCGGAACAGGAGGTTAAAGGTGCTCATTATCCAAGGAGGGAGATTGCTAGTAAAGCGGCTGTAATGGCGAGCCCGAGCACAAGGAGATGAGAAATGAGGTGCGTTTTAGAAACCTTTCCCGATCACACGGTGTACCGTCTTCTGGGTTTCTCATGCATGTTTTCGATGTAGGAAGGTGCCCTTGAACCTGGAGATTTTGGACCCATGGGATGGGTACCACGCAGTATTACTTTAAAAGGTCTGCGTTTGCTCACCCAACCTCACCAAACCTCTCAGCCCCAAGAGTGTCCACCCTTATGTCTCAATCAGCTGTGGGTCTAGAGATGGTCAATAAAGGTGGCATCCCAGCCCCTGAACGAATTCTGTATGAATTTCTCTCTCTTTCACTGTCTTTGTTTCACGGGTTTTTAAAAGTAATTGATTTTTATAATGGGGTTTAGCTGCTTTTCACTGCTGTGTTTATGCCGCTTTACACCCACTTGACTCACTTACAGAGAGATATCAATACATTGGTTTTAAGAGTCTTACTAGTCAGATATATTCTTGGGCGGTGAACAGGGGGTGTTGAATCCAGTTCACTGAGCAAGGAGTAGGTCTTGTCTGTTACATATTGGGTTTATGGAACAGTATCTGAGCTAATTTGCAACCCTTGTGTTATGCATCACCCCACCTCACCTTTCCCGTTAAGCAGCCATAGTGTGTTTTCTAAACGTGTGACGCTGTTCTGTTTTGTAATTCAGTTCAAGTGTAGCGGTTTTTACATTCCCTCTATAAGTGATATCTTATGATAAGTGCCTTTTTCTGTGTGACTTATTTCACTTAGAATCGTCGTACCTAAATCTTCTCATCATGCTGCTACTAGCCTTATGATGTTGATTTCATGCCTGAGTGACATTCCATTGTACATAAGGACCACAACTTCTTTATCCATTTTTCTCTTTCCTGGGATATTTAAGGTGTAATGAAGTGGAGGTTCTTGTCAACAGAGCAGCCCTAAACTTTGGGGTGCCTGTGTCTTGCTGATTTTTAGTTTTCCCAATTTATACGCCTATGAGTGGAAGTGCCCTATGCTCTCTAAGCTGAGTTTTTTAGATGTTTCAGGACACACCGTACACTTCTCCAGAGTGGCTGTTGGCAATTTACATCCCGCCCATCAGCGTAGCAAGGCTCCCGTTTCTCCATGGCCTGTCCTGCATTTCTGGTTTTGACACTTTATTCAGCATGGCCCTTTTGACCGATGGGAAGCGAGACTTCTTTGTAGCGCTGATTTGCCTTTCCAGGTTGCTTGGTTGGCCAAAAAGGGCGTATGCGTTTTTTCCTGAATATATTCAGGAAAAAACGCATACGCCCTTTTTGGCCAAGGGCATCATGGTCGAGGTTTTGCTGCTTTTCCTGTGCTTTAAAGGCGATTCGAATCTACCTCCTGAAATCTGTTTCCTGCAATTCTGCCTTGCTTTCAAATCCTCTTCGTTGCCTTCCCTCAATATATTTGTGGACGAGAGTTATCATTTCTAACTCTGCAGGTTTGTGAATTGCAGTGCCCCTGAGCTCCATTTTTCAACTCGCTTTCTTGGGAGCTGGCCGCAAAAGCGCAGGATTGCTTCAGGCCCTATTGTGGTTCCGGGCGGCAGGCTGAGCCTGTGGTTAATTCTTCTTCCTGATGGGAAAATAGAGTGACCTGTGCCTGTCCCCACACCTAGACCTAGTCTCTCATTGGTTCCCCCTCTTCCCGTTCATCCTCAGGACAAATTTGCAACCTGTACAGAACAGGAGGTTAAAGGTGCTCATTCTCCAAGGAGGGAGATTGCTAGTAAAGCGGCTGTAATGGCAAGCCCGAGCACAAGGAGATGAGAAATGAGGTGCGTTTTAGAAACCTTTCCCGATCACACGGTGTACCATCTTCTGGGTTTCTCATGCATGTTTTCGATGTAGGAAGATGCCCTTGAACCTGGAGATTTTGGACCCATGGGATGGATACCACGCAGTATTACTTTAAAGGGTCTGCGTTTGCTCACCCAACCTCACCAAACCTCTCAGCCCCAAGAGTGTCCACCCTTATGTCTCAATCAGCTGTGGGTCTAGAGATGGTCAATCCAGGTGGCATCACAGCCCCTGAACGAATTTTGTAAGAATTTCTCTCTCTTTCACTGTCTTTGTTTCACGGATTTTTAAAAGTAATTGATTTTTATAATGGGGTTTAGCTGCTTTTCACTGCTGTGTTTATGCCGGTTTACACCCACTTGACTCAGTTACAGAGGGATATCAATACATTGGTTTTAAGATTCTTACTAGTCAGATATATTCTTGGGCGGTGAACAGGGGGTGTTGAGTCCAGTTCACTGAGCAAGGAGTAGGTCTTGACTGTTACATATTGGGTTTATGGAACAGTATCTGAGCTAATTTGAAACCCTTGTTTTATGCATCACCCCACCTCACCTTTCCCGTTAAGCAGCCATAGTGTGTTTTCTAAACGTGTGACGCTGTTCTGTTTTGTAATTCAGTTCAAGTGTAGCGGTTTTTACATTCCCTCTATAAGTGATATCTTATGATAAGTGCCTTTTTCTGTGTGACTTATTTCACTTAGAGTCGTCGTACCTAAATCTTCTCATCATGCTGCTACTAGCCTTATGATGTTGATTTCATTGCTGAGTGATATGCCATTATACATATGGACCACAACTTCTTTATCCATTTTTCTATTTCCTGGGATATTTAAGTTGTAACGAAGTGGAGGTTCTTGTCAACAGAGCAGCCCTAAACTTTGGGGTGCCTGTGTCTTGCTGATTTTTAGTTTTCCCAATTTATACGCCTATGAGTGGAAGTGCCCTATGCTCTCTAAGCTGAGTTTTTTAGATGTTTCAGGACACACCGTACACTTCTCCAGAGTGGCTGTGGGCAATTTACATCCCGCCCATCAGCGTAGCAAGGCTCCCGTTTCTCCATGGCCTGTCCTGCATTTCTGGTTTTGACACTTTATTCAGCATGGCCCTTTTGACCGATGGGAAGCGAGACTTCTTTGTAGCGCTGATTTGCCTTTCCAGGTTGCTTGGTTGGCCAAAAAGGGCGTATGCGTTTTTTCCTGAATATATTCAGGAAAAAACGCATACGCCCTTTTTGGCCAAGGGCATCATTGTCGAAGTTTTGCCGCTTTTCCTGTGCTTTAAAGGCGATTCGAATCTACCTCCTGAAATCTGTTTCCTGCAATTCTGCCTTGCTTTCAAATCCTCTTCGTTGCCTTCCCTCAATATATTTGTGGACGAGAGTTAACATTTATAACTCTGCAGGTTTGTGAATTGCAGTGCCCCTGAGCTCAATTTTTCAACTCGCTTTCTTGGGAGCTGGCCCCAAAAGCGCAGGATTGCTTCAGGCCCTATTCTGGTTCCGGGCGGCAGGCTGAGCCTGTGGTTAATTCTTCTTCCTGATGGGAAAATAGAGTGACCTGTGCCTGTCCCCACACCTAGACCTAGTCTCTCATTGGTTCCCCCTCTTCCCGTTCATCCTCAGGACAAATTGCAACCTGTACGGAACAGGAGGTTAAAGGTGCTCATTCTCCAAGGAGGGAGATTGCTAGTAAAGCGGCTGGAATGGCGAACCCGAGCACAAGGAGATGAGAAATGAGGTGCGTTTTAGACATCTTTCCCGATCACATGGTGTACCATCTTCTGGGTTTCTCATGCATGTTTTCGATGTAGGAAGATGCCCTTGAAGCTGGAGATTTGGGACCCATGGGATGGATACCACGCAGTATTACTTTAAAGGGTCTGCGTTTGCTCACCCAACCTCACCAAACCTCTCAGCCCCAAGAGTGTCCACCCTTATGTCTCAATCAGCTGTGGGTCTAGAGATGGTCAATAAAGGTGGCATCCCAGCCCCTGAACGAATTCTGTATGAATTTCTCTCTCTTTCACTGTCTTTGTTTCACGGGTTTTTAAAAGTAATTGATTTTTATAATGGGGTTTAGCTGCTTTTCACTGCTGTGTTTATGCCGCTTTACACCCACTTGACTCACTTACAGAGAGATATCAATACATTGGTTTTAAGAGTCTTACTAGTCAGATATATTCTTGGGAGGTGAACAGGGGGTGTTGAATCCAGTTCACTGAGCAAGGAGTAGGTCTTGTCTGTTACATATTGGGTTTATGGAACAGTATCTGAGCTAATTTGAAACCCTTGTGTTATGCATCACCCCACCTCACCTTTCCCGTTAAGCAGCCATAGTGTGTTTCCTAAACGTGTGACGCTGTTCTGTTTTGTAATTCAGTTCAAGTGTAGCGGTTTTTACATTCCCTCTATAAGTGATATCTTATGATAAGTGCCTTTTTCTGTGTGACTTATGGCACTTAGAATCGTCGTACCTAAATCTTCTCATCATGCTGCTACTAGCCTTATGATGTTGATTTCATGCCTGAGTGACATTCCATTGTACATAAGGACCACAACTTCTTTATCCATTTTTCTCTTTCCTGGGATATTTAAGGTGTAATGAAGTGGAGGTTCTTGTCAACAGAGCAGCCCTAAACTTTGGGGTGCCTGTGTCTTGCTGATTTTTAGTTTTCCCAATTTATACGCCCATGAGTGGAACTGCCCTATGCTCTCTAAGCTGAGTTTTTTAGATGTTTCAGGACACACTGTACACTTCTCCAGAGTGGCTGTTGGCAATTTACATCCCGCCCATCAGCATAGCAAGGCTCCCGTTTCTCCATGGCCTGTCCTGCATTTCTGGTTTTGACACTTTATTCAGCATGGCCCTTTTGACCGATGGGAAGCGAGACTTCTTTGTAGCGCTGATTTGCCTTTCCAGGTTGCTTGGTTGGCCAAAAAGGGCGTATGCGTTTTTTCCTGAATATATTCAGGAAAAAACGCATACGCCCTTTTTGGCCAAGGGCATCATGGTCGAGGTTTTGCCGCTTTTCCTGTGCTTTAAAGGCGATTCGAATCTACCTCCTGAAATCTGTTTCCTGCAATTCTGCCTTGCTTTCAAATCCTCTTCGTTGCCTTCCCTCAATATATTTGTGGACGAGAGTTATCATTTCTAACTCTGCAGGTTTGTGAATTGCAGTGCCCCTGAGCTCCATTTTTCAACTCGCTTTCTTGGGAGCTGGCCCCAAAAGCGCAGGATTGCTTCAGGCCCTATTGTGGTTCCGGGCGGCAGGCTGAGCCTGTGGTTAATTCTTCTTCCTGATGGGAAAATAGAGTGACCTGTGCCTGTCCCCACACCTAGACCTAGTCTCTCATTGGTTCCCCCTCTTCCCGTTCATCCTCAGGACAAATTGCAACCTGTTCGGAACAGGAGGTTAAAGGTGCTCATTCTCCAAGGAGGGAGATTGCTAGTAAAGCGGCTGGAATGGCGAGCCCGAGCACAAGGAGATGAGAAATGAGGTGCG
Source organism: Balaenoptera borealis (assembly GCF_965194805.1). NCBI lineage: Eukaryota > Metazoa > Chordata > Mammalia > Artiodactyla > Balaenopteridae > Balaenoptera > Balaenoptera borealis. The sequence goes on from NW_028123684.1 coordinate 18,352, forward strand.
TTTTAGAAACCTTTCCCGATCACACGGTGTACCGTCTTCTGGGTTTCTCATGCATGTTTTCGATGTAGGAAGATGCCCTTGAACCTGGAGATTTTGGACCCATGGGATGGGTACCACGCAGTATTACTTTAAAAGGTCTGCGTTTGCTCACCCAACCTCACCAAACCTCTCAGCCCCAAGAGTGTCCACCCTTATGTCTCAATCAGCTGTGGGTCTAGAGATGGTCAATAAAGGTGGCATCCCAGCCCCTGAACGAATTCTGTATGAATTTCTCTCTCTTTCACTGTCTTTGTTTCACGGGTTTTTAAAAGTAATTGATTTTTATAATGGGGTTTAGCTGCTTTTCACTGCTGTGTTTATGCCGCTTTACACCCACTTGACTCACTTACAGAGAGATATCAATACATTGGTTTTAAGAGTCTTACTAGTCAGATATATTCTTGGGCGGTGAACAGGGGGTGTTGAATCCAGTTCACTGAGCAAGGAGTAGGTCTTGTCTGTTACATATTGGGTTTATGGAACAGTATCTGAGCTAATTTGCAACCCTTGTGTTATGCATCACCCCACCTCACCTTTCCCGTTAAGCAGCCATAGTGTGTTTTCTAAACGTGTGACGCTGTTCTGTTTTGTAATTCAGTTCAAGTGTAGCGGTTTTTACATTCCCTCTATAAGTGATATCTTATGATAAGTGCCTTTTTCTGTGTGACTTATTTCACTTAGAATCGTCGTACCTAAATCTTCTCATCATGCTGCTACTAGCCTTATGATGTTGATTTCATGCCTGAGTGACATTCCATTGTACATAAGGACCACAACTTCTTTATCCATTTTTCTCTTTCCTGGGATATTTAAGGTGTAATGAAGTGGAGGTTCTTGTCAACAGAGCAGCCCTAAACTTTGGGGTGCCTGTGTCTTGCTGATTTTTAGTTTTCCCAATTTATACGCCTATGAGTGGAAGTGCCCTATGCTCTCTAAGCTGAGTTTTTTAGATGTTTCAGGACACACCGTACACTTCTCCAGAGTGGCTGTTGGCAATTTACATCCCGCCCATCAGCGTAGCAAGGCTCCCGTTTCTCCATGGCCTGTCCTGCATTTCTGGTTTTGACACTTTATTCAGCATGGCCCTTTTGACCGATGGGAAGCGAGACTTCTTTGTAGCGCTGATTTGCCTTTCCAGGTTGCTTGGTTGGCCAAAAAGGGCGTATGCGTTTTTTCCTGAATATATTCAGGAAAAAACGCATACGCCCTTTTTGGCCAAGGGCATCATGGTCGAGGTTTTGCTGCTTTTCCTGTGCTTTAAAGGCGATTCGAATCTACCTCCTGAAATCTGTTTCCTGCAATTCTGCCTTGCTTTCAAATCCTCTTCGTTGCCTTCCCTCAATATATTTGTGGACGAGAGTTATCATTTCTAACTCTGCAGGTTTGTGAATTGCAGTGCCCCTGAGCTCCATTTTTCAACTCGCTTTCTTGGGAGCTGGCCCCAAAAGCGCAGGATTGCTTCAGGCCCTATTGTGGTTCCGGGCGGCAGGCTGAGCCTGTGGTTAATTCTTCTTCCTGATGGGAAAATAGAGTGACCTGTGCCTGTCCCCACACCTAGACCTAGTCTCTCATTGGTTCCCCCTCTTCCCGTTCATCCTCAGGACAAATTTGCAACCTGTACAGAACAGGAGGTTAAAGGTGCTCATTCTCCAAGGAGGGAGATTGCTAGTAAAGCGGCTGTAATGGCAAGCCCGAGCACAAGGAGATGAGAAATGAGGTGCGTTTTAGAAACCTTTCCCGATCACACGGTGTACCATCTTCTGGGTTTCTCATGCATGTTTTCGATGTAGGAAGATGCCCTTGAACCTGGAGATTTTGGACCCATGGGATGGATACCACGCAGTATTACTTTAAAGGGTCTGCGTTTGCTCACCCAACCTCACCAAACCTCTCAGCCCCAAGAGTGTCCACCCTTATGTCTCAATCAGCTGTGGGTCTAGAGATGGTCAATCCAGGTGGCATCACAGCCCCTGAACGAATTTTGTAAGAATTTCTCTCTCTTTCACTGTCTTTGTTTCACGGGTTTTTAAAAGTAATTGATTTTTATAATGGGGTTTAGCTGCTTTTCACTGCTGTGTTTATGCCGGTTTACACCCACTTGACTCAGTTACAGAGGGATATCAATACATTGGTTTTAAGATTCTTACTAGTCAGATATATTCTTGGGCGGTGAACAGGGGGTGTTGAGTCCAGTTCACTGAGCAAGGAGTAGGTCTTGACTGTTACATATTGGGTTTATGGAACAGTATCTGAGCTAATTTGAAACCCTTGTTTTATGCATCACCCCACCTCACCTTTCCCGTTAAGCAGCCATAGTGTGTTTTCTAAACGTGTGACGCTGTTCTGTTTTGTAATTCAGTTCAAGTGTAGTGGTTTTTACATTCCCTCTATAAGTGATATCTTATGATAAGTGCCTTTTTCTGTGTGACTTATTTCACTTAGAGTCGTCGTACCTAAATCTTCTCATCATGCTGCTACTAGCCTTATGATGTTGATTTCATTGCTGAGTGATATGCCATTATACATATGGACCACAACTTCTTTATCCATTTTTCTATTTCCTGGGATATTTAAGTTGTAACGAAGTGGAGGTTCTTGTCAACAGAGCAGCCCTAAACTTTGGGGTGCCTGTGTCTTGCTGATTTTTAGTTTTCCCAATTTATACGCCTATGAGTGGAAGTGCCCTATGCTCTCTAAGCTGAGTTTTTTAGATGTTTCAGGACACACCGTACACTTCTCCAGAGTGGCTGTGGGCAATTTACATCCCGCCCATCAGCGTAGCAAGGCTCCCGTTTCTCCATGGCCTGTCCTGCATTTCTGGTTTTGACACTTTATTCAGCATGGCCCTTTTGACCGATGGGAAGCGAGACTTCTTTGTAGCGCTGATTTGCCTTTCCAGGTTGCTTGGTTGGCCAAAAAGGGCGTATGCGTTTTTTCCTGAATATATTCAGGAAAAAACGCATACGCCCTTTTTGGCCAAGGGCATCATTGTCGAAGTTTTGCCGCTTTTCCTGTGCTTTAAAGGCGATTCGAATCTACCTCCTGAAATCTGTTTCCTGCAATTCTGCCTTGCTTTCAAATCCTCTTCGTTGCCTTCCCTCAATATATTTGTGGACGAGAGTTAACATTTATAACTCTGCAGGTTTGTGAATTGCAGTGCCCCTGAGCTCAATTTTTCAACTCGCTTTCTTGGGAGCTGGCCCCAAAAGCGCAGGATTGCTTCAGGCCCTATTCTGGTTCCGGGCGGCAGGCTGAGCCTGTGGTTAATTCTTCTTCCTGATGGGAAAATAGAGTGACCTGTGCCTGTCCCCACACCTAGACCTAGTCTCTCATTGGTTCCCCCTCTTCCCGTTCATCCTCAGGACAAATTGCAACCTGTACGGAACAGGAGGTTAAAGGTGCTCATTCTCCAAGGAGGGAGATTGCTAGTAAAGCGGCTGGAATGGCGAACCCGAGCACAAGGAGATGAGAAATGAGGTGCGTTTTAGACATCTTTCCCGATCACATGGTGTACCATCTTCTGGGTTTCTCATGCATGTTTTTGATGTAGGAAGATGCCCTTGAAGCTGGAGATTTGGGACCCATGGGATGGATACCACGCAGTATTACTTTAAAGGGTCTGCGTTTGCTCACCCAACCTCACCAAACCTCTCAGCCCCAAGAGTGTCCACCCTTATGTCTCAATCAGCTGTGGGTCTAGAGATGGTCAATAAAGGTGGCATCCCAGCCCCTGAACGAATTCTGTATGAATTTCTCTCTCTTTCACTGTCTTTGTTTCACGGGTTTTTAAAAGTAATTGATTTTTATAATGGGGTTTAGCTGCTTTTCACTGCTGTGTTTATGCCGCTTTACACCCACTTGACTCACTTACAGAGAGATATCAATACATTGGTTTTAAGAGTCTTACTAGTCAGATATATTCTTGGGAGGTGAACAGGGGGTGTTGAATCCAGTTCACTGAGCAAGGAGTAGGTCTTGTCTGTTACATATTGGGTTTATGGAACAGTATCTGAGCTAATTTGAAACCCTTGTGTTATGCATCACCCCACCTCACCTTTCCCGTTAAGCAGCCATAGTGTGTTTCCTAAACGTGTGACGCTGTTCTGTTTTGTAATTCAGTTCAAGTGTAGCGGTTTTTACATTCCCTCTATAAGTGATATCTTATGATAAGTGCCTTTTTCTGTGTGACTTATGGCACTTAGAATCGTCGTACCTAAATCTTCTCATCATGCTGCTACTAGCCTTATGATGTTGATTTCATGCCTGAGTGACATTCCATTGTACATAAGGACCACAACTTCTTTATCCATTTTTCTCTTTCCTGGGATATTTAAGGTGTAATGAAGTGGAGGTTCTTGTCAACAGAGCAGCCCTAAACTTTGGGGTGCCTGTGTCTTGCTGATTTTTAGTTTTCCCAATTTATACGCCCATGAGTGGAACTGCCCTATGCTCTCTAAGCTGAGTTTTTTAGATGTTTCAGGACACACTGTACACTTCTCCAGAGTGGCTGTTGGCAATTTACATCCCGCCCATCAGCGTAGCAAGGCTTCCTTTTCTCCATGGCCTGTCCTGCATTTCTGGTTTTGACACTTTATTCATCATGGCCCTTTTGACCGATGGGAAGCGAGACTTCTTTGTAGCGCTGATTTGCCTTTCCAGGTTGCTTGGTTGGCCAAAAAGGGCGTATGCGTTTTTTCCTGAATATATTCAGGAAAAAACGCATACGCCCTTTTTGGCCAAGGGCATCATGGTCGAGGTTTTGCCGCTTTTCCTGTGCTTTAAAGGCGATTCGAATCTACCTCCTGAAATCTGTTTCCTGCAATTCTGCCTTGCTTTCAAATCCTCTTCGTTGCCTTCCCTCAATATATTTGTGGACGAGAGTTATCATTTCTAACTCTGCAGGTTTGTGAATTGCAGTGCCCCTGAGCTCCATTTTTCAACTCGCTTTCTTGGGAGCTGGCCCCAAAAGCGCAGGATTGCTTCAGGCCCTATTGTGGTTCCGGGCGGCAGGCTGAGCCTGTGGTTAATTCTTCTTCCTGATGGGAAAATAGAGTGACCTGTGCCTGTCCCCACACCTAGACCTAGTCTCTCATTGGTTCCCCCTCTTCCCGTTCATCCTCAGGACAAATTGCAACCTGTTCGGAACAGGAGGTTAAAGGTGCTCATTATCCAAGGAGGGAGATTGCTAGTAAAGCGGCTGTAATGGCGAGCCCGAGCACAAGGAGATGAGAAATGAGGTGCGTTTTAGAAACCTTTCCCGATCACACGGTGTACCGTCTTCTGGGTTTCTCATGCATGTTTTCGATGTAGGAAGATGCCCTTGAACCTGGAGATTTTGGACCCATGGGATGGGTACCACGCAGTATTACTTTAAAAGGTCTGCGTTTGCTCACCCAACCTCACCAAACCTCTCAGCCCCAAGAGTGTCCACCCTTATGTCTCAATCAGCTGTGGGTCTAGAGATGGTCAATAAAGGTGGCATCCCAGCCCCTGAACGAATTCTGTATGAATTTCTCTCTCTTTCACTGTCTTTGTTTCACGGGTTTTTAAAAGTAATTGATTTTTATAATGGGGTTTAGCTGCTTTTCACTGCTGTGTTTATGCCGCTTTACACCCACTTGACTCACTTACAGAGAGATATCAATACATTGGTTTTAAGAGTCTTACTAGTCAGATATATTCTTGGGCGGTGAACAGGGGGTGTTGAATCCAGTTCACTGAGCAAGGAGTAGGTCTTGTCTGTTACATATTGGGTTTATGGAACAGTATCTGAGCTAATTTGCAACCCTTGTGTTATGCATCACCCCACCTCACCTTTCCCGTTAAGCAGCCATAGTGTGTTTTCTAAACGTGTGACGCTGTTCTGTTTTGTAATTCAGTTCAAGTGTAGCGGTTTTTACATTCCCTCTATAAGTGATATCTTATGATAAGTGCCTTTTTCTGTGTGACTTATTTCACTTAGAATCGTCGTACCTAAATCTTCTCATCATGCTGCTACTAGCCTTATGATGTTGATTTCATGCCTGAGTGACATTCCATTGTACATAAGGACCACAACTTCTTTATCCATTTTTCTCTTTCCTGGGATATTTAAGGTGTAATGAAGTGGAGGTTCTTGTCAACAGAGCAGCCCTAAACTTTGGGGTGCCTGTGTCTTGCTGATTTTTAGTTTTCCCAATTTATACGCCTATGAGTGGAAGTGCCCTATGCTCTCTAAGCTGAGTTTTTTAGATGTTTCAGGACACACCGTACACTTCTCCAGAGTGGCTGTTGGCAATTTACATCCCGCCCATCAGCGTAGCAAGGCTCCCGTTTCTCCATGGCCTGTCCTGCATTTCTGGTTTTGACACTTTATTCAGCATGGCCCTTTTGACCGATGGGAAGCGAGACTTCTTTGTAGCGCTGATTTGCCTTTCCAGGTTGCTTGGTTGGCCAAAAAGGGCGTATGCGTTTTTTCCTGAATATATTCAGGAAAAAACGCATACGCCCTTTTTGGCCAAGGGCATCATGGTCGAGGTTTTGCTGCTTTTCCTGTGCTTTAAAGGCGATTCGAATCTACCTCCTGAAATCTGTTTCCTGCAATTCTGCCTTGCTTTCAAATCCTCTTCGTTGCCTTCCCTCAATATATTTGTGGACGAGAGTTATCATTTCTAACTCTGCAGGTTTGTGAATTGCAGTGCCCCTGAGCTCCATTTTTCAACTCGCTTTCTTGGGAGCTGGCCGCAAAAACGCAGGATTGCTTCAGGCCCTATTGTGGTTCCGGGCGGCAGGCTGAGCCTGTGGTTAATTCTTCTTCCTGATGGGAAAATAGAGTGACCTGTGCCTGTCCCCACACCTAGACCTAGTCTCTCATTGGTTCCCCCTCTTCCCGTTCATCCTCAGGACAAATTTGCAACCTGTACAGAACAGGAGGTTAAAGGTGCTCATTCTCCAAGGAGGGAGATTGCTAGTAAAGCGGCTGTAATGGCAAGCCCGAGCACAAGGAGATGAGAAATGAGGTGCGTTTTAGAAACCTTTCCCGATCACACGGTGTACCATCTTCTGGGTTTCTCATGCATGTTTTCGATGTAGGAAGATGCCCTTGAACCTGGAGATTTTGGACCCATGGGATGGATACCACGCAGTATTACTTTAAAGGGTCTGCGTTTGCTCACCCAACCTCACCAAACCTCTCAGCCCCAAGAGTGTCCACCCTTATGTCTCAATCAGCTGTGGGTCTAGAGATGGTCAATCCAGGTGGCATCACAGCCCCTGAACGAATTTTGTAAGAATTTCTCTCTCTTTCACTGTCTTTGTTTCACGGGTTTTTAAAAGTAATTGATTTTTATAATGGGGTTTAGCTGCTTTTCACTGCTGTGTTTATGCCGGTTTACACCCACTTGACTCAGTTACAGAGGGATATCAATACATTGGTTTTAAGATTCTTACTAGTCAGATATATTCTTGGGCGGTGAACAGGGGGTGTTGAGTCCAGTTCACTGAGCAAGGAGTAGGTCTTGACTGTTACATATTGGGTTTATGGAACAGTATCTGAGCTAATTTGAAACCCTTGTTTTATGCATCACCCCACCTCACCTTTCCCGTTAAGCAGCCATAGTGTGTTTTCTAAACGTGTGACGCTGTTCTGTTTTGTAATTCAGTTCAAGTGTAGCGGTTTTTACATTCCCTCTATAAGTGATATCTTATGATAAGTGCCTTTTTCTGTGTGACTTATTTCACTTAGAGTCGTCGTACCTAAATCTTCTCATCATGCTGCTACTAGCCTTATGATGTTGATTTCATTGCTGAGTGATATGCCATTATACATATGGACCACAACTTCTTTATCCATTTTTCTATTTCCTGGGATATTTAAGTTGTAACGAAGTGGAGGTTCTTGTCAACAGAGCAGCCCTAAACTTTGGGGTGCCTGTGTCTTGCTGATTTTTAGTTTTCCCAATTTATACGCCTATGAGTGGAAGTGCCCTATGCTCTCTAAGCTGAGTTTTTTAGATGTTTCAGGACACACCGTACACTTCTCCAGAGTGGCTGTGGGCAATTTACATCCCGCCCATCAGCGTAGCAAGGCTCCCGTTTCTCCATGGCCTGTCCTGCATTTCTGGTTTTGACACTTTATTCAGCATGGCCCTTTTGACCGATGGGAAGCGAGACTTCTTTGTAGCGCTGATTTGCCTTTCCAGGTTGCTTGGTTGGCCAAAAAGGGCGTATGCGTTTTTTCCTGAATATATTCAGGAAAAAACGCATACGCCCTTTTTGGCCAAGGGCATCATTGTCGAAGTTTTGCCGCTTTTCCTGTGCTTTAAAGGCGATTCGAATCTACCTCCTGAAATCTGTTTCCTGCAATTCTGCCTTGCTTTCAAATCCTCTTCGTTGCCTTCCCTCAATATATTTGTGGACGAGAGTTAACATTTATAACTCTGCAGGTTTGTGAATTGCAGTGCCCCTGAGCTCAATTTTTCAACTCGCTTTCTTGGGAGCTGGCCCCAAAAGCGCAGGATTGCTTCAGGCCCTATTCTGGTTCCGGGCGGCAGGCTGAGCCTGTGGTTAATTCTTCTTCCTGATGGGAAAATAGAGTGACCTGTGCCTGTCCCCACACCTAGACCTAGTCTCTCATTGGTTCCCCCTCTTCCCGTTCATCCTCAGGACAAATTGCAACCTGTACGGAACAGGAGGTTAAAGGTGCTCATTCTCCAAGGAGGGAGATTGCTAGTAAAGCGGCTGGAATGGCGAACCCGAGCACAAGGAGATGAGAAATGAGGTGCGTTTTAGACATCTTTCCCGATCACATGGTGTACCATCTTCTGGGTTTCTCATGCATGTTTTTGATGTAGGAAGATGCCCTTGAAGCTGGAGATTTGGGACCCATGGGATGGATACCACGCAGTATTACTTTAAAGGGTCTGCGTTTGCTCACCCAACCTCACCAAACCTCTCAGCCCCAAGAGTGTCCACCCTTATGTCTCAATCAGCTGTGGGTCTAGAGATGGTCAATAAAGGTGGCATCCCAGCCCCTGAACGAATTCTGTATGAATTTCTCTCTCTTTCACTGTCTTTGTTTCACGGGTTTTTAAAAGTAATTGATTTTTATAATGGGGTTTAGCTGCTTTTCACTGCTGTGTTTATGCCGCTTTACACCCACTTGACTCACTTACAGAGAGATATCAATACATTGGTTTTAAGAGTCTTACTAGTCAGATATATTCTTGGGAGGTGAACAGGGGGTGTTGAATCCAGTTCACTGAGCAAGGAGTAGGTCTTGTCTGTTACATATTGGGTTTATGGAACAGTATCTGAGCTAATTTGCAACCCTTGTGTTATGCATCACCCCACCTCACCTTTCCCGTTAAGCAGCCATAGTTTGTTTCCTAAACGTGTGACGCTGTTCTGTTTTGTAATTCAGTTCAAGTGTAGCGGTTTTTACATTCCCTCTATAAGTGATATCTTATGATAAGTGCCTTTTTCTGTGTGACTTATGGCACTTAGAATCGTCGTACCTAAATCTTCTCATCATGCTGCTACTAGCCTTATGATGTTGATTTCATGCCTGAGTGACATTCCATTGTACATAAGGACCACAACTTCTTTATCCATTTTTCTCTTTCCTGGGATATTTAAGGTGTAATGAAGTGGAGGTTCTTGTCAACAGAGCAGCCCTAAACTTTGGGGTGCCTGTGTCTTGCTGATTTTTAGTTTTCCCAATTTATACGCCCATGAGTGGAACTGCCCTATGCTCTCTAAGCTGAGTTTTTTAGATGTTTCAGGACACACTGTACACTTCTCCAGAGTGGCTGTTGGCAATTTACATCCCGCCCATCAGCATAGCAAGGCTCCCGTTTCTCCATGGCCTGTCCTGCATTTCTGGTTTTGACACTTTATTCAGCATGGCCCTTTTGACCGATGGGAAGCGAGACTTCTTTGTAGCGCTGATTTGCCTTTCCAGGTTGCTTGGTTGGCCAAAAAGGGCGTATGCGTTTTTTCCTGAATATATTCAGGAAAAAACGCATACGCCCTTTTTGGCCAAGGGCATCATGGTCGAGGTTTTGCCGCTTTTCCTGTGCTTTAAAGGCGATTCGAATCTACCTCCTGAAATCTGTTTCCTGCAATTCTGCCTTGCTTTCAAATCCTCTTCGTTGCCTTCCCTCAATATATTTGTGGACGAGAGTTATCATTTCTAACTCTGCAGGTTTGTGAATTGCAGTGCCCCTGAGCTCCATTTTTCAACTCGCTTTCTTGGGAGCTGGCCGCAAAAGCGCAGGATTGCTTCAGGCCCTATTGTGGTTCCGGGCGGCAGGCTGAGCCTGTGGTTAATTCTTCTTCCTGATGGGAAAATAGAGTGACCTGTGCCTGTCCCCACACCTAGACCTAGTCTCTCATTGGTTCCCCCTCTTCCCGTTCATCCTCAGGACAAATTGCAACCTGTTCGGAACAGGAGGTTAAAGGTGCTCATTATCCAAGGAGGGAGATTGCTAGTAAAGCGGCTGTAATGGCGAGCCCGAGCACAAGGAGATGAGAAATGAGGTGCGTTTTAGAAACCTTTCCCGATCACACGGTGTACCGTCTTCTGGGTTTCTCATGCATGTTTTCGATGTAGGAAGATGCCCTTGAACCTGGAGATTTTGGACCCATGGGATGGGTACCACGCAGTATTACTTTAAAAGGTCTGCGTTTGCTCACCCAACCTCACCAAACCTCTCAGCCCCAAGAGTGTCCACCCTTATGTCTCAATCAGCTGTGGGTCTAGAGATGGTCAATAAAGGTGGCATCCCAGCCCCTGAACGAATTCTGTATGAATTTCTCTCTCTTTCACTGTCTTTGTTTCACGGGTTTTTAAAAGTAATTGATTTTTATAATGGGGTTTAGCTGCTTTTCACTGCTGTGTTTATGCCGCTTTACACCCACTTGACTCACTTACAGAGAGATATCAATACATTGGTTTTAAGAGTCTTACTAGTCAGATATATTCTTGGGCGGTGAACAGGGGGTGTTGAATCCAGTTCACTGAGCAAGGAGTAGGTCTTGTCTGTTACATATTGGGTTTATGGAACAGTATCTGAGCTAATTTGCAACCCTTGTGTTATGCATCACCCCACCTCACCTTTCCCGTTAAGCAGCCATAGTGTGTTTTCTAAACGTGTGACGCTGTTCTGTTTTGTAATTCAGTTCAAGTGTAGCGGTTTTTACATTCCCTCTATAAGTGATATCTTATGATAAGTGCCTTTTTCTGTGTGAGTTATTTCACTTAGAATCGTCGTACCTAAATCTTCTCATCATGCTGCTACTAGCCTTATGATGTTGATTTCATGCCTGAGTGACATTCCATTGTACATAAGGACCACAACTTCTTTATCCATTTTTCTCTTTCCTGGGATATTTAAGGTGTAATGAAGTGGAGGTTCTTGTCAACAGAGCAGCCCTAAACTTTGGGCTGCCTGTGTCTTGCTGATTTTTAGTTTTCCCAATTTATACGCCTATGAGTGGAAGTGCCCTATGCTCTCTAAGCTGAGTTTTTTAGATGTTTCAGGACACACCGTACACTTCTCCAGAGTGGCTGTTGGCAATTTACATCCCGCCCATCAGCGTAGCAAGGCTCCCGTTTCTCCATGGCCTGTCCTGCATTTCTGGTTTTGACACTTTATTCAGCATGGCCCTTTTGACCGATGGGAAGCGAGACTTCTTTGTAGCGCTGATTTGCCTTTCCAGGTTGCTTGGTTGGCCAAAAAGGGCGTATGCGTTTTTTCCTGAATATATTCAGGAAAAAATGCATACGCCCTTTTTGGCCAAGGGAATCATGGTCGAGGTTTTGCTGCTTTTCCTGTGCTTTAAAGGCGATTCGAATCTACCTCCTGAAATCTGTTTCCTGCAATTCTGCCTTGCTTTCAAATCCTCTTCGTTGCCTTCCCTCAATATATTTGTGGACGAGAGTTATCATTTCTAACTCTGCAGGTTTGTGAATTGCAGTGCCCCTGAGCTCCATTTTTCAACTCGCTTTCTTGGGAGCTGGCCGCAAAAGCGCAGGATTGCTTCAGGCCCTATTGTGGTTCCGGGCGGCAGGCTGAGCCTGTGGTTAATTCTTCTTCCTGATGGGAAAATAGAGTGACCTGTGCCTGTCCCCACACCTAGACCTAGTCTCTCATTGGTTCCCCCTCTTCCCGTTCATCCTCAGGACAAATTTGCAACCTGTACAGAACAGGAGGTTAAAGGTGCTCATTCTCCAAGGAGGGAGATTGCTAGTAAAGCGGCTGTAATGGCAAGCCCGAGCACAAGGAGATGAGAAATGAGGTGCGTTTTAGAAACCTTTCCCGATCACACGGTGTACCATCTTCTGGGTTTCTCATGCATGTTTTCGATGTAGGAAGATGCCCTTGAACCTGGAGATTTTGGACCCATGGGATGGATACCACGCAGTATTACTTTAAAGGGTCTGCGTTTGCTCACCCAACCTCACCAAACCTCTCAGCCCCAAGAGTGTCCACCCTTATGTCTCAATCAGCTGTGGGTCTAGAGATGGTCAATCCAGGTGGCATCACAGCCCCTGAACGAATTTTGTAAGAATTTCTCTCTCTTTCACTGTCTTTGTTTCACGGATTTTTAAAAGTAATTGATTTTTATAATGGGGTTTAGCTGCTTTTCACTGCTGTGTTTATGCCGCTTTACACCCACTTGACTCAGTTACAGAGGGATATCAATACATTGGTTTTAAGATTCTTACTAGTCAGATATATTCTTGGGCGGTGAACAGGGGGTGTTGAGTCCAGTTCACTGAGCAAGGAGTAGGTCTTGACTGTTACATATTGGGTTTATGGAACAGTATCTGAGCTAATTTGAAACCCTTGTTTTATGCATCACCCCACCTCACCTTTCCCGTTAAGCAGCCATAGTGTGTTTTCTAAACGTGTGACGCTGTTCTGTTTTGTAATTCAGTTCAAGTGTAGCGGTTTTTACATTCCCTCTATAAGTGATATCTTATGATAAGTGCCTTTTTCTGTGTGACTTATTTCACTTAGAGTCGTCGTACCTAAATCTTCTCATCACGCTGCTACTAGCCTTATGATGTTGATTTCATTGCTGAGTGATATGCCATTATACATATGGACCACAACTTCTTTATCCATTTTTCTATTTCCTGGGATATTTAAGTTGTAACGAAGTGGAGGTTCTTGTCAACAGAGCAGCCCTAAACTTTGGGGTGCCTGTGTCTTGCTGATTTTTAGTTTTCCCAATTTATACGCCTATGAGTGGAAGTGCCCTATGCTCTCTAAGCTGAGTTTTTTAGATGTTTCAGGACACACCGTACACTTCTCCAGAGTGGCTGTTGGCAATTTACATCCCGCCCATCAGCGTAGCAAGGCTCCCGTTTCTCCATGGCCTGTCCTGCATTTCTGGTTTTGACACTTTATTCAGCATGGCCCTTTTGACCGATGGGAAGCGAGACTTCTTTGTAGCGCTGATTTGCCTTTCCAGGTTGCTTGGTTGGCCAAAAAGGGCGTATGCGTTTTTTCCTGAATATATTCAGGAAAAAACGCATACGCCCTTTTTGGCCAAGGGCATCATTGTCGAAGTTTTGCCGCTTTTCCTGTGCTTTAAAGGCGATTCGAATCTACCTCCTGAAATCTGTTTCCTGCAATTCTGCCTTGCTTTCAAATCCTCTTCGTTGCCTTCCCTCAATATATTTGTGGACGAGAGTTAACATTTATAACTCTGCAGGTTTGTGAATTGCAGTGCCCCTGAGCTCAATTTTTCAACTCGCTTTCTTGGGAGCTGGCCCCAAAAGCGCAGGATTGCTTCAGGCCCTATTCTGGTTCCGGGCGGCAGGCTGAGCCTGTGGTTAATTCTTCTTCCTGATGGGAAAATAGAGTGACCTGTGCCTGTCCCCACACCTAGACCTAGTCTCTCATTGGTTCCCCCTCTTCCCGTTCATCCTCAGGACAAATTGCAACCTGTACGGAACAGGAGGTTAAAGGTGCTCATTCTCCAAGGAGGGAGATTGCTAGTAAAGCGGCTGGAATGGCGAACCCGAGCACAAGGAGATGAGAAATGAGGTGCGTTTTAGACATCTTTCCCGATCACATGGTGTACCATCTTCTGGGTTTCTCATGCATGTTTTTGATGTAGGAAGATGCCCTTGAAGCTGGAGATTTGGGACCCATGGGATGGATACCACGCAGTATTACTTTAAAGGGTCTGCGTTTGCTCACCCAACCTCACCAAACCTCTCAGCCCCAAGAGTTTCCACCCTTATGTCTCAATCAGCTGTGGGTCTAGAGATGGTCAATAAAGGTGGCATCCCAGCCCCTGAACGAATTCTGTATGAATTTCTCTCTCTTTCACTGTCTTTGTTTCACGGGTTTTTAAAAGTAATTGATTTTTATAATGGGGTTTAGCTGCTTTTCACTGCTGTGTTTATGCCGCTTTACACCCACTTGACTCACTTACAGAGAGATATCAATACATTGGTTTTAAGAGTCTTACTAGTCAGATATATTCTTGGGAGGTGAACAGGGGGTGTTGAATCCAGTTCACTGAGCAAGGAGTAGGTCTTGTCTGTTACATATTGGGTTTATGGAACAGTATCTGAGCTAATTTGAAACCCTTGTGTTATGCATCACCCCACCTCACCTTTCCCGTTAAGCAGCCATAGTGTGTTTCCTAAACGTGTGACGCTGTTCTGTTTTGTAATTCAGTTCAAGTGTAGCGGTTTTTACATTCCCTCTATAAGTGATATCTTATGATAAGTGCCTTTTTCTGTGTGACTTATGGCACTTAGAATCGTCGTACCTAAATCTTCTCATCATGCTGCTACTAGCCTTATGATGTTGATTTCATGCCTGAGTGACATTCCATTGTACATAAGGACCACAACTTCTTTATCCATTTTTCTCTTTCCTGGGATATTTAAGGTGTAATGAAGTGGAGGTTCTTGTCAACAGAGCAGCCCTAAACTTTGGGGTGCCTGTGTCTTGCTGATTTTTAGTTTTCCCAATTTATACGCCCATGAGTGGAACTGCCCTATGCTCTCTAAGCTGAGTTTTTTAGATGTTTCAGGACACACTGTACACTTCTCCAGAGTGGCTGTTGGCAATTTACATCCCGCCCATCAGCATAGCAAGGCTCCCGTTTCTCCATGGCCTGTCCTGCATTTCTGGTTTTGACACTTTATTCAGCATGGCCCTTTTGACCGATGGGAAGCGAGACTTCTTTGTAGCGCTGATTTGCCTTTCCAGGTTGCTTGGTTGGCCAAAAAGGGCGTATGCGTTTTTTCCTGAATATATTCAGGAAAAAACGCATACGCCCTTTTTGGCCAAGGGCATCATGGTCGAGGTTTTGCCGCTTTTCCTGTGCTTTAAAGGCGATTCGAATCTACCTCCTGAAATCTGTTTCCTGCAATTCTGCCTTGCTTTCAAATCCTCTTCGTTGCCTTCCCTCAATATATTTGTGGACGAGAGTTATCATTTCTAACTCTGCAGGTTTGTGAATTGCAGTGCCCCTGAGCTCCATTTTTCAACTCGCTTTCTTGGGAGCTGGCCGCAAAAGCGCAGGATTGCTTCAGGCCCTATTGTGGTTCCGGGCGGCAGGCTGAGCCTGTGGTTAATTCTTCTTCCTGATGGGAAAATAGAGTGACCTGTGCCTGTCCCCACACCTAGACCTAGTCTCTCATTGGTTCCCCCTCTTCCCGTTCATCCTCAGGACAAATTTGCAACCTGTACAGAACAGGAGGTTAAAGGTGCTCATTCTCCAAGGAGGGAGATTGCTAGTAAAGCGGCTGTAATGGCAAGCCCGAGCACAAGGAGATGAGAAATGAGGTGCGTTTTAGAAACCTTTCCCGATCACACGGTGTACCATCTTCTGGGTTTCTCATGCATGTTTTCGATGTAGGAAGATGCCCTTGAACCTGGAGATTTTGGACCCATGGGATGGATACCACGCAGTATTACTTTAAAGGGTCTGCGTTTGCTCACCCAACCTCACCAAACCTCTCAGCCCGAAGAGTGTCCACCCTTATGTCTCAATCAGCTGTGGGTCTAGAGATGGTCAATCCAGGTGGCATCACAGCCCCTGAACGAATTTTGTAAGAATTTCTCTCTCTTTCACTGTCTTTGTTTCACGGGTTTTTAAAAGTAATTGATTTTTATAATGGGGTTTAGCTGCTTTTCACTGCTGTGTTTATGCCGGTTTACACCCACTTGACTCAGTTACAGAGGGATATCAATACATTGGTTTTAAGATTCTTACTAGTCAGATATATTCTTGGGCGGTGAACAGGGGGTGTTGAGTCCAGTTCACTGAGCAAGGAGTAGGTCTTGACTGTTACATATTGGGTTTATGGAACAGTATCTGAGCTAATTTGAAACCCTTGTTTTATGCATCACCCCACCTCACCTTTCCCGTTAAGCAGCCATAGTGTGTTTTCTAAACGTGTGACGCTGTTCTGTTTTGTAATTCAGTTCAAGTGTAGCGGTTTTTACATTCCCTCTATAAGTGATATCTTATGATAAGTGCCTTTTTCTGTGTGACTTATTTCACTTAGAGTCGTCGTACCTAAATCTTCTCATCACGCTGCTACTAGCCTTATGATGTTGATTTCATTGCTGAGTGATATGCCATTATACATATGGACCACAACTTCTTTATCCATTTTTCTATTTCCTGGGATATTTAAGTTGTAACGAAGTGGAGGTTCTTGTCAACAGAGCAGCCCTAAACTTTGGGGTGCCTGTGTCTTGCTGATTTTTAGTTTTCCCAATTTATACGCCTATGAGTGGAAGTGCCCTATGCTCTCTAAGCTGAGTTTTTTAGATGTTTCAGGACACACCGTACACTTCTCCAGAGTGGCTGTGGGCAATTTACATCCCGCCCATCAGCGTAGCAAGGCTCCCGTTTCTCCATGGCCTGTCCTGCATTTCTGGTTTTGACACTTTATTCAGCATGGCCCTTTTGACCGATGGGAAGCGAGACTTCTTTGTAGCGCTGATTTGCCTTTCCAGGTTGCTTGGTTGGCCAAAAAGGGCGTATGCGTTTTTTCCTGAATATATTCAGGAAAAAACGCATACGCCCTTTTTGGCCAAGGGCATCATTGTCGAAGTTTTGCCGCTTTTCCTGTGCTTTAAAGGCGATTCGAATCTACCTCCTGAAATCTGTTTCCTGCAATTCTGCCTTGCTTTCAAATCCTCTTCGTTGCCTTCCCTCAATATATTTGTGGACGAGAGTTATCATTTCTAACTCTGCAGGTTTGTGAATTGCAGTGCCCCTGAGCTCCATTTTTCAACTCGCTTTCTTGGGAGCTGGCCCCAAAAGCGCAGGATTGCTTCAGGCCCTATTGTGGTTCCGGGCGGCAGGCTGAGCCTGTGGTTAATTCTTCTTCCTGATGGGAAAATAGAGTGACCTGTGCCTGTCCCCACACCTAGACCTAGTCTCTCATTGGTTCCCCCTCTTCCCGTTCATCCTCAGGACAAATTGCAACCTGTTCGGAACAGGAGGTTAAAGGTGCTCATTATCCAAGGAGGGAGATTGCTAGTAAAGCGGCTGTAATGGCGAGCCCGAGCACAAGGAGATGAGAAATGAGGTGCGTTTTAGAAACCTTTCCCGATCACACGGTGTACCGTCTTCTGGGTTTCTCATGCATGTTTTCGATGTAGGAAGATGCCCTTGAACCTGGAGATTTTGGACCCATGGGATGGGTACCACGCAGTATTACTTTAAAAGGTCTGCGTTTGCTCACCCAACCTCACCAAACCTCTCAGCCCCAAGAGTGTCCACCCTTATGTCTCAATCAGCTGTGGGTCTAGAGATGGTCAATAAAGGTGGCATCCCAGCCCCTGAACGAATTCTGTATGAATTTCTCTCTCTTTCACTGTCTTTGTTTCACGGGTTTTTAAAAGTAATTGATTTTTATAATGGGGTTTAGCTGCTTTTCACTGCTGTGTTTATGCCGCTTTACACCCACTTGACTCACTTACAGAGAGATATCAATACATTGGTTTTAAGAGTCTTACTAGTCAGATATATTCTTGGGCGGTGAACAGGGGGTGTTGAATCCAGTTCACTGAGCAAGGAGTAGGTCTTGTCTGTTACATATTGGGTTTATGGAACAGTATCTGAGCTAATTTGCAACCCTTGTGTTATGCATCACCCCACCTCACCTTTCCCGTTAAGCAGCCATAGTGTGTTTTCTAAACGTGTGACGCTGTTCTGTTTTGTAATTCAGTTCAAGTGTAGCGGTTTTTACATTCCCTCTATAAGTGATATCTTATGATAAGTGCCTTTTTCTGTGTGACTTATTTCACTTAGAATCGTCGTACCTAAATCTTCTCATCATGCTGCTACTAGCCTTATGATGTTGATTTCATGCCTGAGTGACATTCCATTGTACATAAGGACCACAACTTCTTTATCCATTTTTCTCTTTCCTGGGATATTTAAGGTGTAATGAAGTGGAGGTTCTTGTCAACAGAGCAGCCCTAAACTTTGGGGTGCCTGTGTCTTGCTGATTTTTAGTTTTCCCAATTTATACGCCTATGAGTGGAAGTGCCCTATGCTCTCTAAGCTGAGTTTTTTAGATGTTTCAGGACACACCGTACACTTCTCCAGAGTGGCTGTTGGCAATTTACATCCCGCCCATCAGCGTAGCAAGGCTCCCGTTTCTCCATGGCCTGTCCTGCATTTCTGGTTTTGACACTTTATTCAGCATGGCCCTTTTGACCGATGGGAAGCGAGACTTCTTTGTAGCGCTGATTTGCCTTTCCAGGTTGCTTGGTTGGCCAAAAAGGGCGTATGCGTTTTTTCCTGAATATATTCAGGAAAAAACGCATACGCCCTTTTTGGCCAAGGGCATCATGGTCGAGGTTTTGCTGCTTTTCCTGTGCTTTAAAGGCGATTCGAATCTACCTCCTGAAATCTGTTTCCTGCAATTCTGCCTTGCTTTCAAATCCTCTTCGTTGCCTTCCCTCAATATATTTGTGGACGAGAGTTATCATTTCTAACTCTGCAGGTTTGTGAATTGCAGTGCCCCTGAGCTCCATTTTTCAACTCGCTTTCTTGGGAGCTGGCCGCAAAAGCGCAGGATTGCTTCAGGCCCTATTGTGGTTCCGGGCGGCAGGCTGAGCCTGTGGTTAATTCTTCTTCCTGATGGGAAAATAGAGTGACCTGTGCCTGTCCCCACACCTAGACCTAGTCTCTCATTGGTTCCCCCTCTTCCCGTTCATCCTCAGGACAAATTTGCAACCTGTACAGAACAGGAGGTTAAAGGTGCTCATTCTCCAAGGAGGGAGATTGCTAGTAAAGCGGCTGTAATGGCAAGCCCGAGCACAAGGAGATGAGAAATGAGGTGCGTTTTAGAAACCTTTCCCGATCACACGGTGTACCATCTTCTGGGTTTCTCATGCATGTTTTCGATGTAGGAAGATGCCCTTGAACCTGGAGATTTTGGACCCATGGGATGGATACCACGCAGTATTACTTTAAAGGGTCTGCGTTTGCTCACCCAACCTCACCAAACCTCTCAGCCCGAAGAGTGTCCACCCTTATGTCTCAATCAGCTGTGGGTCTAGAGATGGTCAATCCAGGTGGCATCACAGCCCCTGAACGAATTTTGTAAGAATTTCTCTCTCTTTCACTGTCTTTGTTTCACGGGTTTTTAAAAGTAATTGATTTTTATAATGGGGTTTAGCTGCTTTTCACTGCTGTGTTTATGCCGGTTTACACCCACTTGACTCAGTTACAGAGGGATATCAATACATTGGTTTTAAGATTCTTACTAGTCAGATATATTCTTGGGCGGTGAACAGGGGGTGTTGAGTCCAGTTCACTGAGCAAGGAGTAGGTCTTGACTGTTACATATTGGGTTTATGGAACAGTATCTGAGCTAATTTGAAACCCTTGTTTTATGCATCACCCCACCTCACCTTTCCCGTTAAGCAGCCATAGTGTGTTTTCTAAACGTGTGACGCTGTTCTGTTTTGTAATTCAGTTCAAGTGTAGCGGTTTTTACATTCCCTCTATAAGTGATATCTTATGATAAGTGCCTTTTTCTGTGTGACTTATTTCACTTAGAGTCGTCGTACCTAAATCTTCTCATCATGCTGCTACTAGCCTTATGATGTTGATTTCATTGCTGAGTGATATGCCATTATACATATGGACCACAACTTCTTTATCCATTTTTCTATTTCCTGGGATATTTAAGTTGTAACGAAGTGGAGGTTCTTGTCAACAGAGCAGCCCTAAACTTTGGGGTGCCTGTGTCTTGCTGATTTTTAGTTTTCCCAATTTATACGCCTATGAGTGGAAGTGCCCTATGCTCTCTAAGCTGAGTTTTTTAGATGTTTCAGGACACACCGTACACTTCTCCAGAGTGGCTGTGGGCAATTTACATCCCGCCCATCAGCGTAGCAAGGCTCCCGTTTCTCCATGGCCTGTCCTGCATTTCTGGTTTTGACACTTTATTCAGCATGGCCCTTTTGACCGATGGGAAGCGAGACTTCTTTGTAGCGCTGATTTGCCTTTCCAGGTTGCTTGGTTGGCCAAAAAGGGCGTATGCGTTTTTTCCTGAATATATTCAGGAAAAAACGCATACGCCCTTTTTGGCCAAGGGCATCATTGTCGAAGTTTTGCCGCTTTTCCTGTGCTTTAAAGGCGATTCGAATCTACCTCCTGAAATCTGTTTCCTGCAATTCTGCCTTGCTTTCAAATCCTCTTCGTTGCCTTCCCTCAATATATTTGTGGACGAGAGTTAACATTTATAACTCTGCAGGTTTGTGAATTGCAGTGCCCCTGAGCTCAATTTTTCAACTCGCTTTCTTGGGAGCTGGCCCCAAAAGCGCAGGATTGCTTCAGGCCCTATTCTGGTTCCGGGCGGCAGGCTGAGCCTGTGGTTAATTCTTCTTCCTGATGGGAAAATAGAGTGACCTGTGCCTGTCCCCACACCTAGACCTAGTCTCTCATTGGTTCCCCCTCTTCCCGTTCATCCTCAGGACAAATTGCAACCTGTACGGAACAGGAGGTTAAAGGTGCTCATTCTCCAAGGAGGGAGATTGCTAGTAAAGCGGCTGGAATGGCGAACCCGAGCACAAGGAGATGAGAAATGAGGTGCGTTTTAGACATCTTTCCCGATCACATGGTGTACCATCTTCTGGGTTTCTCATGCATGTTTTTGATGTAGGAAGATGCCCTTGAAGCTGGAGATTTGGGACCCATGGGATGGATACCACGCAGTATTACTTTAAAGGGTCTGCGTTTGCTCACCCAACCTCACCAAACCTCTCAGCCCCAAGAGTGTCCACCCTTATGTCTCAATCAGCTGTGGGTCTAGAGATGGTCAATAAAGGTGGCATCCCAGCCCCTGAACGAATTCTGTATGAATTTCTCTCTCTTTCACTGTCTTTGTTTCACGGGTTTTTAAAAGTAATTGATTTTTATAATGGGGTTTAGCTGCTTTTCACTGCTGTGTTTATGCCGCTTTACACCCACTTGACTCACTTACAGAGAGATATCAATACATTGGTTTTAAGAGTCTTACTAGTCAGATATATTCTTGGGAGGTGAACAGGGGGTGTTGAATCCAGTTCACTGAGCAAGGAGTAGGTCTTGTCTGTTACATATTGGGTTTATGGAACAGTATCTGAGCTAATTTGAAACCCTTGTGTTATGCATCACCCCACCTCACCTTTCCCGTTAAGCAGCCATAGTGTGTTTCCTAAACGTGTGACGCTGTTCTGTTTTGTAATTCAGTTCAAGTGTAGCGGTTTTTACATTCCCTCTATAAGTGATATCTTATGATAAGTGCCTTTTTCTGTGTGACTTATGGCACTTAGAATCGTCGTACCTAAATCTTCTCATCATGCTGCTACTAGCCTTATGATGTTGATTTCATGCCTGAGTGACATTCCATTGTACATAAGGACCACAACTTCTTTATCCATTTTTCTCTTTCCTGGGATATTTAAGGTGTAATGAAGTGGAGGTTCTTGTCAACAGAGCAGCCCTAAACTTTGGGGTGCCTGTGTCTTGCTGATTTTTAGTTTTCCCAATTTATACGCCCATGAGTGGAACTGCCCTATGCTCTCTAAGCTGAGTTTTTTAGATGTTTCAGGACACACTGTACACTTCTCCAGAGTGGCTGTTGGCAATTTACATCCCGCCCATCAGCATAGCAAGGCTCCCGTTTCTCCATGGCCTGTCCTGCATTTCTGGTTTTGACACTTTATTCAGCATGGCCCTTTTGACCGATGGGAAGCGAGACTTCTTTGTAGCGCTGATTTGCCTTTCCAGGTTGCTTGGTTGGCCAAAAAGGGCGTATGCGTTTTTTCCTGAATATATTCAGGAAAAAACGCATACGCCCTTTTTGGCCAAGGGCATCATGGTCGAGGTTTTGCCGCTTTTCCTGTGCTTTAAAGGCGATTCGAATCTACCTCCTGAAATCTGTTTCCTGCAATTCTGCCTTGCTTTCAAATCCTCTTCGTTGCCTTCCCTCAATATATTTGTGGACGAGAGTTATCATTTCTAACTCTGCAGGTTTGTGAATTGCAGTGCCCCTGAGCTCCATTTTTCAACTCGCTTTCTTGGGAGCTGGCCCCAAAAGCGCAGGATTGCTTCAGGCCCTATTGTGGTTCCGGGCGGCAGGCTGAGCCTGTGGTTAATTCTTCTTCCTGATGGGAAAATAGAGTGACCTGTGCCTGTCCCCACACCTAGACCTAGTCTCTCATTGGTTCCCCCTCTTCCCGTTCATCCTCAGGACAAATTGCAACCTGTTCGGAACAGGAGGTTAAAGGTGCTCATTATCCAAGGAGGGAGATTGCTAGTAAAGCGGCTGTAATGGCGAGCCCGAGCACAAGGAGATGAGAAATGAGGTGCGTTTTAGAAACCTTTCCCGATCACACGGTGTACCGTCTTCTGGGTTTCTCATGCATGTTTTCGATGTAGGAAGATGCCCTTGAACCTGGAGATTTTGGACCCATGGGATGGGTACCACGCAGTATTACTTTAAAAGGTCTGCGTTTGCTCACCCAACCTCACCAAACCTCTCAGCCCCAAGAGTGTCCACCCTTATGTCTCAATCAGCTGTGGGTCTAGAGATGGTCAATAAAGGTGGCATCCCAGCCCCTGAACGAATTCTGTATGAATTTCTCTCTCTTTCACTGTCTTTGTTTCACGGGTTTTTAAAAGTAATTGATTTTTATAATGGGGTTTAGCTGCTTTTCACTGCTGTGTTTATGCCGCTTTACACCCACTTGACTCACTTACAGAGAGATATCAATACATTGGTTTTAAGAGTCTTACTAGTCAGATATATTCTTGGGCGGTGAACAGGGGGTGTTGAATCCAGTTCACTGAGCAAGGAGTAGGTCTTGTCTGTTACATATTGGGTTTATGGAACAGTATCTGAGCTAATTTGCAACCCTTGTGTTATGCATCACCCCACCTCACCTTTCCCGTTAAGCAGCCATAGTGTGTTTTCTAAACGTGTGACGCTGTTCTGTTTTGTAATTCAGTTCAAGTGTAGCGGTTTTTACATTCCCTCTATAAGTGATATCTTATGATAAGTGCCTTTTTCTGTGTGACTTATTTCACTTAGAATCGTCGTACCTAAATCTTCTCATCATGCTGCTACTAGCCTTATGATGTTGATTTCATGCCTGAGTGACATTCCATTGTACATAAGGACCACAACTTCTTTATCCATTTTTCTCTTTCCTGGGATATTTAAGGTGTAATGAAGTGGAGGTTCTTGTCAACAGAGCAGCCCTAAACTTTGGGGTGCCTGTGTCTTGCTGATTTTTAGTTTTCCCAATTTATACGCCTATGAGTGGAAGTGCCCTATGCTCTCTAAGCTGAGTTTTTTAGATGTTTCAGGACACACCGTACACTTCTCCAGAGTGGCTGTTGGCAATTTACATCCCGCCCATCAGCGTAGCAAGGCTCCCGTTTCTCCATGGCCTGTCCTGCATTTCTGGTTTTGACACTTTATTCAGCATGGCCCTTTTGACCGATGGGAAGCGAGACTTCTTTGTAGCGCTGATTTGCCTTTCCAGGTTGCTTGGTTGGCCAAAAAGGGCGTATGCGTTTTTTCCTGAATATATTCAGGAAAAAACGCATACGCCCTTTTTGGCCAAGGGCATCATGGTCGAGGTTTTGCTGCTTTTCCTGTGCTTTAAAGGCGATTCGAATCTACCTCCTGAAATCTGTTTCCTGCAATTCTGCCTTGCTTTCAAATCCTCTTCGTTGCCTTCCCTCAATATATTTGTGGACGAGAGTTATCATTTCTAACTCTGCAGGTTTGTGAATTGCAGTGCCCCTGAGCTCCATTTTTCAACTCGCTTTCTTGGGAGCTGGCCGCAAAAGCGCAGGATTGCTTCAGGCCCTATTGTGGTTCCGGGCGGCAGGCTGAGCCTGTGGTTAATTCTTCTTCCTGATGGGAAAATAGAGTGACCTGTGCCTGTCCCCACACCTAGACCTAGTCTCTCATTGGTTCCCCCTCTTCCCGTTCATCCTCAGGACAAATTTGCAACCTGTACAGAACAGGAGGTTAAAGGTGCTCATTCTCCAAGGAGGGAGATTGCTAGTAAAGCGGCTGTAATGGCAAGCCCGAGCACAAGGAGATGAGAAATGAGGTGCGTTTTAGAAACCTTTCCCGATCACACGGTGTACCATCTTCTGGGTTTCTCATGCATGTTTTCGATGTAGGAAGATGCCCTTGAACCTGGAGATTTTGGACCCATGGGATGGATACCACGCAGTATTACTTTAAAGGGTCTGCGTTTGCTCACCCAACCTCACCAAACCTCTCAGCCCGAAGAGTGTCCACCCTTATGTCTCAATCAGCTGTGGGTCTAGAGATGGTCAATCCAGGTGGCATCACAGCCCCTGAACGAATTTTGTAAGAATTTCTCTCTCTTTCACTGTCTTTGTTTCACGGGTTTTTAAAAGTAATTGATTTTTATAATGGGGTTTAGCTGCTTTTCACTGCTGTGTTTATGCCGGTTTACACCCACTTGACTCAGTTACAGAGGGATATCAATACATTGGTTTTAAGATTCTTACTAGTCAGATATATTCTTGGGCGGTGAACAGGGGGTGTTGAGTCCAGTTCACTGAGCAAGGAGTAGGTCTTGACTGTTACATATTGGGTTTATGGAACAGTATCTGAGCTAATTTGAAACCCTTGTTTTATGCATCACCCCACCTCACCTTTCCCGTTAAGCAGCCATAGTGTGTTTTCTAAACGTGTGACGCTGTTCTGTTTTGTAATTCAGTTCAAGTGTAGCGGTTTTTACATTCCCTCTATAAGTGATATCTTATGATAAGTGCCTTTTTCTGTGTGACTTATTTCACTTAGAGTCGTCGTACCTAAATCTTCTCATCATGCTGCTACTAGCCTTATGATGTTGATTTCATTGCTGAGTGATATGCCATTATACATATGGACCACAACTTCTTTATCCATTTTTCTATTTCCTGGGATATTTAAGTTGTAACGAAGTGGAGGTTCTTGTCAACAGAGCAGCCCTAAACTTTGGGGTGCCTGTGTCTTGCTGATTTTTAGTTTTCCCAATTTATACGCCTATGAGTGGAAGTGCCCTATGCTCTCTAAGCTGAGTTTTTTAGATGTTTCAGGACACACCGTACACTTCTCCAGAGTGGCTGTTGGCAATTTACATCCCGCCCATCAGCGTAGCAAGGCTCCCGTTTCTCCATGGCCTGTCCTGCATTTCTGGTTTTGACACTTTATTCAGCATGGCCCTTTTGACCGATGGGAAGCGAGACTTCTTTGTAGCGCTGATTTGCCTTTCCAGGTTGCTTGGTTGGCCAAAAAGGGCGTATGCGTTTTTTCCTGAATATATTCAGGAAAAAACGCATACGCCCTTTTTGGCCAAGGGCATCATTGTCGAAGTTTTGCCGCTTTTCCTGTGCTTTAAAGGCGATTCGAATCTACCTCCTGAAATCTGTTTCCTGCAATTCTGCCTTGCTTTCAAATCCTCTTCGTTGCCTTCCCTCAATATATTTGTGGACGAGAGTTAACATTTATAACTCTGCAGGTTTGTGAATTGCAGTGCCCCTGAGCTCAATTTTTCAACTCGCTTTCTTGGGAGCTGGCCCCAAAAGCGCAGGATTGCTTCAGGCCCTATTGTGGTTCCGGGCGGCAGGCTGAGCCTGTGGTTAATTCTTCTTCCTGATGGGAAAATAGAGTGACCTGTGCCTGTCCCCACACCTAGACCTAGTCTCTCATTGGTTCCCCCTCTTCCCGTTCATCCTCAGGACAAATTGCAACCTGTACGGAACAGGAGGTTAAAGGTGCTCATTCTCCAAGGAGGGAGATTGCTAGTAAAGCGGCTGGAATGGCGAACCCGAGCACAAGGAGATGAGAAATGAGGTGCGTTTTAGACATCTTTCCCGATCACATGGTGTACCATCTTCTGGGTTTCTCATGCATGTTTTTGATGTAGGAAGATGCCCTTGAAGCTGGAGATTTGGGACCCATGGGATGGATACCACGCAGTATTACTTTAAAGGGTCTGCGTTTGCTCACCCAACCTCACCAAACCTCTCAGCCCCAAGAGTGTCCACCCTTATGTCTCAATCAGCTGTGGGTCTAGAGATGGTCAATAAAGGTGGCATCCCAGCCCCTGAATGAATTCTGTATGAATTTCTCTCTCTTTCACTGTCTTTGTTTCACGGGTTTTTAAAAGTAATTGATTTTTATAATGGGGTTTAGCTGCTTTTCACTGCTGTGTTTATGCCGCTTTACACCCACTTGACTCACTTACAGAGAGATATCAATACATTGGTTTTAAGAGTCTTACTAGTCAGATATATTCTTGGGAGGTGAACAGGGGGTGTTGAATCCAGTTCACTGAGCAAGGAGTAGGTCTTGTCTGTTACATATTGGGTTTATGGAACAGTATCTGAGCTAATTTGAAACCCTTGTGTTATGCATCACCCCACCTCACCTTTCCCGTTAAGCAGCCATAGTGTGTTTCCTAAACGTGTGACGCTGTTCTGTTTTGTAATTCAGTTCAAGTGTAGCGGTTTTTACATTCCCTCTATAAGTGATATCTTATGATAAGTGCCTTTTTCTGTGTGACTTATGGCACTTAGAATCGTCGTACCTAAATCTTCTCATCATGCTGCTACTAGCCTTATGATGTTGATTTCATGCCTGAGTGACATTCCATTGTACATAAGGACCACAACTTCTTTATCCATTTTTCTCTTTCCTGGGATATTTAAGGTGTAATGAAGTGGAGGTTCTTGTCAACAGAGCAGCCCTAAACTTTGGGGTGCCTGTGTCTTGCTGATTTTTAGTTTTCCCAATTTATACGCCCATGAGTGGAACTGCCCTATGCTCTCTAAGCTGAGTTTTTTAGATGTTTCAGGACACACTGTACACTTCTCCAGAGTGGCTGTTGGCAATTTACATCCCGCCCATCAGCATAGCAAGGCTCCCGTTTCTCCATGGCCTGTCCTGCATTTCTGGTTTTGACACTTTATTCAGCATGGCCCTTTTGACCGATGGGAAGCGAGACTTCTTTGTAGCGCTGATTTGCCTTTCCAGGTTGCTTGGTTGGCCAAAAAGGGCGTATGCGTTTTTTCCTGAATATATTCAGGAAAAAACGCATACGCCCTTTTTGGCCAAGGGCATCATGGTCGAGGTTTTGCCGCTTTTCCTGTGCTTTAAAGGCGATTCGAATCTACCTCCTGAAATCTGTTTCCTGCAATTCTGCCTTGCTTTCAAATCCTCTTCGTTGCCTTCCCTCAATATATTTGTGGACGAGAGTTATCATTTCTAACTCTGCAGGTTTGTGAATTGCAGTGCCCCTGAGCTCCATTTTTCAACTCGCTTTCTTGGGAGCTGGCCCCAAAAGCGCAGGATTGCTTCAGGCCCTATTGTGGTTCCAGGCGGCAGGCTGAGCCTGTGGTTAATTCTTCTTCCTGATGGGAAAATAGAGTGACCTGTGCCTGTCCCCACACCTAGACCTAGTCTCTCATTGGTTCCCCCTCTTCCCGTTCATCCTCAGGACAAATTGCAACCTGTTCGGAACAGGAGGTTAAAGGTGCTCATTATCCAAGGAGGGAGATTGCTAGTAAAGCGGCTGTAATGGCGAGCCCGAGCACAAGGAGATGAGAAATGAGGTGCGTTTTAGAAACCTTTCCCGATCACACGGTGTACCGTCTTCTGGGTTTCTCATGCATGTTTTCGATGTAGGAAGATGCCCTTGAACCTGGAGATTTTGGACCCATGGGATGGGTACCACGCAGTATTACTTTAAAAGGTCTGCGTTTGCTCACCCAACCTCACCAAACCTCTCAGCCCCAAGAGTGTCCACCCTTATGTCTCAATCAGCTGTGGGTCTAGAGATGGTCAATAAAGGTGGCATCCCAGCCCCTGAACGAATTCTGTATGAATTTCTCTCTCTTTCACTGTCTTTGTTTCACGGGTTTTTAAAAGTAATTGATTTTTATAATGGGGTTTAGCTGCTTTTCACTGCTGTGTTTATGCCGCTTTACACCCACTTGACTCACTTACAGAGAGATATCAATACATTGGTTTTAAGAGTCTTACTAGTCAGATATATTCTTGGGCGGTGAACAGGGGGTGTTGAATCCAGTTCACTGAGCAAGGAGTAGGTCTTGTCTGTTACATATTGGGTTTATGGAACAGTATCTGAGCTAATTTGCAACCCTTGTGTTATGCATCACCCCACCTCACCTTTCCCGTTAAGCAGCCATAGTGTGTTTTCTAAACGTGTGACGCTGTTCTGTTTTGTAATTCAGTTCAAGTGTAGCGGTTTTTACATTCCCTCTATAAGTGATATCTTATGATAAGTGCCTTTTTCTGTGTGACTTATTTCACTTAGAATCGTCGTACCTAAATCTTCTCATCATGCTGCTACTAGCCTTATGATGTTGATTTCATGCCTGAGTGACATTCCATTGTACATAAGGACCACAACTTCTTTATCCATTTTTCTCTTTCCTGGGATATTTAAGGTGTAATGAAGTGGAGGTTCTTGTCAACAGAGCAGCCCTAAACTTTGGGGTGCCTGTGTCTTGCTGATTTTTAGTTTTCCCAATTTATACGCCTATGAGTGGAAGTGCCCTATGCTCTCTAAGCTGAGTTTTTTAGATGTTTCAGGACACACCGTACACTTCTCCAGAGTGGCTGTTGGCAATTTACATCCCGCCCATCAGCGTAGCAAGGCTCCCGTTTCTCCATGGCCTGTCCTGCATTTCTGGTTTTGACACTTTATTCAGCATGGCCCTTTTGACCGATGGGAAGCGAGACTTCTTTGTAGCGCTGATTTGCCTTTCCAGGTTGCTTGGTTGGCCAAAAAGGGCGTATGCGTTTTTTCCTGAATATATTCAGGAAAAAACGCATACGCCCTTTTTGGCCAAGGGCATCATGGTCGAGGTTTTGCTGCTTTTCCTGTGCTTTAAAGGCGATTCGAATCTACCTCCTGAAATCTGTTTCCTGCAATTCTGCCTTGCTTTCAAATCCTCTTCGTTGCCTTCCCTCAATATATTTGTGGACGAGAGTTATCATTTCTAACTCTGCAGGTTTGTGAATTGCAGTGCCCCTGAGCTCCATTTTTCAACTCGCTTTCTTGGGAGCTGGCCGCAAAAGCGCAGGATTGCTTCAGGCCCTATTGTGGTTCCGGGCGGCAGGCTGAGCCTGTGGTTAATTCTTCTTCCTGATGGGAAAATAGAGTGACCTGTGCCTGTCCCCACACCTAGACCTAGTCTCTCATTGGTTCCCCCTCTTCCCGTTCATCCTCAGGACAAATTTGCAACCTGTACAGAACAGGAGGTTAAAGGTGCTCATTCTCCAAGGAGGGAGATTGCTAGTAAAGCGGCTGTAATGGCAAGCCCGAGCACAAGGAGATGAGAAATGAGGTGCGTTTTAGAAACCTTTCCCGATCACACGGTGTACCATCTTCTGGGTTTCTCATGCATGTTTTCGATGTAGGAAGATGCCCTTGAACCTGGAGATTTTGGACCCATGGGATGGATACCACGCAGTATTACTTTAAAGGGTCTGCGTTTGCTCACCCAACCTCACCAAACCTCTCAGCCCCAAGAGTGTCCACCCTTATGTCTCAATCAGCTGTGGGTCTAGAGATGGTCAATCCAGGTGGCATCACAGCCCCTGAACGAATTCTGTATGAATTTCTCTCTCTTTCACTGTCTTTGTTTCACGGGTTTTTAAAAGTAATTGATTTTTATAATGGGGTTTAGCTGCTTTTCACTGCTGTGTTTATGCCGGTTTACACCCACTTGACTCAGTTACAGAGGAATATCAATACATTGGTTTTAAGATTCTTACTAGTCAGATATATTCTTGGGCGGTGAACAGGGGGTGTTGAGTCCAGTTCACTGAGCAAGGAGTAGGTCTTGACTGTTACATATTGGGTTTATGGAACAGTATCTGAGCTAATTTGAAACCCTTGTTTTATGCATCACCCCACCTCACCTTTCCCGTTAAGCAGCCATAGTGTGTTTTCTAAACGTGTGACGCTGTTCTGTTTTGTAATTCAGTTCAAGTGTAGCGGTTTTTACATTCCCTCTATAAGTGATATCTTATGATAAGTGCCTTTTTCTGTGTGACTTATTTCACTTAGAGTCGTCGTACCTAAATCTTCTCATCACGCTGCTACTAGCCTTATGATGTTGATTTCATTGCTGAGTGATATGCCATTATACATATGGACCACAACTTCTTTATCCATTTTTCTATTTCCTGGGATATTTAAGTTGTAACGAAGTGGAGGTTCTTGTCAACAGAGCAGCCCTAAACTTTGGGGTGCCTGTGTCTTGCTGATTTTTAGTTTTCCCAATTTATACGCCTATGAGTGGAAGTGCCCTATGCTCTCTAAGCTGAGTTTTTTAGATGTTTCAGGACACACCGTACACTTCTCCAGAGTGGCTGTGGGCAATTTACATCCCGCCCATCAGCGTAGCAAGGCTCCCGTTTCTCCATGGCCTGTCCTGCATTTCTGGTTTTGACACTTTATTCAGCATGGCCCTTTTGACCGATGGGAAGCGAGACTTCTTTGTAGCGCTGATTTGCCTTTCCAGGTTGCTTGGTTGGCCAAAAAGGGCGTATGCGTTTTTTCCTGAATATATTCAGGAAAAAACGCATACGCCCTTTTTGGCCAAGGGCATCATTGTCGAAGTTTTGCCGCTTTTCCTGTGCTTTAAAGGCGATTCGAATCTACCTCCTGAAATCTGTTTCCTGCAATTCTGCCTTGCTTTCAAATCCTCTTCGTTGCCTTCCCTCAATATATTTGTGGACGAGAGTTAACATTTATAACTCTGCAGGTTTGTGAATTGCAGTGCCCCTGAGCTCAATTTTTCAACTCGCTTTCTTGGGAGCTGGCCCCAAAAGCGCAGGATTGCTTCAGGCCCTATTCTGGTTCCGGGCGGCAGGCTGAGCCTGTGGTTAATTCTTCTTCCTGATGGGAAAATAGAGTGACCTGTGCCTGTCCCCACACCTAGACCTAGTCTCTCATTGGTTCCCCCTCTTCCCGTTCATCCTCAGGACAAATTGCAACCTGTACGGAACAGGAGGTTAAAGGTGCTCATTCTCCAAGGAGGGAGATTGCTAGTAAAGCGGCTGGAATGGCGAACCCGAGCACAAGGAGATGAGAAATGAGGTGCGTTTTAGACATCTTTCCCGATCACATGGTGTACCATCTTCTGGGTTTCTCATGCATGTTTTTGATGTAGGAAGATGCCCTTGAAGCTGGAGATTTGGGACCCATGGGATGGATACCACGCAGTATTACTTTAAAGGGTCTGCGTTTGCTCACCCAACCTCACCAAACCTCTCAGCCCCAAGAGTGTCCACCCTTATGTCTCAATCAGCTGTGGGTCTAGAGATGGTCAATAAAGGTGGCATCCCAGCCCCTGAACGAATTCTGTATGAATTTCTCTCTCTTTCACTGTCTTTGTTTCACGGGTTTTTAAAAGTAATTGATTTTTATAATGGGGTTTAGCTGCTTTTCACTGCTGTGTTTATGCCGCTTTACACCCACTTGACTCACTTACAGAGAGATATCAATACATTGGTTTTAAGAGTCTTACTAGTCAGATATATTCTTGGGCGGTGAACAGGGGGTGTTGAATCCAGTTCACTGAGCAAGGAGTAGGTCTTGTCTGTTACATATTGGGTTTATGGAACAGTATCTGAGCTAATTTGCAACCCTTGTGTTATGCATCACCCCACCTCACCTTTCCCGTTAAGCAGCCATAGTGTGTTTTCTAAACGTGTGACGCTGTTCTGTTTTGTAATTCAGTTCAAGTGTAGCGGTTTTTACATTCCCTCTATAAGTGATATCTTATGATAAGTGCCTTTTTCTGTGTGACTTATTTCACTTAGAATCGTCGTACCTAAATCTTCTCATCATGCTGCTACTAGCCTTATGATGTTGATTTCATGCCTGAGTGACATTCCATTGTACATAAGGACCACAACTTCTTTATCCATTTTTCTCTTTCCTGGGATATTTAAGGTGTAATGAAGTGGAGGTTCTTGTCAACAGAGCAGCCCTAAACTTTGGGGTGCCTGTGTCTTGCTGATTTTTAGTTTTCCCAATTTATACGCCTATGAGTGGAAGTGCCCTATGCTCTCTAAGCTGAGTTTTTTAGATGTTTCAGGACACACCGTACACTTCTCCAGAGTGGCTGTTGGCAATTTACATCCCGCCCATCAGCGTAGCAAGGCTCCCGTTTCTCCATGGCCTGTCCTGCATTTCTGGTTTTGACACTTTATTCAGCATGGCCCTTTTGACCGATGGGAAGCGAGACTTCTTTGTAGCGCTGATTTGCCTTTCCAGGTTGCTTGGTTGGCCAAAAAGGGCGTATGCGTTTTTTCCTGAATATATTCAGGAAAAAACGCATACGCCCTTTTTGGCCAAGGGCATCATGGTCGAGGTTTTGCTGCTTTTCCTGTGCTTTAAAGGCGATTCGAATCTACCTCCTGAAATCTGTTTCCTGCAATTCTGCCTTGCTTTCAAATCCTCTTCGTTGCCTTCCCTCAATATATTTGTGGACGAGAGTTATCATTTCTAACTCTGCAGGTTTGTGAATTGCAGTGCCCCTGAGCTCCATTTTTCAACTCGCTTTCTTGGGAGCTGGCCGCAAAAGCGCAGGATTGCTTCAGGCCCTATTGTGGTTCCGGGCGGCAGGCTGAGCCTGTGGTTAATTCTTCTTCCTGATGGGAAAATAGAGTGACCTGTGCCTGTCCCCACACCTAGACCTAGTCTCTCATTGGTTCCCCCTCTTCCCGTTCATCCTCAGGACAAATTTGCAACCTGTACAGAACAGGAGGTTAAAGGTGCTCATTCTCCAAGGAGGGAGATTGCTAGTAAAGCGGCTGTAATGGCAAGCCCGAGCACAAGGAGATGAGAAATGAGGTGCGTTTTAGAAACCTTTCCCGATCACACGGTGTACCATCTTCTGGGTTTCTCATGCATGTTTTCGATGTAGGAAGATGCCCTTGAACCTGGAGATTTTGGACCCATGGGATGGATACCACGCAGTATTACTTTAAAGGGTCTGCGTTTGCTCACCCAACCTCACCAAACCTCTCAGCCCCAAGAGTGTCCACCCTTATGTCTCAATCAGCTGTGGGTCTAGAGATGGTCAATCCAGGTGGCATCACAGCCCCTGAACGAATTCTGTATGAATTTCTCTCTCTTTCACTGTCTTTGTTTCACGGGTTTTTAAAAGTAATTGATTTTTATAATGGGGTTTAGCTGCTTTTCACTGCTGTGTTTATGCCGGT
Source organism: Balaenoptera borealis (assembly GCF_965194805.1). Classification (NCBI taxonomy): domain Eukaryota; kingdom Metazoa; phylum Chordata; class Mammalia; order Artiodactyla; family Balaenopteridae; genus Balaenoptera; species Balaenoptera borealis. The sequence continues at coordinate 52,166 of NW_028123684.1, forward strand.
TTACACCCACTTGACTCAGTTACAGAGGAATATCAATACATTGGTTTTAAGATTCTTACTAGTCAGATATATTCTTGGGCGGTGAACAGGGGGTGTTGAGTCCAGTTCACTGAGCAAGGAGTAGGTCTTGACTGTTACATATTGGGTTTATGGAACAGTATCTGAGCTAATTTGAAACCCTTGTTTTATGCATCACCCCACCTCACCTTTCCCGTTAAGCAGCCATAGTGTGTTTTCTAAACGTGTGACGCTGTTCTGTTTTGTAATTCAGTTCAAGTGTAGCGGTTTTTACATTCCCTCTATAAGTGATATCTTATGATAAGTGCCTTTTTCTGTGTGACTTATTTCACTTAGAGTCGTCGTACCTAAATCTTCTCATCACGCTGCTACTAGCCTTATGATGTTGATTTCATTGCTGAGTGATATGCCATTATACATATGGACCACAACTTCTTTATCCATTTTTCTATTTCCTGGGATATTTAAGTTGTAACGAAGTGGAGGTTCTTGTCAACAGAGCAGCCCTAAACTTTGGGGTGCCTGTGTCTTGCTGATTTTTAGTTTTCCCAATTTATACGCCTATGAGTGGAAGTGCCCTATGCTCTCTAAGCTGAGTTTTTTAGATGTTTCAGGACACACCGTACACTTCTCCAGAGTGGCTGTGGGCAATTTACATCCCGCCCATCAGCGTAGCAAGGCTCCCGTTTCTCCATGGCCTGTCCTGCATTTCTGGTTTTGACACTTTATTCAGCATGGCCCTTTTGACCGATGGGAAGCGAGACTTCTTTGTAGCGCTGATTTGCCTTTCCAGGTTGCTTGGTTGGCCAAAAAGGGCGTATGCGTTTTTTCCTGAATATATTCAGGAAAAAACGCATACGCCCTTTTTGGCCAAGGGCATCATTGTCGAAGTTTTGCCGCTTTTCCTGTGCTTTAAAGGCGATTCGAATCTACCTCCTGAAATCTGTTTCCTGCAATTCTGCCTTGCTTTCAAATCCTCTTCGTTGCCTTCCCTCAATATATTTGTGGACGAGAGTTAACATTTATAACTCTGCAGGTTTGTGAATTGCAGTGCCCCTGAGCTCAATTTTTCAACTCGCTTTCTTGGGAGCTGGCCCCAAAAGCGCAGGATTGCTTCAGGCCCTATTCTGGTTCCGGGCGGCAGGCTGAGCCTGTGGTTAATTCTTCTTCCTGATGGGAAAATAGAGTGACCTGTGCCTGTCCCCACACCTAGACCTAGTCTCTCATTGGTTCCCCCTCTTCCCGTTCATCCTCAGGACAAATTGCAACCTGTACGGAACAGGAGGTTAAAGGTGCTCATTCTCCAAGGAGGGAGATTGCTAGTAAAGCGGCTGGAATGGCGAACCCGAGCACAAGGAGATGAGAAATGAGGTGCGTTTTAGACATCTTTCCCGATCACATGGTGTACCATCTTCTGGGTTTCTCATGCATGTTTTTGATGTAGGAAGATGCCCTTGAAGCTGGAGATTTGGGACCCATGGGATGGATACCACGCAGTATTACTTTAAAGGGTCTGCGTTTGCTCACCCAACCTCACCAAACCTCTCAGCCCCAAGAGTGTCCACCCTTATGTCTCAATCAGCTGTGGGTCTAGAGATGGTCAATAAAGGTGGCATCCCAGCCCCTGAACGAATTCTGTATGAATTTCTCTCTCTTTCACTGTCTTTGTTTCACGGGTTTTTAAAAGTAATTGATTTTTATAATGGGGTTTAGCTGCTTTTCACTGCTGTGTTTATGCCGCTTTACACCCACTTGACTCACTTACAGAGAGATATCAATACATTGGTTTTAAGAGTCTTACTAGTCAGATATATTCTTGGGCGGTGAACAGGGGGTGTTGAATCCAGTTCACTGAGCAAGGAGTAGGTCTTGTCTGTTACATATTGGGTTTATGGAACAGTATCTGAGCTAATTTGCAACCCTTGTGTTATGCATCACCCCACCTCACCTTTCCCGTTAAGCAGCCATAGTGTGTTTTCTAAACGTGTGACGCTGTTCTGTTTTGTAATTCAGTTCAAGTGTAGCGGTTTTTACATTCCCTCTATAAGTGATATCTTATGATAAGTGCCTTTTTCTGTGTGACTTATTTCACTTAGAATCGTCGTACCTAAATCTTCTCATCATGCTGCTACTAGCCTTATGATGTTGATTTCATGCCTGAGTGACATTCCATTGTACATAAGGACCACAACTTCTTTATCCATTTTTCTCTTTCCTGGGATATTTAAGGTGTAATGAAGTGGAGGTTCTTGTCAACAGAGCAGCCCTAAACTTTGGGGTGCCTGTGTCTTGCTGATTTTTAGTTTTCCCAATTTATACGCCTATGAGTGGAAGTGCCCTATGCTCTCTAAGCTGAGTTTTTTAGATGTTTCAGGACACACCGTACACTTCTCCAGAGTGGCTGTTGGCAATTTACATCCCGCCCATCAGCGTAGCAAGGCTCCCGTTTCTCCATGGCCTGTCCTGCATTTCTGGTTTTGACACTTTATTCAGCATGGCCCTTTTGACCGATGGGAAGCGAGACTTCTTTGTAGCGCTGATTTGCCTTTCCAGGTTGCTTGGTTGGCCAAAAAGGGCGTATGCGTTTTTTCCTGAATATATTCAGGAAAAAATGCATACGCCCTTTTTGGCCAAGGGCATCATGGTCGAGGTTTTGCTGCTTTTCCTGTGCTTTAAAGGCGATTCGAATCTACCTCCTAAAATCTGTTTCCTGCAATTCTGCCTTGCTTTCAAATCCTCTTCGTTGCCTTCCCTCAATATATTTGTGGACGAGAGTTATCATTTCTAACTCTGCAGGTTTGTGAATTGCAGTGCCCCTGAGCTCCATTTTTCAACTCGCTTTCTTGGGAGCTGGCCGCAAAAGCGCAGGATTGCTTCAGGCCCTATTGTGGTTCCGGGCGGCAGGCTGAGCCTGTGGTTAATTCTTCTTCCTGATGGGAAAATAGAGTGACCTGTGCCTGTCCCCACACCTAGACCTAGTCTCTCATTGGTTCCCCCTCTTCCCGTTCATCCTCAGGACAAATTTGCAACCTGTACAGAACAGGAGGTTAAAGGTGCTCATTCTCCAAGGAGGGAGATTGCTAGTAAAGCGGCTGTAATGGCAAGCCTGAGCACAAGGAGATGAGAAATGAGGTGCGTTTTAGAAACCTTTCCCGATCACACGGTGTACCATCTTCTGGGTTTCTCATGCATGTTTTCGATGTAGGAAGATGCCCTTGAACCTGGAGATTTTGGACCCATGGGATGGATACCACGCAGTATTACTTTAAAGGGTCTGCGTTTGCTCACCCAACCTCACCAAACCTCTCAGCCCCAAGAGTGTCCACCCTTATGTCTCAATCAGCTGTGGGTCTAGAGATGGTCAATCCAGGTGGCATCACAGCCCCTGAACGAATTTTGTAAGAATTTCTCTCTCTTTCACTGTCTTTGTTTCACGGGTTTTTAAAAGTAATTGATTTTTATAATGGGGTTTAGCTGCTTTTCACTGCTGTGTTTATGCCGCTTTACACCCACTTGACTCAGTTACAGAGGGATATCAATACATTGGTTTTAAGATTCTTACTAGTCAGATATATTCTTGGGCGGTGAACAGGGGGTGTTGAGTCCAGTTCACTGAGCAAGGAGTAGGTCTTGACTGTTACATATTGGGTTTATGGAACAGTATCTGAGCTAATTTGAAACCCTTGTTTTATGCATCACCCCACCTCACCTTTCCCGTTAAGCAGCCATAGTGTGTTTTCTAAACGTGTGACGCTGTTCTGTTTTGTAATTCAGTTCAAGTGTAGCGGTTTTTACATTCCCTCTATAAGTGATATCTTATGATAAGTGCCTTTTTCTGTGTGACTTATTTCACTTAGAGTCGTCGTACCTAAATCTTCTCATCATGCTGCTACTAGCCTTATGATGTTGATTTCATTGCTGAGTGATATGCCATTATACATATGGACCACAACTTCTTTATCCATTTTTCTATTTCCTGGGATATTTAAGTTGTAACGAAGTGGAGGTTCTTGTCAACAGAGCAGCCCTAAACTTTGGGGTGCCTGTGTCTTGCTGATTTTTAGTTTTCCCAATTTATACGCCTATGAGTGGAAGTGCCCTATGCTCTCTAAGCTGAGTTTTTTAGATGTTTCAGGACACACCGTACACTTCTCCAGAGTGGCTGTGGGCAATTTACATCCCGCCCATCAGCGTAGCAAGGCTCCCGTTTCTCCATGGCCTGTCCTGCATTTCTGGTTTTGACACTTTATTCAGCATGGCCCTTTTGACCGATGGGAAGCGAGACTTCTTTGTAGCGCTGATTTGCCTTTCCAGGTTGCTTGGTTGGCCAAAAAGGGCGTATGCGTTTTTTCCTGAATATATTCAGGAAAAAACGCATACGCCCTTTTTGGCCAAGGGCATCATTGTCGAAGTTTTGCCGCTTTTCCTGTGCTTTAAAGGCGATTCGAATCTACCTCCTGAAATCTGTTTCCTGCAATTCTGCCTTGCTTTCAAATCCTCTTCGTTGCCTTCCCTCAATATATTTGTGGACGAGAGTTAACATTTATAACTCTGCAGGTTTGTGAATTGCAGTGCCCCTGAGCTCAATTTTTCAACTCGCTTTCTTGGGAGCTGGCCCCAAAAGCGCAGGATTGCTTCAGGCCCTATTCTGGTTCCGGGCGGCAGGCTGAGCCTGTGGTTAATTCTTCTTCCTGATGGGAAAATAGAGTGACCTGTGCCTGTCCCCACACCTAGACCTAGTCTCTCATTGGTTCCCCCTCTTCCCGTTCATCCTCAGGACAAATTGCAACCTGTACGGAACAGGAGGTTAAAGGTGCTCATTCTCCAAGGAGGGAGATTGCTAGTAAAGCGGCTGGAATGGCGAACCCGAGCACAAGGAGATGAGAAATGAGGTGCGTTTTAGACATCTTTCCCGATCACATGGTGTACCATCTTCTGGGTTTCTCATGCATGTTTTTGATGTAGGAAGATGCCCTTGAAGCTGGAGATTTGGGACCCATGGGATGGATACCACGCAGTATTACTTTAAAGGGTCTGCGTTTGCTCACCCAACCTCACCAAACCTCTCAGCCCCAAGAGTGTCCACCCTTATGTCTCAATCAGCTGTGGGTCTAGAGATGGTCAATAAAGGTGGCATCCCAGCCCCTGAACGAATTCTGTATGAATTTCTCTCTCTTTCACTGTCTTTGTTTCACGGGTTTTTAAAAGTAATTGATTTTTATAATGGGGTTTAGCTGCTTTTCACTGCTGTGTTTATGCCGCTTTACACCCACTTGACTCACTTACAGAGAGATATCAATACATTGGTTTTAAGAGTCTTACTAGTCAGATATATTCTTGGGCGGTGAACAGGGGGTGTTGAATCCAGTTCACTGAACAAGGAGTAGGTCTTGTCTGTTACATATTGGGTTTATGGAACAGTATCTGAGCTAATTTGAAACCCTTGTGTTATGCATCACCCCACCTCACCTTTCCCGTTAAGCAGCCATAGTGTGTTTTCTAAACGTGTGACGCTGTTCTGTTTTGTAATTCAGTTCAAGTGTAGCGGTTTTTACATTCCCTCTATAAGTGATATCTTATGATAAGTGCCTTTTTCTGTGTGACTTATTTCACTTAGAGTCGTCGTACCTAAATCTTCTCATCATGCTGCTACTAGCCTTATGATGTTGATTTCATGCCTGAGTGACATTCCATTGTACATAAGGACCACAACTTCTTTATCCATTTTTCTCTTTCCTGGGATATTTAAGGTGTAATGAAGTGGAGGTTCTTGTCAACAGAGCAGCCCTAAACTTTGGGGTGCCTGTGTCTTGTTGATTTTTAGTTTTCCCAATTTATACGCCTATGAGTGGAAGTGCCCTATGCTCTCTAAGCTGAGTTTTTTAGATGTTTCAGGACACACCGTACACTTCTCCAGAGTGGCTGTTGGCAATTTACATCCCGCCCATCAGCGTAGCAAGGCTCCCGTTTCTCCATGGCCTGTCCTGCATTTCTGGTTTTGACACTTTATTCAGCATGGCCCTTTTGACCGATGGGAAGCGAGACTTCTTTGTAGCGCTGATTTGCCTTTCCAGGTTGCTTGGTTGGCCAAAAAGGGCGTATGCGTTTTTTCCTGAATATATTCAGGAAAAAACGCATACGCCCTTTTTGGCCAAGGGCATCATGGTCGAGGTTTTGCTGCTTTTCCTGTGCTTTAAAGGCGATTCGAATCTACCTCCTGAAATCTGTTTCCTGCAATTCTGCCTTGCTTTCAAATCCTCTTCGTTGCCTTCCCTCAATATATTTGTGGACGAGAGTTATCATTTCTAACTCTGCAGGTTTGTGAATTGCAGTGCCCCTGAGCTCCATTTTTCAACTCGCTTTCTTGGGAGCTGGCCGCAAAAGCGCAGGATTGCTTCAGGCCCTATTGTGGTTCCGGGCGGCAGGCTGAGCCTGTGGTTAATTCTTCTTCCTGATGGGAAAATAGAGTGACCTGTGCCTGTCCCCACACCTAGACCTAGTCTCTCATTGGTTCCCCCTCTTCCCGTTCATCCTCAGGACAAATTTGCAACCTGTACAGAACAGGAGGTTAAAGGTGCTCTTTCTCCAAGGAGGGAGATTGCTAGTAAAGCGGCTGTAATGGCAAGCCCGAGCACAAGGAGATGAGAAATGAGGTGCGTTTTAGAAACCTTTCCCGATCACACGGTGTACCATCTTCTGGGTTTCTCATGCATGTTTTCGATGTAGGAAGATGCCCTTGAACCTGGAGATTTTGGACCCATGGGATGGATACCACGCAGTATTACTTTAAAGGGTCTGCATTTGCTCACCCAACCTCACCAAACCTCTCAGCCCCAAGAGTGTCCACCCTTATGTCTCAATCAGCTGTGGGTCTAGAGATGGTCAATCCAGGTGGCATCACAGCCCCTGAACGAATTTTGTAAGAATTTCTCTCTCTTTCACTGTCTTTGTTTCACGGGTTTTTAAAAGTAATTGATTTTTATAATGGGGTTTAGCTGCTTTTCACTGCTGTGTTTATGCCGGTTTACACCCACTTGACTCAGTTACAGAGGGATATCAATACATTGGTTTTAAGATTCTTACTAGTCAGATATATTCTTGGGCGGTGAACAGGGGGTGTTGAGTCCAGTTCACTGAGCAAGGAGTAGGTCTTGACTGTTACATATTGGGTTTATGGAACAGTATCTGAGCTAATTTGAAACCCTTGTTTTATGCATCACCCCACCTCACCTTTCCCGTTAAGCAGCCATAGTGTGTTTTCTAAACGTGTGACGCTGTTCTGTTTTGTAATTCAGTTCAAGTGTAGCGGTTTTTACATTCCCTCTATAAGTGATATCTTATGATAAGTGCCTTTTTCTGTGTGACTTATTTCACTTAGAGTCGTCGTACCTAAATCTTCTCATCATGCTGCTACTAGCCTTATGATGTTGATTTCATTGCTGAGTGATATGCCATTATACATATGGACCACAACTTCTTTATCCATTTTTCTATTTCCTGGGATATTTAAGTTGTAACGAAGTGGAGGTTCTTGTCAACAGAGCAGCCCTAAACTTTGGGGTGCCTGTGTCTTGCTGATTTTTAGTTTTCCCAATTTATACGCCTATGAGTGGAAGTGCCCTATGCTCTCTAAGCTGAGTTTTTTAGATGTTTCAGGACACACCGTACACTTCTCCAGAGTGGCTGTGGGCAATTTACATCCCGCCCATCAGCGTAGCAAGGCTCCCGTTTCTCCATGGCCTGTCCTGCATTTCTGGTTTTGACACTTTATTCAGCATGGCCCTTTTGACCGATGGGAAGCGAGACTTCTTTGTAGCGCTGATTTGCCTTTCCAGGTTGCTTGGTTGGCCAAAAAGGGCGTATGCGTTTTTTCCTGAATATATTCAGGAAAAAACGCATACGCCCTTTTTGGCCAAGGGCATCATTGTCGAAGTTTTGCCGCTTTTCCTGTGCTTTAAAGGCGATTCGAATCTACCTCCTGAAATCTGTTTCCTGCAATTCTGCCTTGCTTTCAAATCCTCTTCGTTGCCTTCCCTCAATATATTTGTGGACGAGAGTTAACATTTATAACTCTGCAGGTTTGTGAATTGCAGTGCCCCTGAGCTCAATTCTTCAACTCGCTTTCTTGGGAGCTGGCCCCAAAAGCGCAGGATTGCTTCAGGCCCTATTCTGGTTCCGGGCGGCAGGCTGAGCCTGTGGTTAATTCTTCTTCCTGATGGGAAAATAGAGTGACCTGTGCCTGTCCCCACACCTAGACCTAGTCTCTCATTGGTTCCCCCTCTTCCCGTTCATCCTCAGGACAAATTGCAACCTGTACGGAACAGGAGGTTAAAGGTGCTCATTCTCCAAGGAGGGAGATTGCTAGTAAAGCGGCTGGAATGGCGAACCCGAGCACAAGGAGATGAGAAATGAGGTGCGTTTTAGACATCTTTCCCGATCACATGGTGTACCATCTTCTGGGTTTCTCATGCATGTTTTTGATGTAGGAAGATGCCCTTGAAGCTGGAGATTTGGGACCCATGGGATGGATACCACGCAGTATTACTTTAAAGGGTCTGCGTTTGCTCACCCAACCTCACCAAACCTCTCAGCCCCAAGAGTGTCCACCCTTATGTCTCAATCAGCTGTGGGTCTAGAGATGGTCAATAAAGGTGGCATCCCAGCCCCTGAACGAATTCTGTATGAATTTCTCTCTCTTTCACTGTCTTTGTTTCACGGGTTTTTAAAAGTAATTGATTTTTATAATGGGGTTTAGCTGCTTTTCACTGCTGTGTTTATGCCGCTTTACACCCACTTGACTCACTTACAGAGAGATATCAATACATTGGTTTTAAGAGTCTTACTAGTCAGATATATTCTTGGGAGGTGAACAGGGGGTGTTGAATCCAGTTCACTGAGCAAGGAGTAGGTCTTGTCTGTTACATATTGGGTTTATGGAACAGTATCTGAGCTAATTTGAAACCCTTGTGTTATGCATCACCCCACCTCACCTTTCCCGTTAAGCAGCCATAGTGTGTTTCCTAAACGTGTGACGCTGTTCTGTTTTGTAATTCAGTTCAAGTGTAGCGGTTTTTACATTCCCTCTATAAGTGATATCTTATGATAAGTGCCTTTTTCTGTGTGACTTATGGCACTTAGAATCGTCGTACCTAAATCTTCTCATCATGCTGCTACTAGCCTTATGATGTTGATTTCATGCCTGAGTGACATTCCATTGTACATAAGGACCACAACTTCTTTATCCATTTTTCTCTTTCCTGGGATATTTAAGGTGTAATGAAGTGGAGGTTCTTGTCAACAGAGCAGCCCTAAACTTTGGGGTGCCTGTGTCTTGCTGATTTTTAGTTTTCCCAATTTATACGCCCATGAGTGGAACTGCCCTATGCTCTCTAAGCTGAGTTTTTTAGATGTTTCAGGACACACTGTACACTTCTCCAGAGTGGCTGTTGGCAATTTACATCCCGCCCATCAGCATAGCAAGGCTCCCGTTTCTCCATGGCCTGTCCTGCATTTCTGGTTTTGACACTTTATTCAGCATGGCCCTTTTGACCGATGGGAAGCGAGACTTCTTTGTAGCGCTGATTTGCCTTTCCAGGTTGCTTGGTTGGCCAAAAAGGGCGTATGCGTTTTTTCCTGAATATATTCAGGAAAAAACGCATACGCCCTTTTTGGCCAAGGGCATCATGGTCGAGGTTTTGCCGCTTTTCCTGTGCTTTAAAGGCGATTCGAATCTACCTCCTGAAATCTGTTTCCTGCAATTCTGCCTTGCTTTCACATCCTCTTCGTTGCCTTCCCTCAATATATTTGTGGACGAGAGTTATCATTTCTAACTCTGCAGGTTTGTGAATTGCAGTGCCCCTGAGCTCCATTTTTCAACTCGCTTTCTTGGGAGCTGGCCCCAAAAGCGCAGGATTGCTTCAGGCCCTATTGTGGTTCCGGGCGGCAGGCTGAGCCTGTGGTTAATTCTTCTTCCTGATGGGAAAATAGAGTGACCTGTGCCTGTCCCCACACCTAGACCTAGTCTCTCATTGGTTCCCCCTCTTCCCGTTCATCCTCAGGACAAATTGCAACCTGTTCGGAACAGGAGGTTAAAGGTGCTCATTATCCAAGGAGGGAGATTGCTAGTAAAGCGGCTGTAATGGCGAGCCTGAGCACAAGGAGATGAGAAATGAGGTGCGTTTTAGAAACCTTTCCCGATCACACGGTGTACCGTCTTCTGGGTTTCTCATGCATGTTTTCGATGTAGGAAGATGCCCTTGAACCTGGAGATTTTGGACCCATGGGATGGGTACCACGCAGTATTACTTTAAAAGGTCTGCGTTTCCTCACCCAACCTCACCAAACCTCTCAGCCCCAAGAGTGTCCACCCTTATGTCTCAATCAGCTGTGGGTCTAGAGATGGTCAATAAAGGTGGCATCCCAGCCCCTGAACGAATTCTGTATGAATTTCTCTCTCTTTCACTGTCTTTGTTTCACGGGTTTTTAAAAGTAATTGATTTTTATAATGGGGTTTAGCTGCTTTTCACTGCTGTGTTTATGCCGCTTTACACCCACTTGACTCACTTACAGAGAGATATCAATACATTGGTTTTAAGAGTCTTACTAGTCAGATATATTCTTGGGCGGTGAACAGGGGGTGTTGAATCCAGTTCACTGAGCAAGAAGTAGGTCTTGTCTGTTACATATTGGGTTTATGGAACAGTATCTGAGCTAATTTGCAACCCTTGTGTTATGCATCACCCCACCTCACCTTTCCCGTTAAGCAGCCATAGTGTGTTTTCTAAACGTGTGACGCTGTTCTGTTTTGTAATTCAGTTCAAGTGTAGCGGTTTTTACATTCCCTCTATAAGTGATATCTTATGATAAGTGCCTTTTTCTGTGTGACTTATTTCACTTAGAATCGTCGTACCTAAATCTTCTCATCATGCTGCTACTAGCCTTATGATGTTGATTTCATGCCTGAGTGACATTCCATTGTACATAAGGACCACAACTTCTTTATCCATTTTTCTCTTTCCTGGGATATTTAAGGTGTAATGAAGTGGAGGTTCTTGTCAACAGAGCAGCCCTAAACTTTGGGGTGCCTGTGTCTTGCTGATTTTTAGTTTTCCCAATTTATACGCCTATGAGTGGAAGTGCCCTATGCTCTCTAAGCTGAGTTTTTTAGATGTTTCAGGACACACCGTACACTTCTCCAGAGTGGCTGTTGGCAATTTACATCCCGCCCATCAGCGTAGCAAGGCTCCCGTTTCTCCATGGCCTGTCCTGCATTTCTGGTTTTGACACTTTATTCAGCATGGCCCTTTTGACCGATGGGAAGCGAGACTTCTTTGTAGCGCTGATTTGCCTTTCCAGGTTGCTTGGTTGGCCAAAAAGGGCGTATGCGTTTTTTCCTGAATATATTCAGGAAAAAACGCATACGCCCTTTTTGGCCAAGGGCATCATGGTCGAGGTTTTGCCGCTTTTCCTGTGCTTTAAAGGCGATTCGAATCTACCTCCTGAAATCTGTTTCCTGCAATTCTGCCTTGCTTTCAAATCCTCTTCGTTGCCTTCCCTCAATATATTTGTGGACGAGAGTTATCATTTCTAACTCTGCAGGTTTGTGAATTGCAGTGCCCCTGAGCTCCATTTTTCAACTCGCTTTCTTGGGAGCTGGCCGCAAAAGCGCAGGATTGCTTCAGGCCCTATTGTGGTTCCGGGCGGCAGGCTGAGCCTGTGGTTAATTCTTCTTCCTGATGGGAAAATAGAGTGACCTGTGCCTGTCCCCACACCTAGACCTAGTCTCTCATTGGTTCCCCCTCTTCCCGTTCATCCTCAGGACAAATTTGCAACCTGTACAGAACAGGAGGTTAAAGGTGCTCATTCTCCAAGGAGGGAGATTGCTAGTAAAGCGGCTGTAATGGCAAGCCTGAGCACAAGGAGATGAGAAATGAGGTGCGTTTTAGAAACCTTTCCCGATCACACGGTGTACCATCTTCTGGGTTTCTCATGCATGTTTTCGATGTAGGAAGATGCCCTTGAACCTGGAGATTTTGGACCCATGGGATGGATACCACGCAGTATTACTTTAAAGGGTCTGCGTTTGCTCACCCAACCTCACCAAACCTCTCAGCCCCAAGAGTGTCCACCCTTATGTCTCAATCAGCTGTGGGTCTAGAGATGGTCAATCCAGGTGGCATCACAGCCCCTGAACGAATTTTGTAAGAATTTCTCTCTCTTTCACTGTCTTTGTTTCACGGGTTTTTAAAAGTAATTGATTTTTATAATGGGGTTTAGCTGCTTTTCACTGCTGTGTTTATGCCGGTTTACACCCACTTGACTCAGTTACAGAGGGATATCAATACATTGGTTTTAAGATTCTTACTAGTCAGATATATTCTTGGGCGGTGAACAGGGGGTGTTGAGTCCAGTTCACTGAGCAAGGAGTAGGTCTTGACTGTTACATATTGGGTTTATGGAACAGTATCTGAGCTAATTTGAAACCCTTGTTTTATGCATCACCCCACCTCACCTTTCCCGTTAAGCAGCCATAGTGTGTTTTCTAAACGTGTGACGCTGTTCTGTTTTGTAATTCAGTTCAAGTGTAGCGGTTTTTACATTCCCTCTATAAGTGATATCTTATGATAAGTGCCTTTTTCTGTGTGACTTATTTCACTTAGAGTCGTCGTACCTAAATCTTCTCATCATGCTGCTACTAGCCTTATGATGTTGATTTCATTGCTGAGTGATATGCCATTATACATATGGACCACAACTTCTTTATCCATTTTTCTATTTCCTGGGATATTTAAGTTGTAACGAAGTGGAGGTTCTTGTCAACAGAGCAGCCCTAAACTTTGGGGTGCCTGTGTCTTGCTGATTTTTAGTTTTCCCAATTTATACGCCTATGAGTGGAAGTGCCCTATGCTCTCTAAGCTGAGTTTTTTAGATGTTTCAGGACACACCGTACACTTCTCCAGAGTGGCTGTGGGCAATTTACATCCCGCCCATCAGCGTAGCAAGGCTCCCGTTTCTCCATGGCCTGTCCTGCATTTCTGGTTTTGACACTTTATTCAGCATGGCCCTTTTGACCGATGGGAAGCGAGACTTCTTTGTAGCGCTGATTTGCCTTTCCAGGTTGCTTGGTTGGCCAAAAAGGGCGTATGCGTTTTTTCCTGAATATATTCAGGAAAAAACGCATACGCCCTTTTTGGCCAAGGGCATCATTGTCGAAGTTTTGCCGCTTTTCCTGTGCTTTAAAGGCGATTCGAATCTACCTCCTGAAATCTGTTTCCTGCAATTCTGCCTTGCTTTCAAATCCTCTTCGTTGCCTTCCCTCAATATATTTGTGGACGAGAGTTAACATTTATAACTCTGCAGGTTTGTGAATTGCAGTGCCCCTGAGCTCAATTCTTCAACTCGCTTTCTTGGGAGCTGGCCCCAAAAGCGCAGGATTGCTTCAGGCCCTATTCTGGTTCCGGGCGGCAGGCTGAGCCTGTGGTTAATTCTTCTTCCTGATGGGAAAATAGAGTGACCTGTGCCTGTCCCCACACCTAGACCTAGTCTCTCATTGGTTCCCCCTCTTCCCGTTCATCCTCAGGACAAATTGCAACCTGTACGGAACAGGAGGTTAAAGGTGCTCATTCTCCAAGGAGGGAGATTGCTAGTAAAGCGGCTGGAATGGCGAACCCGAGCACAAGGAGATGAGAAATGAGGTGCGTTTTAGACATCTTTCCCGATCACATGGTGTACCATCTTCTGGGTTTCTCATGCATGTTTTTGATGTAGGAAGATGCCCTTGAAGCTGGAGATTTGGGACCCATGGGATGGATACCACGCAGTATTACTTTAAAGGGTCTGCGTTTGCTCACCCAACCTCACCAAACCTCTCAGCCCCAAGAGTGTCCACCCTTATGTCTCAATCAGCTGTGGGTCTAGAGATGGTCAATAAAGGTGGCATCCCAGCCCCTGAACGAATTCTGTATGAATTTCTCTCTCTTTCACTGTCTTTGTTTCACGGGTTTTTAAAAGTAATTGATTTTTATAATGGGGTTTAGCTGCTTTTCACTGCTGTGTTTATGCCGCTTTACACCCACTTGACTCACTTACAGAGAGATATCAATACATTGGTTTTAAGAGTCTTACTAGTCAGATATATTCTTGGGAGGTGAACAGGGGGTGTTGAATCCAGTTCACTGAGCAAGGAGTAGGTCTTGTCTGTTACATATTGGGTTTATGGAACAGTATCTGAGCTAATTTGAAACCCTTGTGTTATGCATCACCCCACCTCACCTTTCCCGTTAAGCAGCCATAGTGTGTTTCCTAAACGTGTGACGCTGTTCTGTTTTGTAATTCAGTTCAAGTGTAGCGGTTTTTACATTCCCTCTATAAGTGATATCTTATGATAAGTGCCTTTTTCTGTGTGACTTATGGCACTTAGAATCGTCGTACCTAAATCTTCTCATCATGCTGCTACTAGCCTTATGATGTTGATTTCATGCCTGAGTGACATTCCATTGTACATAAGGACCACAACTTCTTTATCCATTTTTCTCTTTCCTGGGATATTTAAGGTGTAATGAAGTGGAGGTTCTTGTCAACAGAGCAGCCCTAAACTTTGGGGTGCCTGTGTCTTGCTGATTTTTAGTTTTCCCAATTTATACGCCCATGAGTGGAACTGCCCTATGCTCTCTAAGCTGAGTTTTTTAGATGTTTCAGGACACACTGTACACTTCTCCAGAGTGGCTGTTGGCAATTTACATCCCGCCCATCAGCATAGCAAGGCTCCCGTTTCTCCATGGCCTGTCCTGCATTTCTGGTTTTGACACTTTATTCAGCATGGCCCTTTTGACCGATGGGAAGCGAGACTTCTTTGTAGCGCTGATTTGCCTTTCCAGGTTGCTTGGTTGGCCAAAAAGGGCGTATGCGTTTTTTCCTGAATATATTCAGGAAAAAACGCATACGCCCTTTTTGGCCAAGGGCATCATGGTCGAGGTTTTGCCGCTTTTCCTGTGCTTTAAAGGCGATTCGAATCTACCTCCTGAAATCTGTTTCCTGCAATTCTGCCTTGCTTTCAAATCCTCTTCGTTGCCTTCCCTCAATATATTTGTGGACGAGAGTTATCATTTCTAACTCTGCAGGTTTGTGAATTGCAGTGCCCCTGAGCTCCATTTTTCAACTCGCTTTCTTGGGAGCTGGCCCCAAAAGCGCAGGATTGCTTCAGGCCCTATTGTGGTTCCGGGCGGCAGGCTGAGCCTGTGGTTAATTCTTCTTCCTGATGGGAAAATAGAGTGACCTGTGCCTGTCCCCACACCTAGACCTAGTCTCTCATTGGTTCCCCCTCTTCCCGTTCATCCTCAGGACAAATTGCAACCTGTTCGGAACAGGAGGTTAAAGGTGCTCATTATCCAAGGAGGGAGATTGCTAGTAAAGCGGCTGTAATGGCGAGCCTGAGCACAAGGAGATGAGAAATGAGGTGCGTTTTAGAAACCTTTCCCGATCACACGGTGTACCGTCTTCTGGGTTTCTCATGCATGTTTTCGATGTAGGAAGATGCCCTTGAACCTGGAGATTTTGGACCCATGGGATGGGTACCACGCAGTATTACTTTAAAAGGTCTGCGTTTGCTCACCCAACCTCACCAAACCTCTCAGCCCCAAGAGTGTCCACCCTTATGTCTCAATCAGCTGTGGGTCTAGAGATGGTCAATAAAGGTGGCATCCCAGCCCCTGAACGAATTCTGTATGAATTTCTCTCTCTTTCACTGTCTTTGTTTCACGGGTTTTTAAAAGTAATTGATTTTTATAATGGGGTTTAGCTGCTTTTCACTGCTGTGTTTATGCCGCTTTACACCCACTTGACTCACTTACAGAGAGATATCAATACATTGGTTTTAAGAGTCTTACTAGTCAGATATATTCTTGGGCGGTGAACAGGGGGTGTTGAATCCAGTTCACTGAGCAAGAAGTAGGTCTTGTCTGTTACATATTGGGTTTATGGAACAGTATCTGAGCTAATTTGCAACCCTTGTGTTATGCATCACCCCACCTCACCTTTCCCGTTAAGCAGCCATAGTGTGTTTTCTAAACGTGTGACGCTGTTCTGTTTTGTAATTCAGTTCAAGTGTAGCGGTTTTTACATTCCCTCTATAAGTGATATCTTATGATAAGTGCCTTTTTCTGTGTGACTTATTTCACTTAGAATCGTCGTACCTAAATCTTCTCATCATGCTGCTACTAGCCTTATGATGTTGATTTCATGCCTGAGTGACATTCCATTGTACATAAGGACCACAACTTCTTTATCCATTTTTCTCTTTCCTGGGATATTTAAGGTGTAATGAAGTGGAGGTTCTTGTCAACAGAGCAGCCCTAAACTTTGGGGTGCCTGTGTCTTGCTGATTTTTAGTTTTCCCAATTTATACGCCTATGAGTGGAAGTGCCCTATGCTCTCTAAGCTGAGTTTTTTAGATGTTTCAGGACACACCGTACACTTCTCCAGAGTGGCTGTTGGCAATTTACATCCCGCCCATCAGCGTAGCAAGGCTCCCGTTTCTCCATGGCCTGTCCTGCATTTCTGGTTTTGACACTTTATTCAGCATGGCCCTTTTGACCGATGGGAAGCGAGACTTCTTTGTAGCGCTGATTTGCCTTTCCAGGTTGCTTGGTTGGCCAAAAAGGGCGTATGCGTTTTTTCCTGAATATATTCAGGAAAAAACGCATACGCCCTTTTTGGCCAAGGGCATCATGGTCGAGGTTTTGCCGCTTTTCCTGTGCTTTAAAGGCGATTCGAATCTACCTCCTGAAATCTGTTTCCTGCAATTCTGCCTTGCTTTCAAATCCTCTTCGTTGCCTTCCCTCAATATATTTGTGGACGAGAGTTATCATTTCTAACTCTGCAGGTTTGTGAATTGCAGTGCCCCTGAGCTCCATTTTTCAACTCGCTTTCTTGGGAGCTGGCCGCAAAAGCGCAGGATTGCTTCAGGCCCTATTGTGGTTCCGGGCGGCAGGCTGAGCCTGTGGTTAATTCTTCTTCCTGATGGGAAAATAGAGTGACCTGTGCCTGTCCCCACACCTAGACCTAGTCTCTCATTGGTTCCCCCTCTTCCCGTTCATCCTCAGGACAAATTTGCAACCTGTACAGAACAGGAGGTTAAAGGTGCTCATTCTCCAAGGAGGGAGATTGCTAGTAAAGCGGCTGTAATGGCAAGCCCGAGCACAAGGAGATGAGAAATGAGGTGCGTTTTAGAAACCTTTCCCGATCACACGGTGTACCATCTTCTGGGTTTCTCATGCATGTTTTCGATGTAGGAAGATGCCCTTGAACCTGGAGATTTTGGACCCATGGGATGGATACCACGCAGTATTACTTTAAAGGGTCTGCGTTTGCTCACCCAACCTCACCAAACCTCTCAGCCCCAAGAGTGTCCACCCTTATGTCTCAATCAGCTGTGGGTCTAGAGATGGTCAATCCAGGTGGCATCACAGTCCCTGAACGAATTTTGTAAGAATTTCTCTCTCTTTCACTGTCTTTGTTTCACGGGTTTTTAAAAGTAATTGATTTTTATAATGGGGTTTAGCTGCTTTTCACTGCTGTGTTTATGCCGGTTTACACCCACTTGACTCAGTTACAGAGGGATATCAATACATTGGTTTTAAGATTCTTACTAGTCAGATATATTCTTGGGCGGTGAACAGGGGGTGTTGAGTCCAGTTCACTGAGCAAGGAGTAGGTCTTGACTGTTACATATTGGGTTTATGGAACAGTATCTGAGCTAATTTGAAACCCTTGTTTTATGCATCACCCCACCTCACCTTTCCCGTTAAGCAGCCATAGTGTGTTTTCTAAACGTGTGACGCTGTTCTGTTTTGTAATTCAGTTCAAGTGTAGCGGTTTTTACATTCCCTCTATAAGTGATATCTTATGATAAGTGCCTTTTTCTGTGTGACTTATTTCACTTAGAGTCGTCGTACCTAAATCTTCTCATCATGCTGCTACTAGCCTTATGATGTTGATTTCATTGCTGAGTGATATGCCATTATACATATGGACCACAACTTCTTTATCCATTTTTCTATTTCCTGGGATATTTAAGTTGTAACGAAGTGGAGGTTCTTGTCAACAGAGCAGCCCTAAACTTTGGGGTGCCTGTGTCTTGCTGATTTTTAGTTTTCCCAATTTATACGCCTATGAGTGGAAGTGCCCTATGCTCTCTAAGCTGAGTTTTTTAGATGTTTCAGGACACACCGTACACTTCTCCAGAGTGGCTGTGGGCAATTTACATCCCGCCCATCAGCGTAGCAAGGCTCCCGTTTCTCCATGGCCTGTCCTGCATTTCTGGTTTTGACACTTTATTCAGCATGGCCCTTTTGACCGATGGGAAGCGAGACTTCTTTGTAGCGCTGATTTGCCTTTCCAGGTTGCTTGGTTGGCCAAAAAGGGCGTATGCGTTTTTTCCTGAATATATTCAGGAAAAAACGCATACGCCCTTTTTGGCCAAGGGCATCATTGTCGAAGTTTTGCCGCTTTTCCTGTGCTTTAAAGGCGATTCGAATCTACCTCCTGAAATCTGTTTCCTGCAATTCTGCCTTGCTTTCAAATCCTCTTCGTTGCCTTCCCTCAATATATTTGTGGACGAGAGTTAACATTTATAACTCTGCAGGTTTGTGAATTGCAGTGCCCCTGAGCTCAATTTTTCAACTCGCTTTCTTGGGAGCTGGCCCCAAAAGCGCAGGATTGCTTCAGGCCCTATTCTGGTTCCGGGCGGCAGGCTGAGCCTGTGGTTAATTCTTCTTCCTGATGGGAAAATAGAGTGACCTGTGCCTGTCCCCACACCTAGACCTAGTCTCTCATTGGTTCCCCCTCTTCCCGTTCATCCTCAGGACAAATTGCAACCTGTACGGAACAGGAGGTTAAAGGTGCTCATTCTCCAAGGAGGGAGATTGCTAGTAAAGCGGCTGGAATGGCGAACCCGAGCACAAGGAGATGAGAAATGAGGTGCGTTTTAGACATCTTTCCCGATCACATGGTGTACCATCTTCTGGGTTTCTCATGCATGTTTTTGATGTAGGAAGATGCCCTTGAAGCTGGAGATTTGGGACCCATGGGATGGATACCACGCAGTATTACTTTAAAGGGTCTGCGTTTGCTCACCCAACCTCACCAAACCTCTCAGCCCCAAGAGTGTCCACCCTTATGTCTCAATCAGCTGTGGGTCTAGAGATGGTCAATAAAGGTGGCATCCCAGCCCCTGAACGAATTCTGTATGAATTTCTCTCTCTTTCACTGTCTTTGTTTCACGGGTTTTTAAAAGTAATTGATTTTTATAATGGGGTTTAGCTGCTTTTCACTGCTGTGTTTATGCCGCTTTACACCCACTTGACTCACTTACAGAGAGATATCAATACATTGGTTTTAAGAGTCTTACTAGTCAGATATATTCTTGGGAGGTGAACAGGGGGTGTTGAATCCAGTTCACTGAGCAAGGAGTAGGTCTTGTCTGTTACATATTGGGTTTATGGAACAGTATCTGAGCTAATTTGAAACCCTTGTGTTATGCATCACCCCACCTCACCTTTCCCGTTAAGCAGCCATAGTGTGTTTCCTAAACGTGTGACGCTGTTCTGTTTTGTAATTCAGTTCAAGTGTAGCGGTTTTTACATTCCCTCTATAAGTGATATCTTATGATAAGTGCCTTTTTCTGTGTGACTTATGGCACTTAGAATCGTCGTACCTAAATCTTCTCATCATGCTGCTACTAGCCTTATGATGTTGATTTCATGCCTGAGTGACATTCCATTGTACATAAGGACCACAACTTCTTTATCCATTTTTCTCTTTCCTGGGATATTTAAGGTGTAATGAAGTGGAGGTTCTTGTCAACAGAGCAGCCCTAAACTTTGGGGTGCCTGTGTCTTGCTGATTTTTAGTTTTCCCAATTTATACGCCCATGAGTGGAACTGCCCTATGCTCTCTAAGCTGAGTTTTTTAGATGTTTCAGGACACACTGTACACTTCTCCAGAGTGGCTGTTGGCAATTTACATCCCGCCCATCAGCATAGCAAGGCTCCCGTTTCTCCATGGCCTGTCCTGCATTTCTGGTTTTGACACTTTATTCAGCATGGCCCTTTTGACCGATGGGAAGCGAGACTTCTTTGTAGCGCTGATTTGCCTTTCCAGGTTGCTTGGTTGGCCAAAAAGGGCGTATGCGTTTTTTCCTGAATATATTCAGGAAAAAACGCATACGCCCTTTTTGGCCAAGGGCATCATGGTCGAGGTTTTGCCGCTTTTCCTGTGCTTTAAAGGCGATTCGAATCTACCTCCTGAAATCTGTTTCCTGCAATTCTGCCTTGCTTTCACATCCTCTTCGTTGCCTTCCCTCAATATATTTGTGGACGAGAGTTATCATTTCTAACTCTGCAGGTTTGTGAATTGCAGTGCCCCTGAGCTCCATTTTTCAACTCGCTTTCTTGGGAGCTGGCCCCAAAAGCGCAGGATTGCTTCAGGCCCTATTGTGGTTCCGGGCGGCAGGCTGAGCCTGTGGTTAATTCTTCTTCCTGATGGGAAAATAGAGTGACCTGTGCCTGTCCCCACACCTAGACCTAGTCTCTCATTGGTTCCCCCTCTTCCCGTTCATCCTCAGGACAAATTGCAACCTGTTCGGAACAGGAGGTTAAAGGTGCTCATTATCCAAGGAGGGAGATTGCTAGTAAAGCGGCTGTAATGGCGAGCCCGAGCACAAGGAGATGAGAAATGAGGTGCGTTTTAGAAACCTTTCCCGATCACACGGTGTACCGTCTTCTGGGTTTCTCATGCATGTTTTCGATGTAGGAAGATGCCCTTGAACCTGGAGATTTTGGACCCATGGGATGGGTACCACGCAGTATTACTTTAAAAGGTCTGCGTTTGCTCACCCAACCTCACCAAACCTCTCAGCCCCAAGAGTGTCCACCCTTATGTCTCAATCAGCTGTGGGTCTAGAGATGGTCAATAAAGGTGGCATCCCAGCCCCTGAACGAATTCTGTATGAATTTCTCTCTCTTTCACTGTCTTTGTTTCACGGGTTTTTAAAAGTAATTGATTTTTATAATGGGGTTTAGCTGCTTTTCACTGCTGTGTTTATGCCGCTTTACACCCACTTGACTCACTTACAGAGAGATATCAATACATTGGTTTTAAGAGTCTTACTAGTCAGATATATTCTTGGGCGGTGAACAGGGGGTGTTGAATCCAGTTCACTGAGCAAGGAGTAGGTCTTGTCTGTTACATATTGGGTTTATGGAACAGTATCTGAGCTAATTTGCAACCCTTGTGTTATGCATCACCCCACCTCACCTTTCCCGTTAAGCAGCCATAGTGTGTTTTCTAAACGTGTGACGCTGTTCTGTTTTGTAATTCAGTTCAAGTGTAGCGGTTTTTACATTCCCTCTATAAGTGATATCTTATGATAAGTGCCTTTTTCTGTGTGACTTATTTCACTTAGAATCGTCGTACCTAAATCTTCTCATCATGCTGCTACTAGCCTTATGATGTTGATTTCATGCCTGAGTGACATTCCATTGTACATAAGGACCACAACTTCTTTATCCATTTTTCTCTTTCCTGGGATATTTAAGGTGTAATGAAGTGGAGGTTCTTGTCAACAGAGCAGCCCTAAACTTTGGGGTGCCTGTGTCTTGCTGATTTTTAGTTTTCCCAATTTATACGCCTATGAGTGGAAGTGCCCTATGCTCTCTAAGCTGAGTTTTTTAGATGTTTCAGGACACACCGTACACTTCTCCAGAGTGGCTGTTGGCAATTTACATCCCGCCCATCAGCGTAGCAAGGCTCCCGTTTCTCCATGGCCTGTCCTGCATTTCTGGTTTTGACACTTTATTCAGCATGGCCCTTTTGACCGATGGGAAGCGAGACTTCTTTGTAGCGCTGATTTGCCTTTCCAGGTTGCTTGGTTGGCCAAAAAGGGCGTATGCGTTTTTTCCTGAATATATTCAGGAAAAAATGCATACGCCCTTTTTGGCCAAGGGCATCATGGTCGAGGTTTTGCTGCTTTTCCTGTGCTTTAAAGGCGATTCGAATCTACCTCCTAAAATCTGTTTCCTGCAATTCTGCCTTGCTTTCAAATCCTCTTCGTTGCCTTCCCTCAATATATTTGTGGACGAGAGTTATCATTTCTAACTCTGCAGGTTTGTGAATTGCAGTGCCCCTGAGCTCCATTTTTCAACTCGCTTTCTTGGGAGCTGGCCGCAAAAGCGCAGGATTGCTTCAGGCCCTATTGTGGTTCCGGGCGGCAGGCTGAGCCTGTGGTTAATTCTTCTTCCTGATGGGAAAATAGAGTGACCTGTGCCTGTCCCCACACCTAGACCTAGTCTCTCATTGGTTCCCCCTCTTCCCGTTCATCCTCAGGACAAATTTGCAACCTGTACAGAACAGGAGGTTAAAGGTGCTCATTCTCCAAGGAGGGAGATTGCTAGTAAAGCGGCTGTAATGGCAAGCCTGAGCACAAGGAGATGAGAAATGAGGTGCGTTTTAGAAACCTTTCCCGATCACACGGTGTACCATCTTCTGGGTTTCTCATGCATGTTTTCGATGTAGGAAGATGCCCTTGAACCTGGAGATTTTGGACCCATGGGATGGATACCACGCAGTATTACTTTAAAGGGTCTGCGTTTGCTCACCCAACCTCACCAAACCTCTCAGCCCCAAGAGTGTCCACCCTTATGTCTCAATCAGCTGTGGGTCTAGAGATGGTCAATCCAGGTGGCATCACAGCCCCTGAACGAATTTTGTAAGAATTTCTCTCTCTTTCACTGTCTTTGTTTCACGGGTTTTTAAAAGTAATTGATTTTTATAATGGGGTTTAGCTGCTTTTCACTGCTGTGTTTATGCCGGTTTACACCCACTTGACTCAGTTACAGAGGGATATCAATACATTGGTTTTAAGATTCTTACTAGTCAGATATATTCTTGGGCGGTGAACAGGGGGTGTTGAGTCCAGTTCACTGAGCAAGGAGTAGGTCTTGACTGTTACATATTGGGTTTATGGAACAGTATCTGAGCTAATTTGAAACCCTTGTTTTATGCATCACCCCACCTCACCTTTCCCGTTAAGCAGCCATAGTGTGTTTTCTAAACGTGTGACGCTGTTCTGTTTTGTAATTCAGTTCAAGTGTAGCGGTTTTTACATTCCCTCTATAAGTGATATCTTATGATAAGTGCCTTTTTCTGTGTGACTTATTTCACTTAGAGTCGTCGTACCTAAATCTTCTCATCATGCTGCTACTAGCCTTATGATGTTGATTTCATTGCTGAGTGATATGCCATTATACATATGGACCACAACTTCTTTATCCATTTTTCTATTTCCTGGGATATTTAAGTTGTAACGAAGTGGAGGTTCTTGTCAACAGAGCAGCCCTAAACTTTGGGGTGCCTGTGTCTTGCTGATTTTTAGTTTTCCCAATTTATACGCCTATGAGTGGAAGTGCCCTATGCTCTCTAAGCTGAGTTTTTTAGATGTTTCAGGACACACCGTACACTTCTCCAGAGTGGCTGTGGGCAATTTACATCCCGCCCATCAGCGTAGCAAGGCTCCCGTTTCTCCATGGCCTGTCCTGCATTTCTGGTTTTGACACTTTATTCAGCATGGCCCTTTTGACCGATGGGAAGCGAGACTTCTTTGTAGCGCTGATTTGCCTTTCCAGGTTGCTTGGTTGGCCAAAAAGGGCGTATGCGTTTTTTCCTGAATATATTCAGGAAAAAACGCATACGCCCTTTTTGGCCAAGGGCATCATTGTCGAAGTTTTGCCGCTTTTCCTGTGCTTTAAAGGCGATTCGAATCTACCTCCTGAAATCTGTTTCCTGCAATTCTGCCTTGCTTTCAAATCCTCTTCGTTGCCTTCCCTCAATATATTTGTGGACGAGAGTTAACATTTATAACTCTGCAGGTTTGTGAATTGCAGTGCCCCTGAGCTCAATTCTTCAACTCGCTTTCTTGGGAGCTGGCCCCAAAAGCGCAGGATTGCTTCAGGCCCTATTCTGGTTCCGGGCGGCAGGCTGAGCCTGTGGTTAATTCTTCTTCCTGATGGGAAAATAGAGTGACCTGTGCCTGTCCCCACACCTAGACCTAGTCTCTCATTGGTTCCCCCTCTTCCCGTTCATCCTCAGGACAAATTGCAACCTGTACGGAACAGGAGGTTAAAGGTGCTCATTCTCCAAGGAGGGAGATTGCTAGTAAAGCGGCTGGAATGGCGAACCCGAGCACAAGGAGATGAGAAATGAGGTGCGTTTTAGACATCTTTCCCGATCACATGGTGTACCATCTTCTGGGTTTCTCATGCATGTTTTTGATGTAGGAAGATGCCCTTGAAGCTGGAGATTTGGGACCCATGGGATGGATACCACGCAGTATTACTTTAAAGGGTCTGCGTTTGCTCACCCAACCTCACCAAACCTCTCAGCCCCAAGAGTGTCCACCCTTATGTCTCAATCAGCTGTGGGTCTAGAGATGGTCAATAAAGGTGGCATCCCAGCCCCTGAACGAATTCTGTATGAATTTCTCTCTCTTTCACTGTCTTTGTTTCACGGGTTTTTAAAAGTAATTGATTTTTATAATGGGGTTTAGCTGCTTTTCACTGCTGTGTTTATGCCGCTTTACACCCACTTGACTCACTTACAGAGAGATATCAATACATTGGTTTTAAGAGTCTTACTAGTCAGATATATTCTTGGGAGGTGAACAGGGGGTGTTGAATCCAGTTCACTGAGCAAGGAGTAGGTCTTGTCTGTTACATATTGGGTTTATGGAACAGTATCTGAGCTAATTTGAAACCCTTGTGTTATGCATCACCCCACCTCACCTTTCCCGTTAAGCAGCCATAGTGTGTTTCCTAAACGTGTGACGCTGTTCTGTTTTGTAATTCAGTTCAAGTGTAGCGGTTTTTACATTCCCTCTATAAGTGATATCTTATGATAAGTGCCTTTTTCTGTGTGACTTATGGCACTTAGAATCGTCGTACCTAAATCTTCTCATCATGCTGCTACTAGCCTTATGATGTTGATTTCATGCCTGAGTGACATTCCATTGTACATAAGGACCACAACTTCTTTATCCATTTTTCTCTTTCCTGGGATATTTAAGGTGTAATGAAGTGGAGGTTCTTGTCAACAGAGCAGCCCTAAACTTTGGGGTGCCTGTGTCTTGCTGATTTTTAGTTTTCCCAATTTATACGCCCATGAGTGGAACTGCCCTATGCTCTCTAAGCTGAGTTTTTTAGATGTTTCAGGACACACTGTACACTTCTCCAGAGTGGCTGTTGGCAATTTACATCCCGCCCATCAGCATAGCAAGGCTCCCGTTTCTCCATGGCCTGTCCTGCATTTCTGGTTTTGACACTTTATTCAGCATGGCCCTTTTGACCGATGGGAAGCGAGACTTCTTTGTAGCGCTGATTTGCCTTTCCAGGTTGCTTGGTTGGCCAAAAAGGGCGTATGCGTTTTTTCCTGAATATATTCAGGAAAAAACGCATACGCCCTTTTTGGCCAAGGGCATCATGGTCGAGGTTTTGCCGCTTTTCCTGTGCTTTAAAGGCGATTCGAATCTACCTCCTGAAATCTGTTTCCTGCAATTCTGCCTTGCTTTCAAATCCTCTTCGTTGCCTTCCCTCAATATATTTGTGGACGAGAGTTATCATTTCTAACTCTGCAGGTTTGTGAATTGCAGTGCCCCTGAGCTCCATTTTTCAACTCGCTTTCTTGGGAGCTGGCCCCAAAAGCGCAGGATTGCTTCAGGCCCTATTGTGGTTCCGGGCGGCAGGCTGAGCCTGTGGTTAATTCTTCTTCCTGATGGGAAAATAGAGTGACCTGTGCCTGTCCCCACACCTAGACCTAGTCTCTCATTGGTTCCCCCTCTTCCCGTTCATCCTCAGGACAAATTGCAACCTGTTCGGAACAGGAGGTTAAAGGTGCTCATTATCCAAGGAGGGAGATTGCTAGTAAAGCGGCTGTAATGGCGAGCCTGAGCACAAGGAGATGAGAAATGAGGTGCGTTTTAGAAACCTTTCCCGATCACACGGTGTACCGTCTTCTGGGTTTCTCATGCATGTTTTCGATGTAGGAAGATGCCCTTGAACCTGGAGATTTTGGACCCATGGGATGGGTACCACGCAGTATTACTTTAAAAGGTCTGCGTTTGCTCACCCAACCTCACCAAACCTCTCAGCCCCAAGAGTGTCCACCCTTATGTCTCAATCAGCTGTGGGTCTAGAGATGGTCAATAAAGGTGGCATCCCAGCCCCTGAACGAATTCTGTATGAATTTCTCTCTCTTTCACTGTCTTTGTTTCACGGGTTTTTAAAAGTAATTGATTTTTATAATGGGGTTTAGCTGCTTTTCACTGCTGTGTTTATGCCGCTTTACACCCACTTGACTCACTTACAGAGAGATATCAATACATTGGTTTTAAGAGTCTTACTAGTCAGATATATTCTTGGGCGGTGAACAGGGGGTGTTGAATCCAGTTCACTGAGCAAGAAGTAGGTCTTGTCTGTTACATATTGGGTTTATGGAACAGTATCTGAGCTAATTTGCAACCCTTGTGTTATGCATCACCCCACCTCACCTTTCCCGTTAAGCAGCCATAGTGTGTTTTCTAAACGTGTGACGCTGTTCTGTTTTGTAATTCAGTTCAAGTGTAGCGGTTTTTACATTCCCTCTATAAGTGATATCTTATGATAAGTGCCTTTTTCTGTGTGACTTATTTCACTTAGAATCGTCGTACCTAAATCTTCTCATCATGCTGCTACTAGCCTTATGATGTTGATTTCATGCCTGAGTGACATTCCATTGTACATAAGGACCACAACTTCTTTATCCATTTTTCTCTTTCCTGGGATATTTAAGGTGTAATGAAGTGGAGGTTCTTGTCAACAGAGCAGCCCTAAACTTTGGGGTGCCTGTGTCTTGCTGATTTTTAGTTTTCCCAATTTATACGCCTATGAGTGGAAGTGCCCTATGCTCTCTAAGCTGAGTTTTTTAGATGTTTCAGGACACACCGTACACTTCTCCAGAGTGGCTGTTGGCAATTTACATCCCGCCCATCAGCGTAGCAAGGCTCCCGTTTCTCCATGGCCTGTCCTGCATTTCTGGTTTTGACACTTTATTCAGCATGGCCCTTTTGACCGATGGGAAGCGAGACTTCTTTGTAGCGCTGATTTGCCTTTCCAGGTTGCTTGGTTGGCCAAAAAGGGCGTATGCGTTTTTTCCTGAATATATTCAGGAAAAAACGCATACGCCCTTTTTGGCCAAGGGCATCATGGTCGAGGTTTTGCCGCTTTTCCTGTGCTTTAAAGGCGATTCGAATCTACCTCCTGAAATCTGTTTCCTGCAATTCTGCCTTGCTTTCAAATCCTCTTCGTTGCCTTCCCTCAATATATTTGTGGACGAGAGTTATCATTTCTAACTCTGCAGGTTTGTGAATTGCAGTGCCCCTGAGCTCCATTTTTCAACTCGCTTTCTTGGGAGCTGGCCGCAAAAGCGCAGGATTGCTTCAGGCCCTATTGTGGTTCCGGGCGGCAGGCTGAGCCTGTGGTTAATTCTTCTTCCTGATGGGAAAATAGAGTGACCTGTGCCTGTCCCCACACCTAGACCTAGTCTCTCATTGGTTCCCCCTCTTCCCGTTCATCCTCAGGACAAATTTGCAACCTGTACAGAACAGGAGGTTAAAGGTGCTCATTCTCCAAGGAGGGAGATTGCTAGTAAAGCGGCTGTAATGGCAAGCCCGAGCACAAGGAGATGAGAAATGAGGTGCGTTTTAGAAACCTTTCCCGATCACACGGTGTACCATCTTCTGGGTTTCTCATGCATGTTTTCGATGTAGGAAGATGCCCTTGAACCTGGAGATTTTGGACCCATGGGATGGATACCACGCAGTATTACTTTAAAGGGTCTGCGTTTGCTCACCCAACCTCACCAAACCTCTCAGCCCCAAGAGTGTCCACCCTTATGTCTCAATCAGCTGTGGGTCTAGAGATGGTCAATCCAGGTGGCATCACAGTCCCTGAACGAATTTTGTAAGAATTTCTCTCTCTTTCACTGTCTTTGTTTCACGGGTTTTTAAAAGTAATTGATTTTTATAATGGGGTTTAGCTGCTTTTCACTGCTGTGTTTATGCCGGTTTACACCCACTTGACTCAGTTACAGAGGGATATCAATACATTGGTTTTAAGATTCTTACTAGTCAGATATATTCTTGGGCGGTGAACAGGGGGTGTTGAGTCCAGTTCACTGAGCAAGGAGTAGGTCTTGACTGTTACATATTGGGTTTATGGAACAGTATCTGAGCTAATTTGAAACCCTTGTTTTATGCATCACCCCACCTCACCTTTCCCGTTAAGCAGCCATAGTGTGTTTTCTAAACGTGTGACGCTGTTCTGTTTTGTAATTCAGTTCAAGTGTAGCGGTTTTTACATTCCCTCTATAAGTGATATCTTATGATAAGTGCCTTTTTCTGTGTGACTTATTTCACTTAGAGTCGTCGTACCTAAATCTTCTCATCATGCTGCTACTAGCCTTATGATGTTGATTTCATTGCTGAGTGATATGCCATTATACATATGGACCACAACTTCTTTATCCATTTTTCTATTTCCTGGGATATTTAAGTTGTAACGAAGTGGAGGTTCTTGTCAACAGAGCAGCCCTAAACTTTGGGGTGCCTGTGTCTTGCTGATTTTTAGTTTTCCCAATTTATACGCCTATGAGTGGAAGTGCCCTATGCTCTCTAAGCTGAGTTTTTTAGATGTTTCAGGACACACCGTACACTTCTCCAGAGTGGCTGTGGGCAATTTACATCCCGCCCATCAGCGTAGCAAGGCTCCCGTTTCTCCATGGCCTGTCCTGCATTTCTGGTTTTGACACTTTATTCAGCATGGCCCTTTTGACCGATGGGAAGCGAGACTTCTTTGTAGCGCTGATTTGCCTTTCCAGGTTGCTTGGTTGGCCAAAAAGGGCGTATGCGTTTTTTCCTGAATATATTCAGGAAAAAACGCATACGCCCTTTTTGGCCAAGGGCATCATTGTCGAAGTTTTGCCGCTTTTCCTGTGCTTTAAAGGCGATTCGAATCTACCTCCTGAAATCTGTTTCCTGCAATTCTGCCTTGCTTTCAAATCCTCTTCGTTGCCTTCCCTCAATATATTTGTGGACGAGAGTTAACATTTATAACTCTGCAGGTTTGTGAATTGCAGTGCCCCTGAGCTCAATTTTTCAACTCGCTTTCTTGGGAGCTGGCCCCAAAAGCGCAGGATTGCTTCAGGCCCTATTCTGGTTCCGGGCGGCAGGCTGAGCCTGTGGTTAATTCTTCTTCCTGATGGGAAAATAGAGTGACCTGTGCCTGTCCCCACACCTAGACCTAGTCTCTCATTGGTTCCCCCTCTTCCCGTTCATCCTCAGGACAAATTGCAACCTGTACGGAACAGGAGGTTAAAGGTGCTCATTCTCCAAGGAGGGAGATTGCTAGTAAAGCGGCTGGAATGGCGAACCCGAGCACAAGGAGATGAGAAATGAGGTGCGTTTTAGACATCTTTCCCGATCACATGGTGTACCATCTTCTGGGTTTCTCATGCATGTTTTTGATGTAGGAAGATGCCCTTGAAGCTGGAGATTTGGGACCCATGGGATGGATACCACGCAGTATTACTTTAAAGGGTCTGCGTTTGCTCACCCAACCTCACCAAACCTCTCAGCCCCAAGAGTGTCCACCCTTATGTCTCAATCAGCTGTGGGTCTAGAGATGGTCAATAAAGGTGGCATCCCAGCCCCTGAACGAATTCTGTATGAATTTCTCTCTCTTTCACTGTCTTTGTTTCACGGGTTTTTAAAAGTAATTGATTTTTATAATGGGGTTTAGCTGCTTTTCACTGCTGTGTTTATGCCGCTTTACACCCACTTGACTCACTTACAGAGAGATATCAATACATTGGTTTTAAGAGTCTTACTAGTCAGATATATTCTTGGGAGGTGAACAGGGGGTGTTGAATCCAGTTCACTGAGCAAGGAGTAGGTCTTGTCTGTTACATATTGGGTTTATGGAACAGTATCTGAGCTAATTTGAAACCCTTGTGTTATGCATCACCCCACCTCACCTTTCCCGTTAAGCAGCCATAGTGTGTTTCCTAAACGTGTGACGCTGTTCTGTTTTGTAATTCAGTTCAAGTGTAGCGGTTTTTACATTCCCTCTATAAGTGATATCTTATGATAAGTGCCTTTTTCTGTGTGACTTATGGCACTTAGAATCGTCGTACCTAAATCTTCTCATCATGCTGCTACTAGCCTTATGATGTTGATTTCATGCCTGAGTGACATTCCATTGTACATAAGGACCACAACTTCTTTATCCATTTTTCTCTTTCCTGGGATATTTAAGGTGTAATGAAGTGGAGGTTCTTGTCAACAGAGCAGCCCTAAACTTTGGGGTGCCTGTGTCTTGCTGATTTTTAGTTTTCCCAATTTATACGCCCATGAGTGGAACTGCCCTATGCTCTCTAAGCTGAGTTTTTTAGATGTTTCAGGACACACTGTACACTTCTCCAGAGTGGCTGTTGGCAATTTACATCCCGCCCATCAGCATAGCAAGGCTCCCGTTTCTCCATGGCCTGTCCTGCATTTCTGGTTTTGACACTTTATTCAGCATGGCCCTTTTGACCGATGGGAAGCGAGACTTCTTTGTAGCGCTGATTTGCCTTTCCAGGTTGCTTGGTTGGCCAAAAAGGGCGTATGCGTTTTTTCCTGAATATATTCAGGAAAAAACGCATACGCCCTTTTTGGCCAAGGGCATCATGGTCGAGGTTTTGCCGCTTTTCCTGTGCTTTAAAGGCGATTCGAATCTACCTCCTGAAATCTGTTTCCTGCAATTCTGCCTTGCTTTCACATCCTCTTCGTTGCCTTCCCTCAATATATTTGTGGACGAGAGTTATCATTTCTAACTCTGCAGGTTTGTGAATTGCAGTGCCCCTGAGCTCCATTTTTCAACTCGCTTTCTTGGGAGCTGGCCCCAAAAGCGCAGGATTGCTTCAGGCCCTATTGTGGTTCCGGGCGGCAGGCTGAGCCTGTGGTTAATTCTTCTTCCTGATGGGAAAATAGAGTGACCTGTGCCTGTCCCCACACCTAGACCTAGTCTCTCATTGGTTCCCCCTCTTCCCGTTCATCCTCAGGACAAATTGCAACCTGTTCGGAACAGGAGGTTAAAGGTGCTCATTATCCAAGGAGGGAGATTGCTAGTAAAGCGGCTGTAATGGCGAGCCCGAGCACAAGGAGATGAGAAATGAGGTGCGTTTTAGAAACCTTTCCCGATCACACGGTGTACCGTCTTCTGGGTTTCTCATGCATGTTTTCGATGTAGGAAGATGCCCTTGAACCTGGAGATTTTGGACCCATGGGATGGGTACCACGCAGTATTACTTTAAAAGGTCTGCGTTTGCTCACCCAACCTCACCAAACCTCTCAGCCCCAAGAGTGTCCACCCTTATGTCTCAATCAGCTGTGGGTCTAGAGATGGTCAATAAAGGTGGCATCCCAGCCCCTGAACGAATTCTGTATGAATTTCTCTCTCTTTCACTGTCTTTGTTTCACGGGTTTTTAAAAGTAATTGATTTTTATAATGGGGTTTAGCTGCTTTTCACTGCTGTGTTTATGCCGCTTTACACCCACTTGACTCACTTACAGAGAGATATCAATACATTGGTTTTAAGAGTCTTACTAGTCAGATATATTCTTGGGCGGTGAACAGGGGGTGTTGAATCCAGTTCACTGAGCAAGGAGTAGGTCTTGTCTGTTACATATTGGGTTTATGGAACAGTATCTGAGCTAATTTGCAACCCTTGTGTTATGCATCACCCCACCTCACCTTTCCCGTTAAGCAGCCATAGTGTGTTTTCTAAACGTGTGACGCTGTTCTGTTTTGTAATTCAGTTCAAGTGTAGCGGTTTTTACATTCCCTCTATAAGTGATATCTTATGATAAGTGCCTTTTTCTGTGTGACTTATTTCACTTAGAATCGTCGTACCTAAATCTTCTCATCATGCTGCTACTAGCCTTATGATGTTGATTTCATGCCTGAGTGACATTCCATTGTACATAAGGACCACAACTTCTTTATCCATTTTTCTCTTTCCTGGGATATTTAAGGTGTAATGAAGTGGAGGTTCTTGTCAACAGAGCAGCCCTAAACTTTGGGGTGCCTGTGTCTTGCTGATTTTTAGTTTTCCCAATTTATACGCCTATGAGTGGAAGTGCCCTATGCTCTCTAAGCTGAGTTTTTTAGATGTTTCAGGACACACTGTACACTTCTCCAGAGTGGCTGTTGGCAATTTACATCCCGCCCATCAGCGTAGCAAGGCTCCCGTTTCTCCATGGCCTGTCCTGCATTTCTGGTTTTGACACTTTATTCAGCATGGCCCTTTTGACCGATGGGAAGCGAGACTTCTTTGTAGCGCTGATTTGCCTTTCCAGGTTGCTTGGTTGGCCAAAAAGGGCGTATGCGTTTTTTCCTGAATATATTCAGGAAAAAACGCATACGCCCTTTTTGGCCAAGGGCATCATGGTCGAGGTTTTGCCACTTTTCCTGTGCTTTAAAGGCGATTCGAATCTACCTCCTGAAATCTGTTTCCTGCAATTCTGCCTTGCTTTCAAATCCTCTTCGTTGCCTTCCCTCAATATATTTGTGGACGAGAGTTATCATTTCTAACTCTGCAGGTTTGTGAATTGCAGTGCCCCTGAGCTCCATTTTTCAACTCGCTTTCTTGGGAGCTGGCCGCAAAAGCGCAGGATTGCTTCAGGCCCTATTGTGGTTCCGGGCGGCAGGCTGAGCCTGTGGTTAATTCTTCTTCCTGATGGGAAAATAGAGTGACCTGTGCCTGTCCCCACACCTAGACCTAGTCTCTCATTGGTTCCCCCTCTTCCCGTTCATCCTCAGGACAAATTTGCAACCTGTACAGAACAGGAGGTTAAAGGTGCTCATTCTCCAAGGAGGGAGATTGCTAGTAAAGCGGCTGTAATGGCAAGCCCGAGCACAAGGAGATGAGAAATGAGGTGCGTTTTAGAAACCTTTCCCGATCACACGGTGTACCATCTTCTGGGTTTCTCATGCATGTTTTCGATGTAGGAAGATGCCCTTGAACCTGGAGATTTTGGACCCATGGGATGGATACCACGCAGTATTACTTTAAAGGGTCTGCGTTTGCTCACCCAACCTCACCAAACCTCTCAGCCCCAAGAGTGTCCACCCTTATGTCTCAATCAGCTGTGGGTCTAGAGATGGTCAATCCAGGTGGCATCACAGCCCCTGAACGAATTTTGTAAGAATTTCTCTCTCTTTCACTGTCTTTGTTTCACGGGTTTTTAAAAGTAATTGATTTTTATAATGGGGTTTAGCTGCTTTTCACTGCTGTGTTTATGCCGGTTTACACCCACTTGACTCAGTTACAGAGGGATATCAATACATTGGTTTTAAGATTCTTACTAGTCAGATATATTCTTGGGCGGTGAACAGGGGGTGTTGAGTCCAGTTCACTGAGCAAGGAGTAGGTCTTGACTGTTACATATTGGGTTTATGGAACAGTATCTGAGCTAATTTGAAACCCTTGTTTTATGCATCACCCCACCTCACCTTTCCCGTTAAGCAGCCATAGTGTGTTTTCTAAACGTGTGACGCTGTTCTGTTTTGTAATTCAGTTCAAGTGTAGCGGTTTTTACATTCCCTCTATAAGTGATATCTTATGATAAGTGCCTTTTTCTGTGTGACTTATTTCACTTAGAGTCGTCGTACCTAAATCTTCTCATCATGCTGCTACTAGCCTTATGATGTTGATTTCATGCCTGAGTGATATGCCATTATACATATGGACCACAACTTCTTTATCCATTTTTCTATTTCCTGGGATATTTAAGTTGTAACGAAGTGGAGGTTCTTGTCAACAGAGCAGCCCTAAACTTTGGGGTGCCTGTGTCTTGCTGATTTTTAGTTTTCCCAATTTATACGCCTATGAGTGGAAGTGCCCTATGCTCTCTAAGCTGAGTTTTTTAGATGTTTCAGGACACACCGTACACTTCTCCAGAGTGGCTGTGGGCAATTTACATCCCGCCCATCAGCGTAGCAAGGCTCCCGTTTCTCCATGGCCTGTCCTGCATTTCTGGTTTTGACACTTTATTCAGCATGGCCCTTTTGACCGATGGGAAGCGAGACTTCTTTGTAGCGCTGATTTGCCTTTCCAGGTTGCTTGGTTGGCCAAAAAGGGCGTATGCGTTTTTTCCTGAATATATTCAGGAAAAAACGCATACGCCCTTTTTGGCCAAGGGCATCATTGTCGAAGTTTTGCCGCTTTTCCTGTGCTTTAAAGGCGATTCGAATCTACCTCCTGAAATCTGTTTCCTGCAATTCTGCCTTGCTTTCAAATCCTCTTCGTTGCCTTCCCTCAATATATTTGTGGACGAGAGTTAACATTTATAACTCTGCAGGTTTGTGAATTGCAGTGCCCCTGAGCTCAATTTTTCAACTCGCTTTCTTGGGAGCTGGCCCCAAAAGCGCAGGATTGCTTCAGGCCCTATTGTGGTTCCGGGCGGCAGGCTGAGCCTGTGGTTAATTCTTCTTCCTGATGGGAAAATAGAGTGACCTGTGCCTGTCCCCACACCTAGACCTAGTCTCTCATTGGTTCCCCCTCTTCCCGTTCATCCTCAGGACAAATTGCAACCTGTACGGAACAGGAGGTTAAAGGTGCTCATTCTCCAAGGAGGGAGATTGCTAGTAAAGCGGCTGGAATGGCGAACCCGAGCACAAGGAGATGAGAAATGAGGTGCGTTTTAGACATCTTTCCCGATCACATGGTGTACCATCTTCTGGGTTTCTCATGCATGTTTTTGATGTAGGAAGATGCCCTTGAAGCTGGAGATTTGGGACCCATGGGATGGATACCACGCAGTATTACTTTAAAGGGTCTGCGTTTGCTCACCCAACCTCACCAAACCTCTCAGCCCCAAGAGTGTCCACCCTTATGTCTCAATCAGCTGTGGGTCTAGAGATGGTCAATAAAGGTGGCATCCCAGCCCCTGAACGAATTCTGTATGAATTTCTCTCTCTTTCACTGTCTTTGTTTCACGGGTTTTTAAAAGTAATTGATTTTTATAATGGGGTTTAGCTGCTTTTCACTGCTGTGTTTATGCCGCTTTACACCCACTTGACTCACTTACAGAGAGATATCAATACATTGGTTTTAAGAGTCTTACTAGTCAGATATATTCTTGGGAGGTGAACAGGGGGTGTTGAATCCAGTTCACTGAGCAAGGAGTAGGTCTTGTCTGTTACATATTGGGTTTATGGAACAGTATCTGAGCTAATTTGAAACCCTTGTGTTATGCATCACCCCACCTCACCTTTCCCGTTAAGCAGCCATAGTGTGTTTCCTAAACGTGTGACGCTGTTCTGTTTTGTAATTCAGTTCAAGTGTAGCGGTTTTTACATTCCCTCTATAAGTGATATCTTATGATAAGTGCCTTTTTCTGTGTGACTTATGGCACTTAGAATCGTCGTACCTAAATCTTCTCATCATGCTGCTACTAGCCTTATGATGTTGATTTCATGCCTGAGTGACATTCCATTGTACATAAGGACCACAACTTCTTTATCCATTTTTCTCTTTCCTGGGATATTTAAGGTGTAATGAAGTGGAGGTTCTTGTCAACAGAGCAGCCCTAAACTTTGGGGTGCCTGTGTCTTGCTGATTTTTAGTTTTCCCAATTTATACGCCCATGAGTGGAACTGCCCTATGCTCTCTAAGCTGAGTTTTTTAGATGTTTCAGGACACACTGTACACTTCTCCAGAGTGGCTGTTGGCAATTTACATCCCGCCCATCAGCATAGCAAGGCTCCCGTTTCTCCATGGCCTGTCCTGCATTTCTGGTTTTGACACTTTATTCAGCATGGCCCTTTTGACCGATGGGAAGCGAGACTTCTTTGTAGCGCTGATTTGCCTTTCCAGGTTGCTTGGTTGGCCAAAAAGGGCGTATGCGTTTTTTCCTGAATATATTCAGGAAAAAACGCATACGCCCTTTTTGGCCAAGGGCATCATGGTCGAGGTTTTGCCGCTTTTCCTGTGCTTTAAAGGCGATTCGAATCTACCTCCTGAAATCTGTTTCCTGCAATTCTGCCTTGCTTTCACATCCTCTTCGTTGCCTTCCCTCAATATATTTGTGGACGAGAGTTATCATTTCTAACTCTGCAGGTTTGTGAATTGCAGTGCCCCTGAGCTCCATTTTTCAACTCGCTTTCTTGGGAGCTGGCCCCAAAAGCGCAGGATTGCTTCAGGCCCTATTGTGGTTCCGGGCGGCAGGCTGAGCCTGTGGTTAATTCTTCTTCCTGATGGGAAAATAGAGTGACCTGTGCCTGTCCCCACACCTAGACCTAGTCTCTCATTGGTTCCCCCTCTTCCCGTTCATCCTCAGGACAAATTGCAACCTGTTCGGAACAGGAGGTTAAAGGTGCTCATTATCCAAGGAGGGAGATTGCTAGTAAAGCGGCTGTAATGGCGAGCCCGAGCACAAGGAGATGAGAAATGAGGTGCGTTTTAGAAACCTTTCCCGATCACACGGTGTACCGTCTTCTGGGTTTCTCATGCATGTTTTCGATGTAGGAAGATGCCCTTGAACCTGGAGATTTTGGACCCATGGGATGGGTACCACGCAGTATTACTTTAAAAGGTCTGCGTTTGCTCACCCAACCTCACCAAACCTCTCAGCCCCAAGAGTGTCCACCCTTATGTCTCAATCAGCTGTGGGTCTAGAGATGGTCAATAAAGGTGGCATCCCAGCCCCTGAACGAATTCTGTATGAATTTCTCTCTCTTTCACTGTCTTTGTTTCACGGGTTTTTAAAAGTAATTGATTTTTATAATGGGGTTTAGCTGCTTTTCACTGCTGTGTTTATGCCGCTTTACACCCACTTGACTCACTTACAGAGAGATATCAATACATTGGTTTTAAGAGTCTTACTAGTCAGATATATTCTTGGGCGGTGAACAGGGGGTGTTGAATCCAGTTCACTGAGCAAGGAGTAGGTCTTGTCTGTTACATATTGGGTTTATGGAACAGTATCTGAGCTAATTTGCAACCCTTGTGTTATGCATCACCCCACCTCACCTTTCCCGTTAAGCAGCCATAGTGTGTTTTCTAAACGTGTGACGCTGTTCTGTTTTGTAATTCAGTTCAAGTGTAGCGGTTTTTACATTCCCTCTATAAGTGATATCTTATGATAAGTGCCTTTTTCTGTGTGACTTATTTCACTTAGAATCGTCGTACCTAAATCTTCTCATCATGCTGCTACTAGCCTTATGATGTTGATTTCATGCCTGAGTGACATTCCATTGTACATAAGGACCACAACTTCTTTATCCATTTTTCTCTTTCCTGGGATATTTAAGGTGTAATGAAGTGGAGGTTCTTGTCAACAGAGCAGCCCTAAACTTTGGGGTGCCTGTGTCTTGCTGATTTTTAGTTTTCCCAATTTATACGCCTATGAGTGGAAGTGCCCTATGCTCTCTAAGCTGAGTTTTTTAGATGTTTCAGGACACACCGTACACTTCTCCAGAGTGGCTGTTGGCAATTTACATCCCGCCCATCAGCGTAGCAAGGCTCCCGTTTCTCCATGGCCTGTCCTGCATTTCTGGTTTTGACACTTTATTCAGCATGGCCCTTTTGACCGATGGGAAGCGAGACTTCTTTGTAGCGCTGATTTGCCTTTCCAGGTTGCTTGGTTGGCCAAAAAGGGCGTATGCGTTTTTTCCTGAATATATTCAGGAAAAAACGCATACGCCCTTTTTGGCCAAGGGCATCATGGTCGAGGTTTTGCCGCTTTTCCTGTGCTTTAAAGGCGATTCGAATCTACCTCCTGAAATCTGTTTCCTGCAATTCTGCCTTGCTTTCAAATCCTCTTCGTTGCCTTCCCTCAATATATTTGTGGACGAGAGTTATCATTTCTAACTCTGCAGGTTTGTGAATTGCAGTGCCCCTGAGCTCCATTTTTCAACTCGCTTTCTTG
This sequence comes from Balaenoptera borealis, assembly GCF_965194805.1. NCBI lineage: Eukaryota > Metazoa > Chordata > Mammalia > Artiodactyla > Balaenopteridae > Balaenoptera > Balaenoptera borealis. The sequence goes on from NW_028123684.1 coordinate 90,237, forward strand.
GGAGCTGGCCGCAAAAGCGCAGGATTGCTTCAGGCCCTATTGTGGTTCCGGGCGGCAGGCTGAGCCTGTGGTTAATTCTTCTTCCTGATGGGAAAATAGAGTGACCTGTGCCTGTCCCCACACCTAGACCTAGTCTCTCATTGGTTCCCCCTCTTCCCGTTCATCCTCAGGACAAATTTGCAACCTGTACGGAACAGGAGGTTAAAGGTGCTCATTCTCCAAGGAGGGAGATTGCTAGTAAAGCGGCTGTAATGGCAAGCCCGAGCACAAGGAGATGAGAAATGAGGTGCGTTTTAGAAACCTTTCCCGATCACACGGTGTACCATCTTCTGGGTTTCTCATGCATGTTTTCGATGTAGGAAGATGCCCTTGAACCTGGAGATTTTGGACCCATGGGATGGATACCACGCAGTATTACTTTAAAGGGTCTGCGTTTGCTCACCCAACCTCACCAAACCTCTCAGCCCCAAGAGTGTCCACCCTTATGTCTCAATCAGCTGTGGGTCTAGAGATGGTCAATCCAGGTGGCATCACAGCCCCTGAACGAATTTTGTAAGAATTTCTCTCTCTTTCACTGTCTTTGTTTCACGGGTTTTTAAAAGTAATTGATTTTTATAATGGGGTTTAGCTGCTTTTCACTGCTGTGTTTATGCCGGTTTACACCCACTTGACTCAGTTACAGAGGGATATCAATACATTGGTTTTAAGATTCTTACTAGTCAGATATATTCTTGGGCGGTGAACAGGGGGTGTTGAGTCCAGTTCACTGAGCAAGGAGTAGGTCTTGACTGTTACATATTGGGTTTATGGAACAGTATCTGAGCTAATTTGAAACCCTTGTTTTATGCATCACCCCACCTCACCTTTCCCGTTAAGCAGCCATAGTGTGTTTTCTAAACGTGTGACGCTGTTCTGTTTTGTAATTCAGTTCAAGTGTAGCGGTTTTTACATTCCCTCTATAAGTGATATCTTATGATAAGTGCCTTTTTCTGTGTGACTTATTTCACTTAGAGTCGTCGTACCTAAATCTTCTCATCATGCTGCTACTAGCCTTATGATGTTGATTTCATTGCTGAGTGATATGCCATTATACATATGGACCACAACTTCTTTATCCATTTTTCTATTTCCTGGGATATTTAAGTTGTAACGAAGTGGAGGTTCTTGTCAACAGAGCAGCCCTAAACTTTGGGGTGCCTGTGTCTTGCTGATTTTTAGTTTTCCCAATTTATACGCCTATGAGTGGAAGTGCCCTATGCTCTCTAAGCTGAGTTTTTTAGATGTTTCAGGACACACCGTACACTTCTCCAGAGTGGCTGTGGGCAATTTACATCCCGCCCATCAGCGTAGCAAGGCTCCCGTTTCTCCATGGCCTGTCCTGCATTTCTGGTTTTGACACTTTATTCAGCATGGCCCTTTTGACCGATGGGAAGCGAGACTTCTTTGTAGCGCTGATTTGCCTTTCCAGGTTGCTTGGTTGGCCAAAAAGGGCGTATGCGTTTTTTCCTGAATATATTCAGGAAAAAACGCATACGCCCTTTTTGGCCAAGGGCATCATTGTCGAAGTTTTGCCGCTTTTCCTGTGCTTTAAAGGCGATTCGAATCTACCTCCTGAAATCTGTTTCCTGCAATTCTGCCTTGCTTTCAAATCCTCTTCGTTGCCTTCCCTCAATATATTTGTGGACGAGAGTTAACATTTATAACTCTGCAGGTTTGTGAATTGCAGTGCCCCTGAGCTCAATTTTTCAACTCGCTTTCTTGGGAGCTGGCCCCAAAAGCGCAGGATTGCTTCAGGCCCTATTCTGGTTCCGGGCGGCAGGCTGAGCCTGTGGTTAATTCTTCTTCCTGATGGGAAAATAGAGTGACCTGTGCCTGTCCCCACACCTAGACCTAGTCTCTCATTGGTTCCCCCTCTTCCCGTTCATCCTCAGGACAAATTGCAACCTGTACGGAACAGGAGGTTAAAGGTGCTCATTCTCCAAGGAGGGAGATTGCTAGTAAAGCGGCTGGAATGGCGAACCCGAGCACAAGGAGATGAGAAATGAGGTGCGTTTTAGACATCTTTCCCGATCACACGGTGTACCGTCTTCTGGGTTTCTCATGCATGTTTTCGATGTAGGAAGATGCCCTTGAACCTGGAGATTTTGGACCCATGGGATGGATACCACGCAGTATTACTTTAAAGGGTCTGCGTTTGCTCACCCAACCTCACCAAACCTCTCAGCCCCAAGAGTGTCCACCCTTATGTCTCAATCAGCTGTGGGTCTAGAGATGGTCAATCCAGGTGGCATCACAGCCCCTGAACGAATTTTGTAAGAATTTCTCTCTCTTTCACTGTCTTTGTTTCACGGGTTTTTAAAAGTAATTGATTTTTATAATGGGGTTTAGCTGCTTTTCACTGCTGTGTTTATGCCGCTTTACACCCACTTGACTCAGTTACAGAGGGATATCAATACATTGGTTTTAAGATTCTTACTAGTCAGATATATTCTTGGGCGGTGAACAGGGGGTGTTGAGTCCAGTTCACTGAGCAAGGAGTAGGTCTTGACTGTTACATATTGGGTTTATGGAACAGTATCTGAGCTAATTTGAAACCCTTGTTTTATGCATCACCCCACCTCACCTTTCCCGTTAAGCAGCCATAGTGTGTTTTCTAAACGTGTGACGCTGTTCTGTTTTGTAATTCAGTTCAAGTGTAGCGGTTTTTACATTCCCTCTATAAGTGATATCTTATGATAAGTGCCTTTTTCTGTGTGACTTATTTCACTTAGAGTCGTCGTACCTAAATCTTCTCATCATGCTGCTACTAGCCTTATGATGTTGATTTCATTGCTGAGTGATATGCCATTATACATATGGACCACAACTTCTTTATCCATTTTTCTATTTCCTGGGATATTTAAGTTGTAACGAAGTGGAGGTTCTTGTCAACAGAGCAGCCCTAAACTTTGGGGTGCCTGTGTCTTGCTGATTTTTAGTTTTCCCAATTTATACGCCTATGAGTGGAAGTGCCCTATGCTCTCTAAGCTGAGTTTTTTAGATGTTTCAGGACACACCGTACACTTCTCCAGAGTGGCTGTGGGCAATTTACATCCCGCCCATCAGCGTAGCAAGGCTCCCGTTTCTCCATGGCCTGTCCTGCATTTCTGGTTTTGACACTTTATTCAGCATGGCCCTTTTGACCGATGGGAAGCGAGACTTCTTTGTAGCGCTGATTTGCCTTTCCAGGTTGCTTGGTTGGCCAAAAAGGGCGTATGCGTTTTTTCCTGAATATATTCAGGAAAAAACGCATACGCCCTTTTTGGCCAAGGGCATCATTGTCGAAGTTTTGCCGCTTTTCCTGTGCTTTAAAGGCGATTCGAATCTACCTCCTGAAATCTGTTTCCTGCAATTCTGCCTTGCTTTCAAATCCTCTTCGTTGCCTTCCCTCAATATATTTGTGGACGAGAGTTAACATTTATAACTCTGCAGGTTTGTGAATTGCAGTGCCCCTGAGCTCAATTTTTCAACTCGCTTTCTTGGGAGCTGGCCCCAAAAGCGCAGGATTGCTTCAGGCCCTATTCTGGTTCCGGGCGGCAGGCTGAGCCTGTGGTTAATTCTTCTTCCTGATGGGAAAATAGAGTGACCTGTGCCTGTCCCCACACCTAGACCTAGTCTCTCATTGGTTCCCCCTCTTCCCGTTCATCCTCAGGACAAATTGCAACCTGTACGGAACAGGAGGTTAAAGGTGCTCATTCTCCAAGGAGGGAGGTTGCTAGTAAAGCGGCTGGAATGGCGAACCCGAGCACAAGGAGATGAGAAATGAGGTGCGTTTTAGACATCTTTCCCGATCACATGGTGTACCATCTTCTGGGTTTCTCATGCATGTTTTTGATGTAGGAAGATGCCCTTGAAGCTGGAGATTTGGGACCCATGGGATGGATACCACGCAGTATTACTTTAAAGGGTCTGCGTTTGCTCACCCAACCTCACCAAACCTCTCAGCCCCAAGAGTGTCCACCCTTATGTCTCAATCAGCTGTGGGTCTAGAGATGGTCAATAAAGGTGGCATCCCAGCCCCTGAACGAATTCTGTATGAATTTCTCTCTCTTTCACTGTCTTTGTTTCACGGGTTTTTAAAAGTAATTGATTTTTATAATGGGGTTTAGCTGCTTTTCACTGCTGTGTTTATGCCGCTTTACACCCACTTGACTCACTTACAGAGAGATATCAATACATTGGTTTTAAGAGTCTTACTAGTCAGATATATTCTTGGGAGGTGAACAGGGGGTGTTGAATCCAGTTCACTGAGCAAGGAGTAGGTCTTGTCTGTTACATATTGGGTTTATGGAACAGTATCTGAGCTAATTTGAAACCCTTGTGTTATGCATCACCCCACCTCACCTTTCCCGTTAAGCAGCCATAGTGTGTTTCCTAAACGTGTGACGCTGTTCTGTTTTGTAATTCAGTTCAAGTGTAGCGGTTTTTACATTCCCTCTATAAGTGATATCTTATGATAAGTGCCTTTTTCTGTGTGACTTATGGCACTTAGAATCGTCGTACCTAAATCTTCTCATCATGCTGCTACTAGCCTTATGATGTTGATTTCATGCCTGAGTGACATTCCATTGTACATAAGGACCACAACTTCTTTATCCATTTTTCTCTTTCCTGGGATATTTAAGGTGTAATGAAGTGGAGGTTCTTGTCAACAGAGCAGCCCTAAACTTTGGGGTGCCTGTGTCTTGCTGATTTTTAGTTTTCCCAATTTATACGCCCATGAGTGGAACTGCCCTATGCTCTCTAAGCTGAGTTTTTTAGATGTTTCAGGACACACTGTACACTTCTCCAGAGTGGCTGTTGGCAATTTACATCCCGCCCATCAGCATAGCAAGGCTCCCGTTTCTCCATGGCCTGTCCTGCATTTCTGGTTTTGACACTTTATTCAGCATGGCCCTTTTGACCGATGGGAAGCGAGACTTCTTTGTAGCGCTGATTTGCCTTTCCAGGTTGCTTGGTTGGCCAAAAAGGGCGTATGCGTTTTTTCCTGAATATATTCAGGAAAAAACGCATACGCCCTTTTTGGCCAAGGGCATCATGGTCGAGGTTTTGCCGCTTTTCCTGTGCTTTAAAGGCGATTCGAATCTACCTCCTGAAATCTGTTTCCTGCAATTCTGCCTTGCTTTCACATCCTCTTCGTTGCCTTCCCTCAATATATTTGTGGACGAGAGTTATCATTTCTAACTCTGCAGGTTTGTGAATTGCAGTGCCCCTGAGCTCCATTTTTCAACTCGCTTTCTTGGGAGCTGGCCCCAAAAGCGCAGGATTGCTTCAGGCCCTATTGTGGTTCCGGGCGGCAGGCTGAGCCTGTGGTTAATTCTTCTTCCTGATGGGAAAATAGAGTGACCTGTGCCTGTCCCCACACCTAGACCTAGTCTCTCATTGGTTCCCCCTCTTCCCGTTCATCCTCAGGACAAATTGCAACCTGTTCGGAACAGGAGGTTAAAGGTGCTCATTATCCAAGGAGGGAGATTGCTAGTAAAGCGGCTGTAATGGCGAGCCCGAGCACAAGGAGATGAGAAATGAGGTGCGTTTTAGAAACCTTTCCCGATCACACGGTGTACCGTCTTCTGGGTTTCTCATGCATGTTTTCGATGTAGGAAGATGCCCTTGAACCTGGAGATTTTGGACCCATGGGATGGGTACCACGCAGTATTACTTTAAAAGGTCTGCGTTTGCTCACCCAACCTCACCAAACCTCTCAGCCCCAAGAGTGTCCACCCTTATGTCTCAATCAGCTGTGGGTCTAGAGATGGTCAATAAAGGTGGCATCCCAGCCCCTGTACGAATTCTGTATGAATTTCTCTCTCTTTCACTGTCTTTGTTTCACGGGTTTTTAAAAGTAATTGATTTTTATAATGGGGTTTAGCTGCTTTTCACTGCTGTGTTTATGCCGCTTTACACCCACTTGACTCACTTACAGAGAGATATCAATACATTGGTTTTAAGAGTCTTACTAGTCAGATATATTCTTGGGCGGTGAACAGGGGGTGTTGAATCCAGTTCACTGAGCAAGGAGTAGGTCTTGTCTGTTACATATTGGGTTTATGGAACAGTATCTGAGCTAATTTGCAACCCTTGTGTTATGCATCACCCCACCTCACCTTTCCCGTTAAGCAGCCATAGTGTGTTTTCTAAACGTGTGACGCTGTTCTGTTTTGTAATTCAGTTCAAGTGTAGCGGTTTTTACATTCCCTCTATAAGTGATATCTTATGATAAGTGCCTTTTTCTGTGTGACTTATTTCACTTAGAATCGTCGTACCTAAATCTTCTCATCATGCTGCTACTAGCCTTATGATGTTGATTTCATGCCTGAGTGACATTCCATTGTACATAAGGACCACAACTTCTTTATCCATTTTTCTCTTTCCTGGGATATTTAAGGTGTAATGAAGTGGAGGTTCTTGTCAACAGAGCAGCCCTAAACTTTGGGGTGCCTGTGTCTTGCTGATTTTTAGTTTTCCCAATTTATACGCCTATGAGTGGAAGTGCCCTATGCTCTCTAAGCTGAGTTTTTTAGATGTTTCAGGACACACCGTACACTTCTCCAGAGTGGCTGTTGGCAATTTACATCCCGCCCATCAGCGTAGCAAGGCTCCCGTTTCTCCATGGCCTGTCCTGCATTTCTGGTTTTGACACTTTATTCAGCATGGCCCTTTTGACCGATGGGAAGCGAGACTTCTTTGTAGCGCTGATTTGCCTTTCCAGGTTGCTTGGTTGGCCAAAAAGGGCGTATGCGTTTTTTCCTGAATATATTCAGGAAAAAACGCATACGCCCTTTTTGGCCAAGGGCATCATGGTCGAGGTTTTGCCGCTTTTCCTGTGCTTTAAAGGCGATTCGAATCTACCTCCTGAAATCTGTTTCCTGCAATTCTGCCTTGCTTTCAAATCCTCTTCGTTGCCTTCCCTCAATATATTTGTGGACGAGAGTTATCATTTCTAACTCTGCAGGTTTGTGAATTGCAGTGCCCCTGAGCTCCATTTTTCAACTCGCTTTCTTGGGAGCTGGCCGCAAAAGCGCAGGATTGCTTCAGGCCCTATTGTGGTTCCGGGCGGCAGGCTGAGCCTGTGGTTAATTCTTCTTCCTGATGGGAAAATAGAGTGACCTGTGCCTGTCCCCACACCTAGACCTAGTCTCTCATTGGTTCCCCCTCTTCCCGTTCATCCTCAGGACAAATTTGCAACCTGTACGGAACAGGAGGTTAAAGGTGCTCATTCTCCAAGGAGGGAGATTGCTAGTAAAGCGGCTGTAATGGCAAGCCCGAGCACAAGGAGATGAGAAATGAGGTGCGTTTTAGAAACCTTTCCCGATCACACGGTGTACCATCTTCTGGGTTTCTCATGCATGTTTTCGATGTAGGAAGATGCCCTTGAACCTGGAGATTTTGGACCCATGGGATGGATACCACGCAGTATTACTTTAAAGGGTCTGCGTTTGCTCACCCAACCTCACCAAACCTCTCAGCCCCAAGAGTGTCCACCCTTATGTCTCAATCAGCTGTGGGTCTAGAGATGGTCAATCCAGGTGGCATCACAGCCCCTGAACGAATTTTGTAAGAATTTCTCTCTCTTTCACTGTCTTTGTTTCACGGGTTTTTAAAAGTAATTGATTTTTATAATGGGGTTTAGCTGCTTTTCACTGCTGTGTTTATGCCGGTTTACACCCACTTGACTCAGTTACAGAGGGATATCAATACATTGGTTTTAAGATTCTTACTAGTCAGATATATTCTTGGGCGGTGAACAGGGGGTGTTGAGTCCAGTTCACTGAGCAAGGAGTAGGTCTTGACTGTTACATATTGGGTTTATGGAACAGTATCTGAGCTAATTTGAAACCCTTGTTTTATGCATCACCCCACCTCACCTTTCCCGTTAAGCAGCCATAGTGTGTTTTCTAAACGTGTGACGCTGTTCTGTTTTGTAATTCAGTTCAAGTGTAGCGGTTTTTACATTCCCTCTATAAGTGATATCTTATGATAAGTGCCTTTTTCTGTGTGACTTATTTCACTTAGAGTCGTCGTACCTAAATCTTCTCATCATGCTGCTACTAGCCTTATGATGTTGATTTCATTGCTGAGTGATATGCCATTATACATATGGACCACAACTTCTTTATCCATTTTTCTATTTCCTGGGATATTTAAGTTGTAACGAAGTGGAGGTTCTTGTCAACAGAGCAGCCCTAAACTTTGGGGTGCCTGTGTCTTGCTGATTTTTAGTTTTCCCAATTTATACGCCTATGAGTGGAAGTGCCCTATGCTCTCTAAGCTGAGTTTTTTAGATGTTTCAGGACACACCGTACACTTCTCCAGAGTGGCTGTGGGCAATTTACATCCCGCCCATCAGCGTAGCAAGGCTCCCGTTTCTCCATGGCCTGTCCTGCATTTCTGGTTTTGACACTTTATTCAGCATGGCCCTTTTGACCGATGGGAAGCGAGACTTCTTTGTAGCGCTGATTTGCCTTTCCAGGTTGCTTGGTTGGCCAAAAAGGGCGTATGCGTTTTTTCCTGAATATATTCAGGAAAAAACGCATACGCCCTTTTTGGCCAAGGGCATCATTGTCGAAGTTTTGCCGCTTTTCCTGTGCTTTAAAGGCGATTCGAATCTACCTCCTGAAATCTGTTTCCTGCAATTCTGCCTTGCTTTCAAATCCTCTTCGTTGCCTTCCCTCAATATATTTGTGGACGAGAGTTAACATTTATAACTCTGCAGGTTTGTGAATTGCAGTGCCCCTGAGCTCAATTTTTCAACTCGCTTTCTTGGGAGCTGGCCCCAAAAGCGCAGGATTGCTTCAGGCCCTATTGTGGTTCCGGGCGGCAGGCTGAGCCTGTGGTTAATTCTTCTTCCTGATGGGAAAATAGAGTGACCTGTGCCTGTCCCCACACCTAGACCTAGTCTCTCATTGGTTCCCCCTCTTCCCGTTCATCCTCAGGACAAATTGCAACCTGTACGGAACAGGAGGTTAAAGGTGCTCATTCTCCAAGGAGGGAGATTGCTAGTAAAGCGGCTGGAATGGCGAACCCGAGCACAAGGAGATGAGAAATGAGGTGCGTTTTAGACATCTTTCCCGATCACATGGTGTACCATCTTCTGGGTTTCTCATGCATGTTTTCGATGTAGGAAGATGCCCTTGAAGCTGGAGATTTGGGACCCATGGGATGGATACCACGCAGTATTACTTTAAAGGGTCTGCGTTTGCTCACCCAACCTCACCAAACCTCTCAGCCCCAAGAGTGTCCACCCTTATGTCTCAATCAGCTGTGGGTCTAGAGATGGTCAATAAAGGTGGCATCCCAGCCCCTGAACGAATTCTGTATGAATTTCTCTCTCTTTCACTGTCTTTGTTTCACGGGTTTTTAAAAGTAATTGATTTTTATAATGGGGTTTAGCTGCTTTTCACTGCTGTGTTTATGCCGCTTTACACCCACTTGACTCACTTACAGAGAGATATCAATACATTGGTTTTAAGAGTCTTACTAGTCAGATATATTCTTGGGAGGTGAACAGGGGGTGTTGAATCCAGTTCACTGAGCAAGGAGTAGGTCTTGTCTGTTACATATTGGGTTTATGGAACAGTATCTGAGCTAATTTGAAACCCTTGTGTTATGCATCACCCCACCTCACCTTTCCCGTTAAGCAGCCATAGTGTGTTTCCTAAACGTGTGACGCTGTTCTGTTTTGTAATTCAGTTCAAGTGTAGCGGTTTTTACATTCCCTCTATAAGTGATATCTTATGATAAGTGCCTTTTTCTGTGTGACTTATGGCACTTAGAATCGTCGTACCTAAATCTTCTCATCATGCTGCTACTAGCCTTATGATGTTGATTTCATGCCTGAGTGACATTCCATTGTACATAAGGACCACAACTTCTTTATCCATTTTTCTCTTTCCTGGGATATTTAAGGTGTAATGAAGTGGAGGTTCTTGTCAACAGAGCAGCCCTAAACTTTGGGGTGCCTGTGTCTTGCTGATTTTTAGTTTTCCCAATTTATACGCCCATGAGTGGAACTGCCCTATGCTCTCTAAGCTGAGTTTTTTAGATGTTTCAGGACACACTGTACACTTCTCCAGAGTGGCTGTTGGCAATTTACATCCCGCCCATCAGCATAGCAAGGCTCCCGTTTCTCCATGGCCTGTCCTGCATTTCTGGTTTTGACACTTTATTCAGCATGGCCCTTTTGACCGATGGGAAGCGAGACTTCTTTGTAGCGCTGATTTGCCTTTCCAGGTTGCTTGGTTGGCCAAAAAGGGCGTATGCGTTTTTTCCTGAATATATTCAGGAAAAAACGCATACGCCCTTTTTGGCCAAGGGCATCATGGTCGAGGTTTTGCCGCTTTTCCTGTGCTTTAAAGGCGATTCGAATCTACCTCCTGAAATCTGTTTCCTGCAATTCTGCCTTGCTTTCAAATCCTCTTCGTTGCCTTCCCTCAATATATTTGTGGACGAGAGTTATCATTTCTAACTCTGCAGGTTTGTGAATTGCAGTGCCCCTGAGCTCCATTTTTCAACTCGCTTTCTTGGGAGCTGGCCCCAAAAGCGCAGGATTGCTTCAGGCCCTATTGTGGTTCCGGGCGGCAGGCTGAGCCTGTGGTTAATTCTTCTTCCTGATGGGAAAATAGAGTGACCTGTGCCTGTCCCCACACCTAGACCTAGTCTCTCATTGGTTCCCCCTCTTCCCGTTCATCCTCAGGACAAATTGCAACCTGTTCGGAACAGGAGGTTAAAGGTGCTCATTATCCAAGGAGGGAGATTGCTAGTAAAGCGGCTGTAATGGCGAGCCCGAGCACAAGGAGATGAGAAATGAGGTGCGTTTTAGAAACCTTTCCCGATCACACGGTGTACCGTCTTCTGGGTTTCTCATGCATGTTTTCGATGTAGGAAGATGCCCTTGAACCTGGAGATTTTGGACCCATGGGATGGGTACCACGCAGTATTACTTTAAAAGGTCTGCGTTTGCTCACCCAACCTCACCAAACCTCTCAGCCCCAAGAGTGTCCACCCTTATGTCTCAATCAGCTGTGGGTCTAGAGATGGTCAATAAAGGTGGCATCCCAGCCCCTGAACGAATTCTGTATGAATTTCTCTCTCTTTCACTGTCTTTGTTTCACGGGTTTTTAAAAGTAATTGATTTTTATAATGGGGTTTAGCTGCTTTTCACTGCTGTGTTTATGCCGCTTTACACCCACTTGACTCACTTACAGAGAGATATCAATACATTGGTTTTAAGAGTCTTACTAGTCAGATATATTCTTGGGCGGTGAACAGGGGGTGTTGAATCCAGTTCACTGAGCAAGGAGTAGGTCTTGTCTGTTACATATTGGGTTTATGGAACAGTATCTGAGCTAATTTGCAACCCTTGTGTTATGCATCACCCCACCTCACCTTTCCCGTTAAGCAGCCATAGTGTGTTTTCTAAACGTGTGACGCTGTTCTGTTTTGTAATTCAGTTCAAGTGTAGCGGTTTTTACATTCCCTCTATAAGTGATATCTTATGATAAGTGCCTTTTTCTGTGTGACTTATTTCACTTAGAATCGTCGTACCTAAATCTTCTCATCATGCTGCTACTAGCCTTATGATGTTGATTTCATGCCTGAGTGACATTCCATTGTACATAAGGACCACAACTTCTTTATCCATTTTTCTCTTTCCTGGGATATTTAAGGTGTAATGAAGTGGAGGTTCTTGTCAACAGAGCAGCCCTAAACTTTGGGGTGCCTGTGTCTTGCTGATTTTTAGTTTTCCCAATTTATACGCCTATGAGTGGAAGTGCCCTATGCTCTCTAAGCTGAGTTTTTTAGATGTTTCAGGACACACCGTACACTTCTCCAGAGTGGCTGTTGGCAATTTACATCCCGCCCATCAGCGTAGCAAGGCTCCCGTTTCTCCATGGCCTGTCCTGCATTTCTGGTTTTGACACTTTATTCAGCATGGCCCTTTTGACCGATGGGAAGCGAGACTTCTTTGTAGCGCTGATTTGCCTTTCCAGGTTGCTTGGTTGGCCAAAAAGGGCGTATGCGTTTTTTCCTGAATATATTCAGGAAAAAACGCATACGCCCTTTTTGGCCAAGGGCATCATGGTCGAGGTTTTGCTGCTTTTCCTGTGCTTTAAAGGCGATTCGAATCTACCTCCTGAAATCTGTTTCCTGCAATTCTGCCTTGCTTTCAAATCCTCTTCGTTGCCTTCCCTCAATATATTTGTGGACGAGAGTTATCATTTCTAACTCTGCAGGTTTGTGAATTGCAGTGCCCCTGAGCTCCATTTTTCAACTCGCTTTCTTGGGAGCTGGCCCCAAAAGCGCAGGATTGCTTCAGGCCCTATTGTGGTTCCGGGCGGCAGGCTGAGCCTGTGGTTAATTCTTCTTCCTGATGGGAAAATAGAGTGACCTGTGCCTGTCCCCACACCTAGACCTAGTCTCTCATTGGTTCCCCCTCTTCCCGTTCATCCTCAGGACAAATTTGCAACCTGTACAGAACAGGAGGTTAAAGGTGCTCATTCTCCAAGGAGGGAGATTGCTAGTAAAGCGGCTGTAATGGCAAGCCCGAGCACAAGGAGATGAGAAATGAGGTGCGTTTTAGAAACCTTTCCCGATCACACGGTGTACCATCTTCTGGGTTTCTCATGCATGTTTTCGATGTAGGAAGATGCCCTTGAACCTGGAGATTTTGGACCCATGGGATGGATACCACGCAGTATTACTTTAAAGGGTCTGCGTTTGCTCACCCAACCTCACCAAACCTCTCAGCCCCAAGAGTGTCCACCCTTATGTCTCAATCAGCTGTGGGTCTAGAGATGGTCAATCCAGGTGGCATCACAGCCCCTGAACGAATTTTGTAAGAATTTCTCTCTCTTTCACTGTCTTTGTTTCACGGGTTTTTAAAAGTAATTGATTTTTATAATGGGGTTTAGCTGCTTTTCACTGCTGTGTTTATGCCGGTTTACACCCACTTGACTCAGTTACAGAGGGATATCAATACATTGGTTTTAAGATTCTTACTAGTCAGATATATTCTTGGGCGGTGAACAGGGGGTGTTGAGTCCAGTTCACTGAGCAAGGAGTAGGTCTTGACTGTTACATATTGGGTTTATGGAACAGTATCTGAGCTAATTTGAAACCCTTGTTTTATGCATCACCCCACCTCACCTTTCCCGTTAAGCAGCCATAGTGTGTTTTCTAAACGTGTGACGCTGTTCTGTTTTGTAATTCAGTTCAAGTGTAGCGGTTTTTACATTCCCTCTATAAGTGATATCTTATGATAAGTGCCTTTTTCTGTGTGACTTATTTCACTTAGAGTCGTCGTACCTAAATCTTCTCATCATGCTGCTACTAGCCTTATGATGTTGATTTCATTGCTGAGTGATATGCCATTATACATATGGACCACAACTTCTTTATCCATTTTTCTATTTCCTGGGATATTTAAGTTGTAACGAAGTGGAGGTTCTTGTCAACAGAGCAGCCCTAAACTTTGGGGTGCCTGTGTCTTGCTGATTTTTAGTTTTCCCAATTTATACGCCTATGAGTGGAAGTGCCCTATGCTCTCTAAGCTGAGTTTTTTAGATGTTTCAGGACACACCGTACACTTCTCCAGAGTGGCTGTGGGCAATTTACATCCCGCCCATCAGCGTAGCAAGGCTCCCGTTTCTCCATGGCCTGTCCTGCATTTCTGGTTTTGACACTTTATTCAGCATGGCCCTTTTGACCGATGGGAAGCGAGACTTCTTTGTAGCGCTGATTTGCCTTTCCAGGTTGCTTGGTTGGCCAAAAAGGGCGTATGCGTTTTTTCCTGAATATATTCAGGAAAAAACGCATACGCCCTTTTTGGCCAAGGGCATCATTGTCGAAGTTTTGCCGCTTTTCCTGTGCTTTAAAGGCGATTCGAATCTACCTCCTGAAATCTGTTTCCTGCAATTCTGCCTTGCTTTCAAATCCTCTTCGTTGCCTTCCCTCAATATATTTGTGGACGAGAGTTAACATTTATAACTCTGCAGGTTTGTGAATTGCAGTGCCCCTGAGCTCAATTTTTCAACTCGCTTTCTTGGGAGCTGGCCCCAAAAGCGCAGGATTGCTTCAGGCCCTATTCTGGTTCCGGGCGGCAGGCTGAGCCTGTGGTTAATTCTTCTTCCTGATGGGAAAATAGAGTGACCTGTGCCTGTCCCCACACCTAGACCTAGTCTCTCATTGGTTCCCCCTCTTCCCGTTCATCCTCAGGACAAATTGCAACCTGTACGGAACAGGAGGTTAAAGGTGCTCATTCTCCAAGGAGGGAGATTGCTAGTAAAGCGGCTGGAATGGCGAACCCGAGCACAAGGAGATGAGAAATGAGGTGCGTTTTAGACATCTTTCCCGATCACATGGTGTACCATCTTCTGGGTTTCTCATGCATGTTTTTGATGTAGGAAGATGCCCTTGAAGCTGGAGATTTGGGACCCATGGGATGGATACCACGCAGTATTACTTTAAAGGGTCTGCGTTTGCTCACCCAACCTCACCAAACCTCTCAGCCCCAAGAGTGTCCACCCTTATGTCTCAATCAGCTGTGGGTCTAGAGATGGTCAATAAAGGTGGCATCCCAGCCCCTGAACGAATTCTGTATGAATTTCTCTCTCTTTCACTGTCTTTGTTTCACGGGTTTTTAAAAGTAATTGATTTTTATAATGGGGTTTAGCTGCTTTTCACTGCTGTGTTTATGCCGCTTTACACCCACTTGACTCACTTACAGAGAGATATCAATACATTGGTTTTAAGAGTCTTACTAGTCAGATATATTCTTGGGAGGTGAACAGGGGGTGTTGAATCCAGTTCACTGAGCAAGGAGTAGGTCTTGTCTGTTACATATTGGGTTTATGGAACAGTATCTGAGCTAATTTGAAACCCTTGTGTTATGCATCACCCCACCTCACCTTTCCCGTTAAGCAGCCATAGTGTGTTTCCTAAACGTGTGACGCTGTTCTGTTTTGTAATTCAGTTCAAGTGTAGCGGTTTTTACATTCCCTCTATAAGTGATATCTTATGATAAGTGCCTTTTTCTGTGTGACTTATGGCACTTAGAATCGTCGTACCTAAATCTTCTCATCATGCTGCTACTAGCCTTATGATGTTGATTTCATGCCTGAGTGACATTCCATTGTACATAAGGACCACAACTTCTTTATCCATTTTTCTCTTTCCTGGGATATTTAAGGTGTAATGAAGTGGAGGTTCTTGTCAACAGAGCAGCCCTAAACTTTGGGGTGCCTGTGTCTTGCTGATTTTTAGTTTTCCCAATTTATACGCCCATGAGTGGAACTGCCCTATGCTCTCTAAGCTGAGTTTTTTAGATGTTTCAGGACACACTGTACACTTCTCCAGAGTGGCTGTTGGCAATTTACATCCCGCCCATCAGCATAGCAAGGCTCCCGTTTCTCCATGGCCTGTCCTGCATTTCTGGTTTTGACACTTTATTCAGCATGGCCCTTTTGACCGATGGGAAGCGAGACTTCTTTGTAGCGCTGATTTGCCTTTCCAGGTTGCTTGGTTGGCCAAAAAGGGCGTATGCGTTTTTTCCTGAATATATTCAGGAAAAAACGCATACGCCCTTTTTGGCCAAGGGCATCATGGTCGAGGTTTTGCCGCTTTTCCTGTGCTTTAAAGGCGATTCGAATCTACCTCCTGAAATCTGTTTCCTGCAATTCTGCCTTGCTTTCAAATCCTCTTCGTTGCCTTCCCTCAATATATTTGTGGACGAGAGTTATCATTTCTAACTCTGCAGGTTTGTGAATTGCAGTGCCCCTGAGCTCCATTTTTCAACTCGCTTTCTTGGGAGCTGGCCCCAAAAGCGCAGGATTGCTTCAGGCCCTATTGTGGTTCCGGGCGGCAGGCTGAGCCTGTGGTTAATTCTTCTTCCTGATGGGAAAATAGAGTGACCTGTGCCTGTCCCCACACCTAGACCTAGTCTCTCATTGGTTCCCCCTCTTCCCGTTCATCCTCAGGACAAATTGCAACCTGTTCGGAACAGGAGGTTAAAGGTGCTCATTATCCAAGGAGGGAGATTGCTAGTAAAGCGGCTGTAATGGCGAGCCCGAGCACAAGGAGATGAGAAATGAGGTGCGTTTTAGAAACCTTTCCCGATCACACGGTGTACCGTCTTCTGGGTTTCTCATGCATGTTTTCGATGTAGGAAGATGCCCTTGAACCTGGAGATTTTGGACCCATGGGATGGGTACCACGCAGTATTACTTTAAAAGGTCTGCGTTTGCTCACCCAACCTCACCAAACCTCTCAGCCCCAAGAGTGTCCACCCTTATGTCTCAATCAGCTGTGGGTCTAGAGATGGTCAATAAAGGTGGCATCCCAGCCCCTGAACGAATTCTGTATGAATTTCTCTCTCTTTCACTGTCTTTGTTTCACGGGTTTTTAAAAGTAATTGATTTTTATAATGGGGTTTAGCTGCTTTTCACTGCTGTGTTTATGCCGCTTTACACCCACTTGACTCACTTACAGAGAGATATCAATACATTGGTTTTAAGAGTCTTACTAGTCAGATATATTCTTGGGCGGTGAACAGGGGGTGTTGAATCCAGTTCACTGAGCAAGGAGTAGGTCTTGTCTGTTACATATTGGGTTTATGGAACAGTATCTGAGCTAATTTGCAACCCTTGTGTTATGCATCACCCCACCTCACCTTTCCCGTTAAGCAGCCATAGTGTGTTTTCTAAACGTGTGACGCTGTTCTGTTTTGTAATTCAGTTCAAGTGTAGCGGTTTTTACATTCCCTCTATAAGTGATATCTTATGATAAGTGCCTTTTTCTGTGTGACTTATTTCACTTAGAATCGTCGTACCTAAATCTTCTCATCATGCTGCTACTAGCCTTATGATGTTGATTTCATGCCTGAGTGACATTCCATTGTACATAAGGACCACAACTTCTTTATCCATTTTTCTCTTTCCTGGGATATTTAAGGTGTAATGAAGTGGAGGTTCTTGTCAACAGAGCAGCCCTAAACTTTGGGGTGCCTGTGTCTTGCTGATTTTTAGTTTTCCCAATTTATACGCCTATGAGTGGAAGTGCCCTATGCTCTCTAAGCTGAGTTTTTTAGATGTTTCAGGACACACCGTACACTTCTCCAGAGTGGCTGTTGGCAATTTACATCCCGCCCATCAGCGTAGCAAGGCTCCCGTTTCTCCATGGCCTGTCCTGCATTTCTGGTTTTGACACTTTATTCAGCATGGCCCTTTTGACCGATGGGAAGCGAGACTTCTTTGTAGCGCTGATTTGCCTTTCCAGGTTGCTTGGTTGGCCAAAAAGGGCGTATGCGTTTTTTCCTGAATATATTCAGGAAAAAACGCATACGCCCTTTTTGGCCAAGGGCATCATGGTCGAGGTTTTGCTGCTTTTCCTGTGCTTTAAAGGCGATTCGAATCTACCTCCTGAAATCTGTTTCCTGCAATTCTGCCTTGCTTTCAAATCCTCTTCGTTGCCTTCCCTCAATATATTTGTGGACGAGAGTTATCATTTCTAACTCTGCAGGTTTGTGAATTGCAGTGCCCCTGAGCTCCATTTTTCAACTCGCTTTCTTGGGAGCTGGCCGCAAAAACGCAGGATTGCTTCAGGCCCTATTGTGGTTCCGGGCGGCAGGCTGAGCCTGTGGTTAATTCTTCTTCCTGATGGGAAAATAGAGTGACCTGTGCCTGTCCCCACACCTAGACCTAGTCTCTCATTGGTTCCCCCTCTTCCCGTTCATCCTCAGGACAAATTTGCAACCTGTACAGAACAGGAGGTTAAAGGTGCTCATTCTCCAAGGAGGGAGATTGCTAGTAAAGCGGCTGTAATGGCAAGCCCGAGCACAAGGAGATGAGAAATGAGGTGCGTTTTAGAAACCTTTCCCGATCACACGGTGTACCATCTTCTGGGTTTCTCATGCATGTTTTCGATGTAGGAAGATGCCCTTGAACCTGGAGATTTTGGACCCATGGGATGGATACCACGCAGTATTACTTTAAAGGGTCTGCGTTTGCTCACCCAACCTCACCAAACCTCTCAGCCCCAAGAGTGTCCACCCTTATGTCTCAATCAGCTGTGGGTCTAGAGATGGTCAATCCAGGTGGCATCACAGCCCCTGAACGAATTTTGTAAGAATTTCTCTCTCTTTCACTGTCTTTGTTTCACGGGTTTTTAAAAGTAATTGATTTTTATAATGGGGTTTAGCTGCTTTTCACTGCTGTGTTTATGCCGGTTTACACCCACTTGACTCAGTTACAGAGGGATATCAATACATTGGTTTTAAGATTCTTACTAGTCAGATATATTCTTGGGCGGTGAACAGGGGGTGTTGAGTCCAGTTCACTGAGCAAGGAGTAGGTCTTGACTGTTACATATTGGGTTTATGGAACAGTATCTGAGCTAATTTGAAACCCTTGTTTTATGCATCACCCCACCTCACCTTTCCCGTTAAGCAGCCATAGTGTGTTTTCTAAACGTGTGACGCTGTTCTGTTTTGTAATTCAGTTCAAGTGTAGCGGTTTTTACATTCCCTCTATAAGTGATATCTTATGATAAGTGCCTTTTTCTGTGTGACTTATTTCACTTAGAGTCGTCGTACCTAAATCTTCTCATCATGCTGCTACTAGCCTTATGATGTTGATTTCATTGCTGAGTGATATGCCATTATACATATGGACCACAACTTCTTTATCCATTTTTCTATTTCCTGGGATATTTAAGTTGTAAGGAAGTGGAGGTTCTTGTCAACAGAGCAGCCCTAAACTTTGGGGTGCCTGTGTCTTGCTGATTTTTAGTTTTCCCAATTTATACGCCTATGAGTGGAAGTGCCCTATGCTCTCTAAGCTGAGTTTTTTAGATGTTTCAGGACACACTGTACACTTCTCCAGAGTGGCTGTGGGCAATTTACATCCCGCCCATCAGCGTAGCAAGGCTCCCGTTTCTCCATGGCCTGTCCTGCATTTCTGGTTTTGACACTTTATTCAGCATGGCCCTTTTGACCGATGGGAAGCGAGACTTCTTTGTAGCGCTGATTTGCCTTTCCAGGTTGCTTGGTTGGCCAAAAAGGGCGTATGCGTTTTTTCCTGAATATATTCAGGAAAAAACGCATACGCCCTTTTTGGCCAAGGGCATCATTGTCGAAGTTTTGCCGCTTTTCCTGTGCTTTAAAGGCGATTCGAATCTACCTCCTGAAATCTGTTTCCTGCAATTCTGCCTTGCTTTCAAATCCTCTTCGTTGCCTTCCCTCAATATATTTGTGGACGAGAGTTAACATTTATAACTCTGCAGGTTTGTGAATTGCAGTGCCCCTGAGCTCAATTTTTCAACTCGCTTTCTTGGGAGCTGGCCCCAAAAGCGCAGGATTGCTTCAGGCCCTATTCTGGTTCCGGGCGGCAGGCTGAGCCTGTGGTTAATTCTTCTTCCTGATGGGAAAATAGAGTGACCTGTGCCTGTCCCCACACCTAGACCTAGTCTCTCATTGGTTCCCCCTCTTCCCGTTCATCCTCAGGACAAATTGCAACCTGTACGGAACAGGAGGTTAAAGGTGCTCATTCTCCAAGGAGGGAGATTGCTAGTAAAGCGGCTGGAATGGCGAACCCGAGCACAAGGAGATGAGAAATGAGGTGCGTTTTAGACATCTTTCCCGATCACATGGTGTACCATCTTCTGGGTTTCTCATGCATGTTTTTGATGTAGGAAGATGCCCTTGAAGCTGGAGATTTGGGACCCATGGGATGGATACCACGCAGTATTACTTTAAAGGGTCTGCGTTTGCTCACCCAACCTCACCAAACCTCTCAGCCCCAAGAGTGTCCACCCTTATGTCTCAATCAGCTGTGGGTCTAGAGATGGTCAATAAAGGTGGCATCCCAGCCCCTGAACGAATTCTGTATGAATTTCTCTCTCTTTCACTGTCTTTGTTTCACGGGTTTTTAAAAGTAATTGATTTTTATAATGGGGTTTAGCTGCTTTTCACTGCTGTGTTTATGCCGCTTTACACCCACTTGACTCACTTACAGAGAGATATCAATACATTGGTTTTAAGAGTCTTACTAGTCAGATATATTCTTGGGAGGTGAACAGGGGGTGTTGAATCCAGTTCACTGAGCAAGGAGTAGGTCTTGTCTGTTACATATTGGGTTTATGGAACAGTATCTGAGCTAATTTGCAACCCTTGTGTTATGCATCACCCCACCTCACCTTTCCCGTTAAGCAGCCATAGTTTGTTTCCTAAACGTGTGACGCTGTTCTGTTTTGTAATTCAGTTCAAGTGTAGCGGTTTTTACATTCCCTCTATAAGTGATATCTTATGATAAGTGCCTTTTTCTGTGTGACTTATGGCACTTAGAATCGTCGTACCTAAATCTTCTCATCATGCTGCTACTAGCCTTATGATGTTGATTTCATGCCTGAGTGACATTCCATTGTACATAAGGACCACAACTTCTTTATCCATTTTTCTCTTTCCTGGGATATTTAAGGTGTAATGAAGTGGAGGTTCTTGTCAACAGAGCAGCCCTAAACTTTGGGGTGCCTGTGTCTTGCTGATTTTTAGTTTTCCCAATTTATACGCCCATGAGTGGAACTGCCCTATGCTCTCTAAGCTGAGTTTTTTAGATGTTTCAGGACACACTGTACACTTCTCCAGAGTGGCTGTTGGCAATTTACATCCCGCCCATCAGCATAGCAAGGCTCCCGTTTCTCCATGGCCTGTCCTGCATTTCTGGTTTTGACACTTTATTCAGCATGGCCCTTTTGACCGATGGGAAGCGAGACTTCTTTGTAGCGCTGATTTGCCTTTCCAGGTTGCTTGGTTGGCCAAAAAGGGCGTATGCGTTTTTTCCTGAATATATTCAGGAAAAAACGCATACGCCCTTTTTGGCCAAGGGCATCATGGTCGAGGTTTTGCCGCTTTTCCTGTGCTTTAAAGGCGATTCGAATCTACCTCCTGAAATCTGTTTCCTGCAATTCTGCCTTGCTTTCAAATCCTCTTCGTTGCCTTCCCTCAATATATTTGTGGACGAGAGTTATCATTTCTAACTCTGCAGGTTTGTGAATTGCAGTGCCCCTGAGCTCCATTTTTCAACTCGCTTTCTTGGGAGCTGGCCGCAAAAGCGCAGGATTGCTTCAGGCCCTATTGTGGTTCCGGGCGGCAGGCTGAGCCTGTGGTTAATTCTTCTTCCTGATGGGAAAATAGAGTGACCTGTGCCTGTCCCCACACCTAGACCTAGTCTCTCATTGGTTCCCCCTCTTCCCGTTCATCCTCAGGACAAATTGCAACCTGTTCGGAACAGGAGGTTAAAGGTGCTCATTATCCAAGGAGGGAGATTGCTAGTAAAGCGGCTGTAATGGCGAGCCCGAGCACAAGGAGATGAGAAATGAGGTGCGTTTTAGAAACCTTTCCCGATCACACGGTGTACCGTCTTCTGGGTTTCTCATGCATGTTTTCGATGTAGGAAGATGCCCTTGAACCTGGAGATTTTGGACCCATGGGATGGGTACCACGCAGTATTACTTTAAAAGGTCTGCGTTTGCTCACCCAACCTCACCAAACCTCTCAGCCCCAAGAGTGTCCACCCTTATGTCTCAATCAGCTGTGGGTCTAGAGATGGTCAATAAAGGTGGCATCCCAGCCCCTGAACGAATTCTGTATGAATTTCTCTCTCTTTCACTGTCTTTGTTTCACGGGTTTTTAAAAGTAATTGATTTTTATAATGGGGTTTAGCTGCTTTTCACTGCTGTGTTTATGCCGCTTTACACCCACTTGACTCACTTACAGAGAGATATCAATACATTGGTTTTAAGAGTCTTACTAGTCAGATATATTCTTGGGCGGTGAACAGGGGGTGTTGAATCCAGTTCACTGAGCAAGGAGTAGGTCTTGTCTGTTACATATTGGGTTTATGGAACAGTATCTGAGCTAATTTGCAACCCTTGTGTTATGCATCACCCCACCTCACCTTTCCCGTTAAGCAGCCATAGTGTGTTTTCTAAACGTGTGACGCTGTTCTGTTTTGTAATTCAGTTCAAGTGTAGCGGTTTTTACATTCCCTCTATAAGTGATATCTTATGATAAGTGCCTTTTTCTGTGTGAGTTATTTCACTTAGAATCGTCGTACCTAAATCTTCTCATCATGCTGCTACTAGCCTTATGATGTTGATTTCATGCCTGAGTGACATTCCATTGTACATAAGGACCACAACTTCTTTATCCATTTTTCTCTTTCCTGGGATATTTAAGGTGTAATGAAGTGGAGGTTCTTGTCAACAGAGCAGCCCTAAACTTTGGGGTGCCTGTGTCTTGCTGATTTTTAGTTTTCCCAATTTATACGCCTATGAGTGGAAGTGCCCTATGCTCTCTAAGCTGAGTTTTTTAGATGTTTCAGGACACACCGTACACTTCTCCAGAGTGGCTGTTGGCAATTTACATCCCGCCCATCAGCGTAGCAAGGCTCCCGTTTCTCCATGGCCTGTCCTGCATTTCTGGTTTTGACACTTTATTCAGCATGGCCCTTTTGACCGATGGGAAGCGAGACTTCTTTGTAGCGCTGATTTGCCTTTCCAGGTTGCTTGGTTGGCCAAAAAGGGCGTATGCGTTTTTTCCTGAATATATTCAGGAAAAAATGCATACGCCCTTTTTGGCCAAGGGCATCATGGTCGAGGTTTTGCCGCTTTTCCTGTGCTTTAAAGGCGATTCGAATCTACCTCCTGAAATCTGTTTCCTGCAATTCTGCCTTGCTTTCAAATCCTCTTCGTTGCCTTCCCTCAATATATTTGTGGACGAGAGTTATCATTTCTAACTCTGCAGGTTTGTGAATTGCAGTGCCCCTGAGCTCCATTTTTCAACTCGCTTTCTTGGGAGCTGGCCCCAAAAGCGCAGGATTGCTTCAGGCCCTATTGTGGTTCCGGGCGGCAGGCTGAGCCTGTGGTTAATTCTTCTTCCTGATGGGAAAATAGAGTGACCTGTGCCTGTCCCCACACCTAGACCTAGTCTCTCATTGGTTCCCCCTCTTCCCGTTCATCCTCAGGACAAATTTGCAACCTGTACAGAACAGGAGGTTAAAGGTGCTCATTCTCCAAGGAGGGAGATTGCTAGTAAAGCGGCTGTAATGGCAAGCCCGAGCACAAGGAGATGAGAAATGAGGTGCGTTTTAGAAACCTTTCCCGATCACACGGTGTACCATCTTCTGGGTTTCTCATGCATGTTTTCGATGTAGGAAGATGCCCTTGAACCTGGAGATTTTGGACCCATGGGATGGATACCACGCAGTATTACTTTAAAGGGTCTGCGTTTGCTCACCCAACCTCACCAAACCTCTCAGCCCCAAGAGTGTCCACCCTTATGTCTCAATCAGCTGTGGGTCTAGAGATGGTCAATCCAGGTGGCATCACAGCCCCTGAACGAATTTTGTAAGAATTTCTCTCTCTTTCACTGTCTTTGTTTCACGGGTTTTTAAAAGTAATTGATTTTTATAATGGGGTTTAGCTGCTTTTCACTGCTGTGTTTATGCCGGTTTACACCCACTTGACTCAGTTACAGAGGGATATCAATACATTGGTTTTAAGATTCTTACTAGTCAGATATATTCTTGGGCGGTGAACAGGGGGTGTTGAGTCCAGTTCACTGAGCAAGGAGTAGGTCTTGACTGTTACATATTGGGTTTATGGAACAGTATCTGAGCTAATTTGAAACCCTTGTTTTATGCATCACCCCACCTCACCTTTCCCGTTAAGCAGCCATAGTGTGTTTTCTAAACGTGTGACGCTGTTCTGTTTTGTAATTCAGTTCAAGTGTAGCGGTTTTTACATTCCCTCTATAAGTGATATCTTATGATAAGTGCCTTTTTCTGTGTGACTTATTTCACTTAGAATCGTCGTACCTAAATCTTCTCATCATGCTGCTACTAGCCTTATGATGTTGATTTCATGCCTGAGTGACATTCCATTGTACATAAGGACCACAACTTCTTTATCCATTTTTCTCTTTCCTGGGATATTTAAGGTGTAATGAAGTGGAGGTTCTTGTCAACAGAGCAGCCCTAAACTTTGGGGTGCCTGTGTCTTGCTGATTTTTAGTTTTCCCAATTTATACGCCTATGAGTGGAAGTGCCCTATGCTCTCTAAGCTGAGTTTTTTAGATGTTTCAGGACACACCGTACACTTCTCCAGAGTGGCTGTTGGCAATTTACATCCCGCCCATCAGCGTAGCAAGGCTCCCGTTTCTCCATGGCCTGTCCTGCATTTCTGGTTTTGACACTTTATTCAGCATGGCCCTTTTGACCGATGGGAAGCGAGACTTCTTTGTAGCGCTGATTTGCCTTTCCAGGTTGCTTGGTTGGCCAAAAAGGGCGTATGCGTTTTTTCCTGAATATATTCAGGAAAAAATGCATACGCCCTTTTTGGCCAAGGGCATCATGGTCGAGGTTTTGCCGCTTTTCCTGTGCTTTAAAGGCGATTCGAATCTACCTCCTGAAATCTGTTTCCTGCAATTCTGCCTTGCTTTCAAATCCTCTTCGTTGCCTTCCCTCAATATATTTGTGGACGAGAGTTATCATTTCTAACTCTGCAGGTTTGTGAATTGCAGTGCCCCTGAGCTCCATTTTTCAACTCGCTTTCTTGGGAGCTGGCCGCAAAAGCGCAGGATTGCTTCAGGCCCTATTGTGGTTCCGGGCGGCAGGCTGAGCCTGTGGTTAATTCTTCTTCCTGATGGGAAAATAGAGTGACCTGTGCCTGTCCCCACACCTAGACCTAGTCTCTCATTGGTTCCCCCTCTTCCCGTTCATCCTCAGGACAAATTTGCAACCTGTACAGAACAGGAGGTTAAAGGTGCTCATTCTCCAAGGAGGGAGATTGCTAGTAAAGCGGCTGTAATGGCAAGCCCGAGCACAAGGAGATGAGAAATGAGGTGCGTTTTAGAAACCTTTCCCGATCACACGGTGTACCATCTTCTGGGTTTCTCATGCATGTTTTCGATGTAGGAAGATGCCCTTGAACCTGGAGATTTTGGACCCATGGGATGGATACCACGCAGTATTACTTTAAAGGGTCTGCGTTTGCTCACCCAACCTCACCAAACCTCTCAGCCCCAAGAGTGTCCACCCTTATGTCTCAATCAGCTGTGGGTCTAGAGATGGTCAATCCAGGTGGCATCACAGCCCCTGAACGAATTTTGTAAGAATTTCTCTCTCTTTCACTGTCTTTGTTTCACGGGTTTTTAAAAGTAATTGATTTTTATAATGGGGTTTAGCTGCTTTTCACTGCTGTGTTTATGCCGGTTTACACCCACTTGACTCAGTTACAGAGGGATATCAATACATTGGTTTTAAGATTCTTACTAGTCAGATATATTCTTGGGCGGTGAACAGGGGGTGTTGAGTCCAGTTCACTGAGCAAGGAGTAGGTCTTGACTGTTACATATTGGGTTTATGGAACAGTATCTGAGCTAATTTGAAACCCTTGTTTTATGCATCACCCCACCTCACCTTTCCCGTTAAGCAGCCATAGTGTGTTTTCTAAACGTGTGACGCTGTTCTGTTTTGTAATTCAGTTCAAGTGTAGCGGTTTTTACATTCCCTCTATAAGTGATATCTTATGATAAGTGCCTTTTTCTGTGTGACTTATTTCACTTAGAGTCGTCGTACCTAAATCTTCTCATCATGCTGCTACTAGCCTTATGATGTTGATTTCATTGCTGAGTGATATGCCATTATACATATGGACCACAACTTCTTTATCCATTTTTCTATTTCCTGGGATATTTAAGTTGTAACGAAGTGGAGGTTCTTGTCAACAGAGCAGCCCTAAACTTTGGGGTGCCTGTGTCTTGCTGATTTTTAGTTTTCCCAATTTATACGCCTATGAGTGGAAGTGCCCTATGCTCTCTAAGCTGAGTTTTTTAGATGTTTCAGGACACACCGTACACTTCTCCAGAGTGGCTGTGGGCAATTTACATCCCGCCCATCAGCGTAGCAAGGCTCCCGTTTCTCCATGGCCTGTCCTGCATTTCTGGTTTTGACACTTTATTCAGCATGGCCCTTTTGACCGATGGGAAGCGAGACTTCTTTGTAGCGCTGATTTGCCTTTCCAGGTTGCTTGGTTGGCCAAAAAGGGCGTATGCGTTTTTTCCTGAATATATTCAGGAAAAAACGCATACGCCCTTTTTGGCCAAGGGCATCATTGTCGAAGTTTTGCCGCTTTTCCTGTGCTTTAAAGGCGATTCGAATCTACCTCCTGAAATCTGTTTCCTGCAATTCTGCCTTGCTTTCAAATCCTCTTCGTTGCCTTCCCTCAATATATTTGTGGACGAGAGTTAACATTTATAACTCTGCAGGTTTGTGAATTGCAGTGCCCCTGAGCTCCATTTTTCAACTCGCTTTCTTGGGAGCTGGCCCCAAAAGCGCAGGATTGCTTCAGGCCCTATTGTGGTTCCGGGCGGCAGGCTGAGCCTGTGGTTAATTCTTCTTCCTGATGGGAAAATAGAGTGACCTGTGCCTGTCCCCACACCTAGACCTAGTCTCTCATTGGTTCCCCCTCTTCCCGTTCATCCTCAGGACAAATTGCAACCTGTACGGAACAGGAGGTTAAAGGTGCTCATTCTCCAAGGAGGGAGATTGCTAGTAAAGCGGCTGGAATGGCGAACCCGAGCACAAGGAGATGAGAAATGAGGTGCGTTTTAGACATCTTTCCCGATCACATGGTGTACCATCTTCTGGGTTTCTCATGCATGTTTTTGATGTAGGAAGATGCCCTTGAAGCTGGAGATTTGGGACCCATGGGATGGATACCACGCAGTATTACTTTAAAGGGTCTGCGTTTGCTCACCCAACCTCACCAAACCTCTCAGCCCCAAGAGTGTCCACCCTTATGTCTCAATCAGCTGTGGGTCTAGAGATGGTCAATAAAGGTGGCATCCCAGCCCCTGAACGAATTCTGTATGAATTTCTCTCTCTTTCACTGTCTTTGTTTCACGGGTTTTTAAAAGTAATTGATTTTTATAATGGGGTTTAGCTGCTTTTCACTGCTGTGTTTATGCCGCTTTACACCCACTTGACTCACTTACAGAGAGATATCAATACATTGGTTTTAAGAGTCTTACTAGTCAGATATATTCTTGGGAGGTGAACAGGGGGTGTTGAATCCAGTTCACTGAGCAAGGAGTAGGTCTTGTCTGTTACATATTGGGTTTATGGAACAGTATCTGAGCTAATTTGAAACCCTTGTGTTATGCATCACCCCACCTCACCTTTCCCGTTAAGCAGCCATAGTGTGTTTCCTAAACGTGTGACGCTGTTCTGTTTTGTAATTCAGTTCAAGTGTAGCGGTTTTTACATTCCCTCTATAAGTGATATCTTATGATAAGTGCCTTTTTCTGTGTGACTTATGGCACTTAGAATCGTCGTACCTAAATCTTCTCATCATGCTGCTACTAGCCTTATGATGTTGATTTCATGCCTGAGTGACATTCCATTGTACATAAGGACCACAACTTCTTTATCCATTTTTCTCTTTCCTGGGATATTTAAGGTGTAATGAAGTGGAGGTTCTTGTCAACAGAGCAGCCCTAAACTTTGGGGTGCCTGTGTCTTGCTGATTTTTAGTTTTCCCAATTTATACGCCCATGAGTGGAACTGCCCTATGCTCTCTAAGCTGAGTTTTTTAGATGTTTCAGGACACACTGTACACTTCTCCAGAGTGGCTGTTGGCAATTTACATCCCGCCCATCAGCATAGCAAGGCTCCCGTTTCTCCATGGCCTGTCCTGCATTTCTGGTTTTGACACTTTATTCAGCATGGCCCTTTTGACCGATGGGAAGCGAGACTTCTTTGTAGCGCTGATTTGCCTTTCCAGGTTGCTTGGTTGGCCAAAAAGGGCGTATGCGTTTTTTCCTGAATATATTCAGGAAAAAACGCATACGCCCTTTTTGGCCAAGGGCATCATGGTCGAGGTTTTGCCGCTTTTCCTGTGCTTTAAAGGCGATTCGAATCTACCTCCTGAAATCTGTTTCCTGCAATTCTGCCTTGCTTTCACATCCTCTTCGTTGCCTTCCCTCAATATATTTGTGGACGAGAGTTATCATTTCTAACTCTGCAGGTTTGTGAATTGCAGTGCCCCTGAGCTCCATTTTTCAACTCGCTTTCTTGGGAGCTGGCCCCAAAAGCGCAGGATTGCTTCAGGCCCTATTGTGGTTCCGGGCGGCAGGCTGAGCCTGTGGTTAATTCTTCTTCCTGATGGGAAAATAGAGTGACCTGTGCCTGTCCCCACACCTAGACCTAGTCTCTCATTGGTTCCCCCTCTTCCCGTTCATCCTCAGGACAAATTGCAACCTGTTCGGAACAGGAGGTTAAAGGTGCTCATTATCCAAGGAGGGAGATTGCTAGTAAAGCGGCTGTAATGGCGAGCCCGAGCACAAGGAGATGAGAAATGAGGTGCGTTTTAGAAACCTTTCCCGATCACACGGTGTACCGTCTTCTGGGTTTCTCATGCATGTTTTCGATGTAGGAAGATGCCCTTGAACCTGGAGATTTTGGACCCATGGGATGGGTACCACGCAGTATTACTTTAAAAGGTCTGCGTTTGCTCACCCAACCTCACCAAACCTCTCAGCCCCAAGAGTGTCCACCCTTATGTCTCAATCAGCTGTGGGTCTAGAGATGGTCAATAAAGGTGGCATCCCAGCCCCTGAACGAATTCTGTATGAATTTCTCTCTCTTTCACTGTCTTTGTTTCACGGGTTTTTAAAAGTAATTGATTTTTATAATGGGGTTTAGCTGCTTTTCACTGCTGTGTTTATGCCGCTTTACACCCACTTGACTCACTTACAGAGAGATATCAATACATTGGTTTTAAGAGTCTTACTAGTCAGATATATTCTTGGGCGGTGAACAGGGGGTGTTGAATCCAGTTCACTGAGCAAGGAGTAGGTCTTGTCTGTTACATATTGGGTTTATGGAACAGTATCTGAGCTAATTTGCAACCCTTGTGTTATGCATCACCCCACCTCACCTTTCCCGTTAAGCAGCCATAGTGTGTTTTCTAAACGTGTGACGCTGTTCTGTTTTGTAATTCAGTTCAAGTGTAGCGGTTTTTACATTCCCTCTATAAGTGATATCTTATGATAAGTGCCTTTTTCTGTGTGACTTATTTCACTTAGAATCGTCGTACCTAAATCTTCTCATCATGCTGCTACTAGCCTTATGATGTTGATTTCATGCCTGAGTGACATTCCATTGTACATAAGGACCACAACTTCTTTATCCATTTTTCTCTTTCCTGGGATATTTAAGGTGTAATGAAGTGGAGGTTCTTGTCAACAGAGCAGCCCTAAACTTTGGGGTGCCTGTGTCTTGCTGATTTTTAGTTTTCCCAATTTATACGCCTATGAGTGGAAGTGCCCTATGCTCTCTAAGCTGAGTTTTTTAGATGTTTCAGGACACACCGTACACTTCTCCAGAGTGGCTGTTGGCAATTTACATCCCGCCCATCAGCGTAGCAAGGCTCCCGTTTCTCCATGGCCTGTCCTGCATTTCTGGTTTTGACACTTTATTCAGCATGGCCCTTTTGACCGATGGGAAGCGAGACTTCTTTGTAGCGCTGATTTGCCTTTCCAGGTTGCTTGGTTGGCCAAAAAGGGCGTATGCGTTTTTTCCTGAATATATTCAGGAAAAAATGCATACGCCCTTTTTGGCCAAGGGCATCATGGTCGAGATTTTGCCGCTTTTCCTGTGCTTTAAAGGCGATTCGAATCTACCTCCTGAAATCTGTTTCCTGCAATTCTGCCTTGCTTTCAAATCCTCTTCGTTGCCTTCCCTCAATATATTTGTGGACGAGAGTTATCATTTCTAACTCTGCAGGTTTGTGAATTGCAGTGCCCCTGAGCTCCATTTTTCAATTCGCTTTCTTGGGAGCTGGCCCCAAAAGCGCAGGATTGCTTCAGGCCCTATTGTGGTTCCGGGCGGCAGGCTGAGCCTGTGGTTAATTCTTCTTCCTGATGGGAAAATAGAGTGACCTGTGCCTGTCCCCACACCTAGACCTAGTCTCTCATTGGTTCCCCCTCTTCCCGTTCATCCTCAGGACAAATTTGCAACCTGTACAGAACAGGAGGTTAAAGGTGCTCATTCTCCAAGGAGGGAGATTGCTAGTAAAGCGGCTGTAATGGCAAGCCCGAGCACAAGGAGATGAGAAATGAGGTGCGTTTTAGAAACCTTTCCCGATCACACGGTGTACCATCTTCTGGGTTTCTCATGCATGTTTTCGATGTAGGAAGATGCCCTTGAACCTGGAGATTTTGGACCCATGGGATGGATACCACGCAGTATTACTTTAAAGGGTCTGCGTTTGCTCACCCAACCTCACCAAACCTCTCAGCCCCAAGAGTGTCCACCCTTATGTCTCAATCAGCTGTGGGTCTAGAGATGGTCAATCCAGGTGGCATCACAGCCCCTGAACGAATTTTGTAAGAATTTCTCTCTCTTTCACTGTCTTTGTTTCACGGGTTTTTAAAAGTAATTGATTTTTATAATGGGGTTTAGCTGCTTTTCACTGCTGTGTTTATGCCGGTTTACACCCACTTGACTCAGTTACAGAGGGATATCAATACATTGGTTTTAAGATTCTTACTAGTCAGATATATT
Organism: Balaenoptera borealis; assembly: GCF_965194805.1. Classification (NCBI taxonomy): domain Eukaryota; kingdom Metazoa; phylum Chordata; class Mammalia; order Artiodactyla; family Balaenopteridae; genus Balaenoptera; species Balaenoptera borealis. The sequence goes on from NW_028123684.1 coordinate 120,893, forward strand.
CTTGGGCGGTGAACAGGGGGTGTTGAGTCCAGTTCACTGAGCAAGGAGTAGGTCTTGACTGTTACATATTGGGTTTATGGAACAGTATCTGAGCTAATTTGAAACCCTTGTTTTATGCATCACCCCACCTCACCTTTCCCGTTAAGCAGCCATAGTGTGTTTTCTAAACGTGTGACGCTGTTCTGTTTTGTAATTCAGTTCAAGTGTAGCGGTTTTTACATTCCCTCTATAAGTGATATCTTATGATAAGTGCCTTTTTCTATGTGACTTATTTCACTTAGAGTCGTCGTACCTAAATCTTCTCATCATGCTGCTACTAGCCTTATGATGTTGATTTCATTGCTGAGTGATATGCCATTATACATATGGACCACAACTTCTTTATCCATTTTTCTATTTCCTGGGATATTTAAGTTGTAACGAAGTGGAGGTTCTTGTCAACAGAGCAGCCCTAAACTTTGGGGTGCCTGTGTCTTGCTGATTTTTAGTTTTCCCAATTTATACGCCTATGAGTGGAAGTGCCCTATGCTCTCTAAGCTGAGTTTTTTAGATGTTTCAGGACACACCGTACACTTCTCCAGAGTGGCTGTGGGCAATTTACATCCCGCCCATCAGCGTAGCAAGGCTCCCGTTTCTCCATGGCCTGTCCTGCATTTCTGGTTTTGACACTTTATTCAGCATGGCCCTTTTGACCGATGGGAAGCGAGACTTCTTTGTAGCGCTGATTTGCCTTTCCAGGTTGCTTGGTTGGCCAAAAAGGGCGTATGCGTTTTTTCCTGAATATATTCAGGAAAAAACGCATACGCCCTTTTTGGCCAAGGGCATCATTGTCGAAGTTTTGCCGCTTTTCCTGTGCTTTAAAGGCGATTCGAATCTACCTCCTGAAATCTGTTTCCTGCAATTCTGCCTTGCTTTCAAATCCTCTTCGTTGCCTTCCCTCAATATATTTGTGGACGAGAGTTAACATTTATAACTCTGCAGGTTTGTGAATTGCAGTGCCCCTGAGCTCCATTTTTCAACTCGCTTTCTTGGGAGCTGGCCCCAAAAGCGCAGGATTGCTTCAGGCCCTATTGTGGTTCCGGGCGGCAGGCTGAGCCTGTGGTTAATTCTTCTTCCTGATGGGAAAATAGAGTGACCTGTGCCTGTCCCCACACCTAGACCTAGTCTCTCATTGGTTCCCCCTCTTCCCGTTCATCCTCAGGACAAATTGCAACCTGTTCGGAACAGGAGGTTAAAGGTGCTCATTATCCAAGGAGGGAGATTGCTAGTAAAGCGGCTGTAATGGCGAGCCCGAGCACAAGGAGATGAGAAATGAGGTGCGTTTTAGAAACCTTTCCCGATCACACGGTGTACCGTCTTCTGGGTTTCTCATGCATGTTTTCGATGTAGGAAGATGCCCTTGAACCTGGAGATTTTGGACCCATGGGATGGGTACCACGCAGTATTACTTTAAAAGGTCTGCGTTTGCTCACCCAACCTCACCAAACCTCTCAGCCCCAAGAGTGTCCACCCTTATGTCTCAATCAGCTGTGGGTCTAGAGATGGTCAATAAAGGTGGCATCCCAGCCCCTGAACGAATTCTGTATGAATTTCTCTCTCTTTCACTGTCTTTGTTTCACGGGTTTTTAAAAGTAATTGATTTTTATAATGGGGTTTAGCTGCTTTTCACTGCTGTGTTTATGCCGCTTTACACCCACTTGACTCACTTACAGAGAGATATCAATACATTGGTTTTAAGAGTCTTACTAGTCAGATATATTCTTGGGCGGTGAACAGGGGGTGTTGAATCCAGTTCACTGAGCAAGGAGTAGGTCTTGACTGTTACATATTGGGTTTATGGAACAGTATCTGAGCTAATTTGCAACCCTTGTGTTATGCATCACCCCACCTCACCTTTCCCGTTAAGCAGCCATAGTGTGTTTTCTAAACGTGTGACGCTGTTCTGTTTTGTAATTCAGTTCAAGTGTAGCGGTTTTTACATTCCCTCTATAAGTGATATCTTATGATAAGTGCCTTTTTCTGTGTGACTTATTTCACTTAGAATCGTCGTACCTAAATCTTCTCATCATGCTGCTACTAGCCTTATGATGTTGATTTCATGCCTGAGTGACATTCCATTGTACATAAGGACCACAACTTCTTTATCCATTTTTCTCTTTCCTGGGATATTTAAGGTGTAATGAAGTGGAGGTTCTTGTCAACAGAGCAGCCCTAAACTTTGGGGTGCCTGTGTCTTGCTGATTTTTAGTTTTCCCAATTTATACGCCTATGAGTGGAAGTGCCCTATGCTCTCTAAGCTGAGTTTTTTAGATGTTTCAGGACACACCGTACACTTCTCCAGAGTGGCTGTTGGCAATTTACATCCCGCCCATCAGCGTAGCAAGGCTCCCGTTTCTCCATGGCCTGTCCTGCATTTCTGGTTTTGACACTTTATTCAGCATGGCCCTTTTGACCGATGGGAAGCGAGACTTCTTTGTAGCGCTGATTTGCCTTTCCAGGTTGCTTGGTTGGCCAAAAAGGGCGTATGCGTTTTTTCCTGAATATATTCAGGAAAAAATGCATACGCCCTTTTTGGCCAAGGGCATCATGGTCGAGGTTTTGCCGCTTTTCCTGTGCTTTAAAGGCGATTCGAATCTACCTCCTGAAATCTGTTTCCTGCAATTCTGCCTTGCTTTCAAATCCTCTTCGTTGCCTTCCCTCAATATATTTGTGGACGAGAGTTATCATTTCTAACTCTGCAGGTTTGTGAATTGCAGTGCCCCTGAGCTCCATTTTTCAACTCGCTTTCTTGGGAGCTGGCCGCAAAAGCGCAGGATTGCTTCAGGCCCTATTGTGGTTCCGGGCGGCAGGCTGAGCCTGTGGTTAATTCTTCTTCCTGATGGGAAAATAGAGTGACCTGTGCCTGTCCCCACACCTAGACCTAGTCTCTCATTGGTTCCCCCTCTTCCCGTTCATCCTCAGGACAAATTTGCAACCTGTACAGAACAGGAGGTTAAAGGTGCTCATTCTCCAAGGAGGGAGATTGCTAGTAAAGCGGCTGTAATGGCAAGCCCGAGCACAAGGAGATGAGAAATGAGGTGCGTTTTAGAAACCTTTCCCGATCACACGGTGTACCATCTTCTGGGTTTCTCATGCATGTTTTCGATGTAGGAAGATGCCCTTGAACCTGGAGATTTTGGACCCATGGGATGGATACCACGCAGTATTACTTTAAAGGGTCTGCGTTTGCTCACCCAACCTCACCAAACCTCTCAGCCCCAAGAGTGTCCACCCTTATGTCTCAATCAGCTGTGGGTCTAGAGATGGTCAATCCAGGTGGCATCACAGCCCCTGAACGAATTTTGTAAGAATTTCTCTCTCTTTCACTGTCTTTGTTTCACGGGTTTTTAAAAGTAATTGATTTTTATAATGGGGTTTAGCTGCTTTTCACTGCTGTGTTTATGCCGCTTTACACCCACTTGACTCAGTTACAGAGGGATATCAATACATTGGTTTTAAGATTCTTACTAGTCAGATATATTCTTGGGCGGTGAACAGGGGGTGTTGAGTCCAGTTCACTGAGCAAGGAGTAGGTCTTGACTGTTACATATTGGGTTTATGGAACAGTAACTGAGCTAATTTGAAACCCTTGTTTTATGCATCACCCCACCTCACCTTTCCCGTTAAGCAGCCATAGTGTGTTTTCTAAACGTGTGACGCTGTTCTGTTTTGTAATTCAGTTCAAGTGTAGCGGTTTTTACATTCCCTCTATAAGTGATATCTTATGATAAGTGCCTTTTTCTGTGTGACTTATTTCACTTAGAGTCGTCGTACCTAAATCTTCTCATCATGCTGCTACTAGCCTTATGATGTTGATTTCATTGCTGAGTGATATGCCATTATACATATGGACCACAACTTCTTTATCCATTTTTCTATTTCCTGGGATATTTAAGTTGTAACGAAGTGGAGGTTCTTGTCAACAGAGCAGCCCTAAACTTTGGGGTGCCTGTGTCTTGCTGATTTTTAGTTTTCCCAATTTATACGCCTATGAGTGGAAGTGCCCTATGCTCTCTAAGCTGAGTTTTTTAGATGTTTCAGGACACACCGTACACTTCTCCAGAGTGGCTGTGGGCAATTTACATCCCGCCCATCAGCGTAGCAAGGCTCCCGTTTCTCCATGGCCTGTCCTGCATTTCTGGTTTTGACACTTTATTCAGCATGGCCCTTTTGACCGATGGGAAGCGAGACTTCTTTGTAGCGCTGATTTGCCTTTCCAGGTTGCTTGGTTGGCCAAAAAGGGCGTATGCGTTTTTTCCTGAATATATTCAGGAAAAAACGCATACGCCCTTTTTGGCCAAGGGCATCATTGTCGAAGTTTTGCTGCTTTTCCTGTGCTTTAAAGGCGATTCGAATCTACCTCCTGAAATCTGTTTCCTGCAATTCTGCCTTGCTTTCAAATCCTCTTCGTTGCCTTCCCTCAATATATTTGTGGACGAGAGTTAACATTTATAACTCTGCAGGTTTGTGAATTGCAGTGCCCCTGAGCTCAATTTTTCAACTCGCTTTCTTGGGAGCTGGCCCCAAAAGCGCAGGATTGCTTCAGGCCCTATTCTGGTTCCGGGCGGCAGGCTGAGCCTGTGGTTAATTCTTCTTCCTGATGGGAAAATAGAGTGACCTGTGCCTGTCCCCACACCTAGACCTAGTCTCTCATTGGTTCCCCCTCTTCCCGTTCATCCTCAGGACAAATTGCAACCTGTACGGAACAGGAGGTTAAAGGTGCTCATTCTCCAAGGAGGGAGATTGCTAGTAAAGCGGCTGGAATGGCGAACCCGAGCACAAGGAGATGAGAAATGAGGTGCGTTTTAGACATCTTTCCCGATCACATGGTGTACCATCTTCTGGGTTTCTCATGCATGTTTTTGATGTAGGAAGATGCCCTTGAAGCTGGAGATTTGGGACCCATGGGATGGATACCACGCAGTATTACTTTAAAGGGTCTGCGTTTGCTCACCCAACCTCACCAAACCTCTCAGCCCCAAGAGTGTCCACCCTTATGTCTCAATCAGCTGTGGGTCTAGAGATGGTCAATAAAGGTGGCATCCCAGCCCCTGAACGAATTCTGTATGAATTTCTCTCTCTTTCACTGTCTTTGTTTCACGGGTTTTTAAAAGTAATTGATTTTTATAATGGGGTTTAGCTGCTTTTCACTGCTGTGTTTATGCCGCTTTACACCCACTTGACTCACTTACAGAGAGATATCAATACATTGGTTTTAAGAGTCTTACTAGTCAGATATATTCTTGGGAGGTGAACAGGGGGTGTTGAATCCAGTTCACTGAGCAAGGAGTAGGTCTTGTCTGTTACATATTGGGTTTATGGAACAGTATCTGAGCTAATTTGAAACCCTTGTGTTATGCATCACCCCACCTCACCTTTCCCGTTAAGCAGCCATAGTGTGTTTCCTAAACGTGTGACGCTGTTCTGTTTTGTAATTCAGTTCAAGTGTAGCGGTTTTTACATTCCCTCTATAAGTGATATCTTATGATAAGTGCCTTTTTCTGTGTGACTTATGGCACTTAGAATCGTCGTACCTAAATCTTCTCATCATGCTGCTACTAGCCTTATGATGTTGATTTCATGCCTGAGTGACATTCCATTGTACATAAGGACCACAACTTCTTTATCCATTTTTCTCTTTCCTGGGATATTTAAGGTGTAATGAAGTGGAGGTTCTTGTCAACAGAGCAGCCCTAAACTTTGGGGTGCCTGTGTCTTGCTGATTTTTAGTTTTCCCAATTTATACGCCCATGAGTGGAACTGCCCTATGCTCTCTAAGCTGAGTTTTTTAGATGTTTCAGGACACACCGTACACTTCTCCAGAGTGGCTGTTGGCAATTTACATCCCGCCCATCAGCGTAGCAAGGCTCCCGTTTCTCCATGGCCTGTCCTGCATTTCTGGTTTTGACACTTTATTCAGCATGGCCCTTTTGACCGATGGGAAGCGAGACTTCTTTGTAGCGCTGATTTGCCTTTCCAGGTTGCTTGGTTGGCCAAAAAGGGCGTATGCGTTTTTTCCTGAATATATTCAGGAAAAAACGCATACGCCCTTTTTGGCCAAGGGCATCATTGTCGAAGTTTTGCCGCTTTTCCTGTGCTTTAAAGGCGATTCGAATCTACCTCCTGAAATCTGTTTCCTGCAATTCTGCCTTGCTTTCAAATCCTCTTCGTTGCCTTCCCTCAATATATTTGTGGACGAGAGTTATCATTTCTAACTCTGCAGGTTTGTGAATTGCAGTGCCCCTGAGCTCCATTTTTCAACTCGCTTTCTTGGGAGCTGGCCCCAAAAGCGCAGGATTGCTTCAGGCCCTATTGTGGTTCCGGGCGGCAGGCTGAGCCTGTGGTTAATTCTTCTTCCTGATGGGAAAATAGAGTGACCTGTGCCTGTCCCCACACCTAGACCTAGTCTCTCATTGGTTCCCCCTCTTCCCGTTCATCCTCAGGACAAATTGCAACCTGTTCGGAACAGGAGGTTAAAGGTGCTCATTATCCAAGGAGGGAGATTGCTAGTAAAGCGGCTGTAATGGCGAGCCCGAGCACAAGGAGATGAGAAATGAGGTGCGTTTTAGAAACCTTTCCCGATCACACGGTGTACCGTCTTCTGGGTTTCTCATGCATGTTTTCGATGTAGGAAGATGCCCTTGAACCTGGAGATTTTGGACCCATGGGATGGGTACCACGCAGTATTACTTTAAAAGGTCTGCGTTTGCTCACCCAACCTCACCAAACCTCTCAGCCCCAAGAGTGTCCACCCTTATGTCTCAATCAGCTGTGGGTCTAGAGATGGTCAATAAAGGTGGCATCCCAGCCCCTGAACGAATTCTGTATGAATTTCTCTCTCTTTCACTGTCTTTGTTTCACGGGTTTTTAAAAGTAATTGATTTTTATAATGGGGTTTAGCTGCTTTTCACTGCTGTGTTTATGCCGCTTTACACCCACTTGACTCACTTACAGAGAGATATCAATACATTGGTTTTAAGAGTCTTACTAGTCAGATATATTCTTGGGCGGTGAACAGGGGGTGTTGAATCCAGTTCACTGAGCAAGGAGTAGGTCTTGTCTGTTACATATTGGGTTTATGGAACAGTATCTGAGCTAATTTGCAACCCTTGTGTTATGCATCACCCCACCTCACCTTTCCCGTTAAGCAGCCATAGTGTGTTTTCTAAACGTGTGACGCTGTTCTGTTTTGTAATTCAGTTCAAGTGTAGCGGTTTTTACATTCCCTCTATAAGTGATATCTTATGATAAGTGCCTTTTTCTGTGTGACTTATTTCACTTAGAATCGTCGTACCTAAATCTTCTCATCATGCTGCTACTAGCCTTATGATGTTGATTTCATGCCTGAGTGACATTCCATTGTACATAAGGACCACAACTTCTTTATCCATTTTTCTCTTTCCTGGGATATTTAAGGTGTAATGAAGTGGAGGTTCTTGTCAACAGAGCAGCCCTAAACTTTGGGGTGCCTGTGTCTTGCTGATTTTTAGTTTTCCCAATTTATACGCCTATGAGTGGAAGTGCCCTATGCTCTCTAAGCTGAGTTTTTTAGATGTTTCAGGACACACCGTACACTTCTCCAGAGTGGCTGTTGGCAATTTACATCCCGCCCATCAGCGTAGCAAGGCTCCCGTTTCTCCATGGCCTGTCCTGCATTTCTGGTTTTGACACTTTATTCAGCATGGCCCTTTTGACCGATGGGAAGCGAGACTTCTTTGTAGCGCTGATTTGCCTTTCCAGGTTGCTTGGTTGGCCAAAAAGGGCGTATGCGTTTTTTCCTGAATATATTCAGGAAAAAATGCATACGCCCTTTTTGGCCAAGGGCATCATGGTCGAGGTTTTGCCGCTTTTCCTGTGCTTTAAAGGCGATTCGAATCTACCTCCTGAAATCTGTTTCCTGCAATTCTGCCTTGCTTTCAAATCCTCTTCGTTGCCTTCCCTCAATATATTTGTGGACGAGAGTTATCATTTCTAACTCTGCAGGTTTGTGAATTGCAGTGCCCCTGAGCTCCATTTTTCAACTCGCTTTCTTGGGAGCTGGCCGCAAAAGCGCAGGATTGCTTCAGGCCCTATTGTGGTTCCGGGCGGCAGGCTGAGCCTGTGGTTAATTCTTCTTCCTGATGGGAAAATAGAGTGACCTGTGCCTGTCCCCACACCTAGACCTAGTCTCTCATTGGTTCCCCCTCTTCCCGTTCATCCTCAGGACAAATTTGCAACCTGTACGGAACAGGAGGTTAAAGGTGCTCATTCTCCAAGGAGGGAGATTGCTAGTAAAGCGGCTGTAATGGCAAGCCCGAGCACAAGGAGATGAGAAATGAGGTGCGTTTTAGAAACCTTTCCCGATCACACGGTGTACCATCTTCTGGGTTTCTCATGCATGTTTTCGATGTAGGAAGATGCCCTTGAACCTGGAGATTTTGGACCCATGGGATGGATACCACGCAGTATTACTTTAAAGGGTCTGCGTTTGCTCACCCAACCTCACCAAACCTCTCAGCCCCAAGAGTGTCCACCCTTATGTCTCAATCAGCTGTGGGTCTAGAGATGGTCAATCCAGGTGGCATCACAGCCCCTGAACGAATTTTGTAAGAATTTCTCTCTCTTTCACTGTCTTTGTTTCACGGGTTTTTAAAAGTAATTGATTTTTATAATGGGGTTTAGCTGCTTTTCACTGCTGTGTTTATGCCGGTTTACACCCACTTGACTCAGTTACAGAGGGATATCAATACATTGGTTTTAAGATTCTTACTAGTCAGATATATTCTTGGGCGGTGAACAGGGGGTGTTGAGTCCAGTTCACTGAGCAAGGAGTAGGTCTTGACTGTTACATATTGGGTTTATGGAACAGTATCTGAGCTAATTTGCAACCCTTGTTTTATGCATCACCCCACCTCACCTTTCCCGTTAAGCAGCCATAGTGTGTTTTCTAAACGTGTGACGCTGTTCTGTTTTGTAATTCAGTTCAAGTGTAGCGGTTTTTACATTCCCTCTATAAGTGATATCTTATGATAAGTGCCTTTTTCTGTGTGACTTATTTCACTTAGAGTCGTCGTACCTAAATCTTCTCATCATGCTGCTACTAGCCTTATGATGTTGATTTCATTGCTGAGTGATATGCCATTATACATATGGACCACAACTTCTTTATCCATTTTTCTATTTCCTGGGATATTTAAGTTGTAACGAAGTGGAGGTTCTTGTCAACAGAGCAGCCCTAAACTTTGGGGTGCCTGTGTCTTGCTGATTTTTAGTTTTCCCAATTTATACGCCTATGAGTGGAAGTGCCCTATGCTCTCTAAGCTGAGTTTTTTAGATGTTTCAGGACACACCGTACACTTCTCCAGAGTGGCTGTGGGCAATTTACATCCCGCCCATCAGCGTAGCAAGGCTCCCGTTTCTCCATGGCCTGTCCTGCATTTCTGGTTTTGACACTTTATTCAGCATGGCCCTTTTGACCGATGGGAAGCGAGACTTCTTTGTAGCGCTGATTTGCCTTTCCAGGTTGCTTGGTTGGCCAAAAAGGGCGTATGCGTTTTTTCCTGAATATATTCAGGAAAAAACGCATACGCCCTTTTTGGCCAAGGGCATCATTGTCGAAGTTTTGCCGCTTTTCCTGTGCTTTAAAGGCGATTCGAATCTACCTCCTGAAATCTGTTTCCTGCAATTCTGCCTTGCTTTCAAATCCTCTTCGTTGCCTTCCCTCAATATATTTGTGGACGAGAGTTAACATTTATAACTCTGCAGGTTTGTGAATTGCAGTGCCCCTGAGCTCAATTTTTCAACTCGCTTTCTTGGGAGCTGGCCCCAAAAGCGCAGGATTGCTTCAGGCCCTATTCTGGTTCCGGGCGGCAGGCTGAGCCTGTGGTTAATTCTTCTTCCTGATGGGAAAATAGAGTGACCTGTGCCTGTCCCCACACCTAGACCTAGTCTCTCATTGGTTCCCCCTCTTCCCGTTCATCCTCAGGACAAATTGCAACCTGTACGGAACAGGAGGTTAAAGGTGCTCATTCTCCAAGGAGGGAGATTGCTAGTAAAGCGGCTGGAATGGCGAACCCGAGCACAAGGAGATGAGAAATGAGGTGCGTTTTAGACATCTTTCCCGATCACATGGTGTACCATCTTCTGGGTTTCTCATGCATGTTTTTGATGTAGGAAGATGCCCTTGAAGCTGGAGATTTGGGACCCATGGGATGGATACCACGCAGTATTACTTTAAAGGGTCTGCGTTTGCTCACCCAACCTCACCAAACCTCTCAGCCCCAAGAGTGTCCACCCTTATGTCTCAATCAGCTGTGGGTCTAGAGATGGTCAATAAAGGTGGCATCCCAGCCCCTGAACGAATTCTGTATGAATTTCTCTCTCTTTCACTGTCTTTGTTTCACGGGTTTTTAAAAGTAATTGATTTTTATAATGGGGTTTAGCTGCTTTTCACTGCTGTGTTTATGCCGCTTTACACCCACTTGACTCACTTACAGAGAGATATCAATACATTGGTTTTAAGAGTCTTACTAGTCAGATATATTCTTGGGAGGTGAACAGGGGGTGTTGAATCCAGTTCACTGAGCAAGGAGTAGGTCTTGTCTGTTACATATTGGGTTTATGGAACAGTATCTGAGCTAATTTGAAACCCTTGTGTTATGCATCACCCCACCTCACCTTTCCCGTTAAGCAGCCATAGTGTGTTTCCTAAACGTGTGACGCTGTTCTGTTTTGTAATTCAGTTCAAGTGTAGCGGTTTTTACATTCCCTCTATAAGTGATATCTTATGATAAGTGCCTTTTTCTGTGTGACTTATGGCACTTAGAATCGTCGTACCTAAATCTTCTCATCATGCTGCTACTAGCCTTATGATGTTGATTTCATGCCTGAGTGACATTCCATTGTACATAAGGACCACAACTTCTTTATCCATTTTTCTCTTTCCTGGGATATTTAAGGTGTAATGAAGTGGAGGTTCTTGTCAACAGAGCAGCCCTAAACTTTGGGGTGCCTGTGTCTTGCTGATTTTTAGTTTTCCCAATTTATACGCCCATGAGTGGAACTGCCCTATGCTCTCTAAGCTGAGTTTTTTAGATGTTTCAGGACACACTGTACACTTCTCCAGAGTGGCTGTTGGCAATTTACATCCCGCCCATCAGCATAGCAAGGCTCCCGTTTCTCCATGGCCTGTCCTGCATTTCTGGTTTTGACACTTTATTCAGCATGGCCCTTTTGACCGATGGGAAGCGAGACTTCTTTGTAGCGCTGATTTGCCTTTCCAGGTTGCTTGGTTGGCCAAAAAGGGCGTATGCGTTTTTTCCTGAATATATTCAGGAAAAAACGCATACGCCCTTTTTGGCCAAGGGCATCATGGTCGAGGTTTTGCCGCTTTTCCTGTGCTTTAAAGGCGATTCGAATCTACCTCCTGAAATCTGTTTCCTGCAATTCTGCCTTGCTTTCAAATCCTCTTCGTTGCCTTCCCTCAATATATTTGTGGACGAGAGTTATCATTTCTAACTCTGCAGGTTTGTGAATTGCAGTGCCCCTGAGCTCCATTTTTCAACTCGCTTTCTTGGGAGCTGGCCCCAAAAGCGCAGGATTGCTTCAGGCCCTATTGTGGTTCCGGGCGGCAGGCTGAGCCTGTGGTTAATTCTTCTTCCTGATGGGAAAATAGAGTGACCTGTGCCTGTCCCCACACCTAGACCTAGTCTCTCATTGGTTCCCCCTCTTCCCGTTCATCCTCAGGACAAATTGCAACCTGTTCGGAACAGGAGGTTAAAGGTGCTCATTATCCAAGGAGGGAGATTGCTAGTAAAGCGGCTGTAATGGCGAGCCCGAGCACAAGGAGATGAGAAATGAGGTGCGTTTTAGAAACCTTTCCCGATCACACGGTGTACCGTCTTCTGGGTTTCTCATGCATGTTTTCGATGTAGGAAGATGCCCTTGAACCTGGAGATTTTGGACCCATGGGATGGGTACCACGCAGTATTACTTTAAAGGGTCTGCGTTTGCTCACCCAACCTCACCAAACCTCTCAGCCCCAAGAGTGTCCACCCTTATGTCTCAATCAGCTGTGGGTCTAGAGATGGTCAATAAAGGTGGCATCCCAGCCCCTGAACGAATTCTGTATGAATTTCTCTCTCTTTCACTGTCTTTGTTTCACGGGTTTTTAAAAGTAATTGATTTTTATAATGGGGTTTAGCTGCTTTTCACTGCTGTGTTTATGCCGCTTTACACCCACTTGACTCACTTACAGAGAGATATCAATACATTGGTTTTAAGAGTCTTACTAGTCAGATATATTCTTGGGCGGTGAACAGGGGGTGTTGAATCCAGTTCACTGAGCAAGGAGTAGGTCTTGTCTGTTACATATTGGGTTTATGGAACAGTATCTGAGCTAATTTGCAACCCTTGTGTTATGCATCACCCCACCTCACCTTTCCCGTTAAGCAGCCATAGTGTGTTTTCTAAACGTGTGACGCTGTTCTGTTTTGTAATTCAGTTCAAGTGTAGCGGTTTTTACATTCCCTCTATAAGTGATATCTTATGATAAGTGCCTTTTTCTGTGTGACTTATTTCACTTAGAATCGTCGTACCTAAATCTTCTCATCATGCTGCTACTAGCCTTATGATGTTGATTTCATGCCTGAGTGACATTCCATTGTACATAAGGACCACAACTTCTTTATCCATTTTTCTCTTTCCTGGGATATTTAAGGTGTAATGAAGTGGAGGTTCTTGTCAACAGAGCAGCCCTAAACTTTGGGGTGCCTGTGTCTTGCTGATTTTTAGTTTTCCCAATTTATACGCCTATGAGTGGAAGTGCCCTATGCTCTCTAAGCTGAGTTTTTTAGATGTTTCAGGACACACCGTACACTTCTCCAGAGTGGCTGTTGGCAATTTACATCCCGCCCATCAGCGTAGCAAGGCTCCCGTTTCTCCATGGCCTGTCCTGCATTTCTGGTTTTGACACTTTATTCAGCATGGCCCTTTTGACCGATGGGAAGCGAGACTTCTTTGTAGCGCTGATTTGCCTTTCCAGGTTGCTTGGTTGGCCAAAAAGGGCGTATGCGTTTTTTCCTGAATATATTCAGGAAAAAATGCATACGCCCTTTTTGGCCAAGGGCATCATGGTCGAGGTTTTGCCGCTTTTCCTGTGCTTTAAAGGCGATTCGAATCTACCTCCTGAAATCTGTTTCCTGCAATTCTGCCTTGCTTTCAAATCCTCTTCGTTGCCTTCCCTCAATATATTTGTGGACGAGAGTTATCATTTCTAACTCTGCAGGTTTGTGAATTGCAGTGCCCCTGAGCTCCATTTTTCAACTCGCTTTCTTGGGAGCTGGCCGCAAAAGCGCAGGATTGCTTCAGGCCCTATTGTGGTTCCGGGCGGCAGGCTGAGCCTGTGGTTAATTCTTCTTCCTGATGGGAAAATAGAGTGACCTGTGCCTGTCCCCACACCTAGACCTAGTCTCTCATTGGTTCCCCCTCTTCCCGTTCATCCTCAGGACAAATTTGCAACCTGTACGGAACAGGAGGTTAAAGGTGCTCATTCTCCAAGGAGGGAGATTGCTAGTAAAGCGGCTGTAATGGCAAGCCCGAGCACAAGGAGATGAGAAATGAGGTGCGTTTTAGAAACCTTTCCCGATCACACGGTGTACCATCTTCTGGGTTTCTCATGCATGTTTTCGATGTAGGAAGATGCCCTTGAACCTGGAGATTTTGGACCCATGGGATGGATACCACGCAGTATTACTTTAAAGGGTCTGCGTTTGCTCACCCAACCTCACCAAACCTCTCAGCCCCAAGAGTGTCCACCCTTATGTCTCAATCAGCTGTGGGTCTAGAGATGGTCAATCCAGGTGGCATCACAGCCCCTGAACGAATTTTGTAAGAATTTCTCTCTCTTTCACTGTCTTTGTTTCACGGGTTTTTAAAAGTAATTGATTTTTATAATGGGGTTTAGCTGCTTTTCACTGCTGTGTTTATGCCGCTTTACACCCACTTGACTCAGTTACAGAGGGATATCAATACATTGGTTTTAAGATTCTTACTAGTCAGATATATTCTTGGGCGGTGAACAGGGGGTGTTGAGTCCAGTTCACTGAGCAAGGAGTAGGTCTTGACTGTTACATATTGGGTTTATGGAACAGTATCTGAGCTAATTTGAAACCCTTGTTTTATGCATCACCCCACCTCACCTTTCCCGTTAAGCAGCCATAGTGTGTTTTCTAAACGTGTGACGCTGTTCTGTTTTGTAATTCAGTTCAAGTGTAGCGGTTTTTACATTCCCTCTATAAGTGATATCTTATGATAAGTGCCTTTTTCTGTGTGACTTATTTCACTTAGAGTCGTCGTACCTAAATCTTCTCATCATGCTGCTACTAGCCTTATGATGTTGATTTCATTGCTGAGTGATATGCCATTATACATATGGACCACAACTTCTTTATCCATTTTTCTATTTCCTGGGATATTTAAGTTGTAACGAAGTGGAGGTTCTTGTCAACAGAGCAGCCCTAAACTTTGGGGTGCCTGTGTCTTGCTGATTTTTAGTTTTCCCAATTTATACGCCTATGAGTGGAAGTGCCCTATGCTCTCTAAGCTGAGTTTTTTAGATGTTTCAGGACACACCGTACACTTCTCCAGAGTGGCTGTGGGCAATTTACATCCCGCCCATCAGCGTAGCAAGGCTCCCGTTTCTCCATGGCCTGTCCTGCATTTCTGGTTTTGACACTTTATTCAGCATGGCCCTTTTGACCGATGGGAAGCGAGACTTCTTTGTAGCGCTGATTTGCCTTTCCAGGTTGCTTGGTTGGCCAAAAAGGGCGTATGCGTTTTTTCCTGAATATATTCAGGAAAAAACGCATACGCCCTTTTTGGCCAAGGGCATCATTGTCGAAGTTTTGCCGCTTTTCCTGTGCTTTAAAGGCGATTCGAATCTACCTCCTGAAATCTGTTTCCTGCAATTCTGCCTTGCTTTCAAATCCTCTTCGTTGCCTTCCCTCAATATATTTGTGGACGAGAGTTATCATTTCTAACTCTGCAGGTTTGTGAATTGCAGTGCCCCTGAGCTCAATTTTTCAACTCGCTTTCTTGGGAGCTGGCCCCAAAAGCGCAGGATTGCTTCAGGCCCTATTCTGGTTCCGGGCGGCAGGCTGAGCCTGTGGTTAATTCTTCTTCCTGATGGGAAAATAGAGTGACCTGTGCCTGTCCCCACACCTAGACCTAGTCTCTCATTGGTTCCCCCTCTTCCCGTTCATCCTCAGGACAAATTGCAACCTGTTCGGAACAGGAGGTTAAAGGTGCTCATTATCCAAGGAGGGAGATTGCTAGTAAAGCGGCTGTAATGGCGAGCCCGAGCACAAGGAGATGAGAAATGAGGTGCGTTTTAGAAACCTTTCCCGATCACACGGTGTACCGTCTTCTGGGTTTCTCATGCATGTTTTCGATGTAGGAAGATGCCCTTGAACCTGGAGATTTTGGACCCATGGGATGGGTACCACGCAGTATTACTTTAAAGGGTCTGCGTTTGCTCACCCAACCTCACCAAACCTCTCAGCCCCAAGAGTGTCCACCCTTATGTCTCAATCAGCTGTGGGTCTAGAGATGGTCAATAAAGGTGGCATCCCAGCCCCTGAACGAATTTTGTATGAATTTCTCTCTCTTTCACTGTCTTTGTTTCACGGGTTTTTAAAAGTAATTGATTTTTATAATGGGGTTTAGCTGCTTTTCACTGCTGTGTTTATGCCGCTTTACACCCACTTGACTCACTTACAGAGAGATATCAATACATTGGTTTTAAGAGTCTTACTAGTCAGATATATTCTTGGGCGGTGAACAGGGGGTGTTGAATCCAGTTCACTGAGCAAGGAGTAGGTCTTGTCTGTTACATATTGGGTTTATGGAACAGTATCTGAGCTAATTTGAAACCCTTGTGTTATGCATCACCCCACCTCACCTTTCCCGTTAAGCAGCCATAGTGTGTTTTCTAAACGTGTGACGCTGTTCTGTTTTGTAATTCAGTTCAAGTGTAGCGGTTTTTACATTCCCTCTATAAGTGATATCTTATGATAAGTGCCTTTTTCTGTGTGACTTATGGCACTTAGAATCGTCGTACCTAAATCTTCTCATCATGCTGCTACTAGCCTTATGATGTTGATTTCATTGCTGAGTGATATGCCATTATACATATGGACCACAACTTCTTTATCCATTTTTCTATTTCCTGGGATATTTAAGTTGTAACGAAGTGGAGGTTCTTGTCAACAGAGCAGCCCTAAACTTTGGGGTGCCTGTGTCTTGCTGATTTTTAGTTTTCCCAATTTATACGCCTATGAGTGGAAGTGCCCTATGCTCTCTAAGCTGAGTTTTTTAGATGTTTCAGGACACACCGTACACTTCTCCAGAGTGGCTGTGGGCAATTTACATCCCGCCCATCAGCGTAGCAAGGCTCCCGTTTCTCCATGGCCTGTCCTGCATTTCTGGTTTTGACACTTTATTCAGCATGGCCCTTTTGACCGATGGGAAGCGAGACTTCTTTGTAGCGCTGATTTGCCTTTCCAGGTTGCTTGGTTGGCCAAAAAGGGCGTATGCGTTTTTTCCTGAATATATTCAGGAAAAAACGCATACGCCCTTTTTGGCCAAGGGCATCATTGTCGAAGTTTTGCCGCTTTTCCTGTGCTTTAAAGGCGATTCGAATCTACCTCCTGAAATCTGTTTCCTGCAATTCTGCCTTGCTTTCAAATCCTCTTCGTTGCCTTCCCTCAATATATTTGTGGACGAGAGTTAACATTTATAACTCTGCAGGTTTGTGAATTGCAGTGCCCCTGAGCTCAATTTTTCAACTCGCTTTCTTGGGAGCTGGCCCCAAAAGCGCAGGATTGCTTCAGGCCCTATTGTGGTTCCGGGCGGCAGGCTGAGCCTGTGGTTAATTCTTCTTCCTGATGGGAAAATAGAGTGACCTGTGCCTGTCCCCACACCTAGACCTAGTCTCTCATTGGTTCCCCCTCTTCCCGTTCATCCTCAGGACAAATTGCAACCTGTACGGAACAGGAGGTTAAAGGTGCTCATTCTCCAAGGAGGGAGATTGCTAGTAAAGCGGCTGGAATGGCGAACCCGAGCACAAGGAGATGAGAAATGAGGTGCGTTTTAGACATCTTTCCCGATCACATGGTGTACCATCTTCTGGGTTTCTCATGCATGTTTTTGATGTAGGAAGATGCCCTTGAAGCTGGAGATTTGGGACCCATGGGATGGATACCACGCAGTATTACTTTAAAGGGTCTGCGTTTGCTCACCCAACCTCACCAAACCTCTCAGCCCCAAGAGTGTCCACCCTTATGTCTCAATCAGCTGTGGGTCTAGAGATGGTCAATAAAGGTGGCATCCCAGCCCCTGAACGAATTCTGTATGAATTTCTCTCTCTTTCACTGTCTTTGTTTCACGGGTTTTTAAAAGTAATTGATTTTTATAATGGGGTTTAGCTGCTTTTCACTGCTGTGTTTATGCCGCTTTACACCCACTTGACTCACTTACAGAGAGATATCAATACATTGGTTTTAAGAGTCTTACTAGTCAGATATATTCTTGGGAGATGAACAGGGGGTGTTGAATCCAGTTCACTGAGCAAGGAGTAGGTCTTGTCTGTTACATATTGGGTTTATGGAACAGTATCTGAGCTAATTTGAAACCCTTGTGTTATGCATCACCCCACCTCACCTTTCCCGTTAAGCAGCCATAGTGTGTTTCCTAAACGTGTGACGCTGTTCTGTTTTGTAATTCAGTTCAAGTGTAGCGGTTTTTACATTCCCTCTATAAGTGATATCTTATGATAAGTGCCTTTTTCTGTGTGACTTATGGCACTTAGAATCGTCGTACCTAAATCTTCTCATCATGCTGCTACTAGCCTTATGATGTTGATTTCATGCCTGAGTGACATTCCATTGTACATAAGGACCACAACTTCTTTATCCATTTTTCTCTTTCCTGGGATATTTAAGGTGTAATGAAGTGGAGGTTCTTGTCAACAGAGCAGCCCTAAACTTTGGGGTGCCTGTGTCTTGCTGATTTTTAGTTTTCCCAATTTATACGCCCATGAGTGGAACTGCCCTATGCTCTCTAAGCTGAGTTTTTTAGATGTTTCAGGACACACTGTACACTTCTCCAGAGTGGCTGTTGGCAATTTACATCCCGCCCATCAGCATAGCAAGGCTCCCGTTTCTCCATGGCCTGTCCTGCATTTCTGGTTTTGACACTTTATTCAGCATGGCCCTTTTGACCGATGGGAAGCGAGACTTCTTTGTAGCGCTGATTTGCCTTTCCAGGTTGCTTGGTTGGCCAAAAAGGGCGTATGCGTTTTTTCCTGAATATATTCAGGAAAAAACGCATACGCCCTTTTTGGCCAAGGGCATCATGGTCGAGGTTTTGCCGCTTTTCCTGTGCTTTAAAGGCGATTCGAATCTACCTCCTGAAATCTGTTTCCTGCAATTCTGCCTTGCTTTCAAATCCTCTTCGTTGCCTTCCCTCAATATATTTGTGGACGAGAGTTATCATTTCTAACTCTGCAGGTTTGTGAATTGCAGTGCCCCTGAGCTCCATTTTTCAACTCGCTTTCTTGGGAGCTGGCCCCAAAAGCGCAGGATTGCTTCAGGCCCTATTGTGGTTCCGGGCGGCAGGCTGAGCCTGTGGTTAATTCTTCTTCCTGATGGGAAAATAGAGTGACCTGTGCCTGTCCCCACACCTAGACCTAGTCTCTCATTGGTTCCCCCTCTTCCCGTTCATCCTCAGGACAAATTGCAACCTGTTCGGAACAGGAGGTTAAAGGTGCTCATTATCCAAGGAGGGAGATTGCTAGTAAAGCGGCTGTAATGGCGAGCCCGAGCACAAGGAGATGAGAAATGAGGTGCGTTTTAGAAACCTTTCCCGATCACACGGTGTACCGTCTTCTGGGTTTCTCATGCATGTTTTCGATGTAGGAAGATGCCCTTGAACCTGGAGATTTTGGACCCATGGGATGGGTACCACGCAGTATTACTTTAAAAGGTCTGCGTTTGCTCACCCAACCTCACCAAACCTCTCAGCCCCAAGAGTGTCCACCCTTATGTCTCAATCAGCTGTGGGTCTAGAGATGGTCAATAAAGGTGGCATCCCAGCCCCTGAACGAATTCTGTATGAATTTCTCTCTCTTTCACTGTCTTTGTTTCACGGGTTTTTAAAAGTAATTGATTTTTATAATGGGGTTTAGCTGCTTTTCACTGCTGTGTTTATGCCGCTTTACACCCACTTGACTCACTTACAGAGAGATATCAATACATTGGTTTTAAGAGTCTTACTAGTCAGATATATTCTTGGGCGGTGAACAGGGGGTGTTGAATCCAGTTCACTGAGCAAGGAGTAGGTCTTGTCTGTTACATATTGGGTTTATGGAACAGTATCTGAGCTAATTTGCAACCCTTGTGTTATGCATCACCCCACCTCACCTTTCCCGTTAAGCAGCCATAGTGTGTTTTCTAAACGTGTGACGCTGTTCTGTTTTGTAATTCAGTTCAAGTGTAGCGGTTTTTACATTCCCTCTATAAGTGATATCTTATGATAAGTGCCTTTTTCTGTGTGACTTATTTCACTTAGAATCGTCGTACCTAAATCTTCTCATCATGCTGCTACTAGCCTTATGATGTTGATTTCATTGCTGAGTGATATGCCATTATACATATGGACCACAACTTCTTTATCCATTTTTCTATTTCCTGGGATATTTAAGTTGTAACGAAGTGGAGGTTCTTGTCAACAGAGCAGCCCTAAACTTTGGGGTGCCTGTGTCTTGCTGATTTTTAGTTTTCCCAATTTATACGCCTATGAGTGGAAGTGCCCTATGCTCTCTAAGCTGAGTTTTTTAGATGTTTCAGGACACACCGTACACTTCTCCAGAGTGGCTGTGGGCAAATTACATCCCGCCCATCAGCGTAGCAAGGCTCCCGTTTCTCCATGGCCTGTCCTGCATTTCTGGTTTTGACACTTTATTCAGCATGGCCCTTTTGACCGATGGGAAGCGAGACTTCTTTGTAGCGCTGATTTGCCTTTCCAGGTTGCTTGGTTGGCCAAAAAGGGCGTATGCGTTTTTTCCTGAATATATTCAGGAAAAAACGCATACGCCCTTTTTGGCCAAGGGCATCATTGTCGAAGTTTTGCCGCTTTTCCTGTGCTTTAAAGGCGATTCGAATCTACCTCCTGAAATCTGTTTCCTGCAATTCTGCCTTGCTTTCAAATCCTCTTCGTTGCCTTCCCTCAATATATTTGTGGACGAGAGTTAACATTTATAACTCTGCAGGTTTGTGAATTGCAGTGCCCCTGAGCTCAATTTTTCAACTCGCTTTCTTGGGAGCTGGCCCCAAAAGCGCAGGATTGCTTCAGGCCCTATTCTGGTTCCGGGCGGCAGGCTGAGCCTGTGGTTAATTCTTCTTCCTGATGGGAAAATAGAGTGACCTGTGCCTGTCCCCACACCTAGACCTAGTCTCTCATTGGTTCCCCCTCTTCCCGTTCATCCTCAGGACAAATTGCAACCTGTACGGAACAGGAGGTTAAAGGTGCTCATTCTCCAAGGAGGGAGATTGCTAGTAAAGCGGCTGGAATGGCGAACCCGAGCACAAGGAGATGAGAAATGAGGTGCGTTTTAGACATCTTTCCCGATCACATGGTGTACCATCTTCTGGGTTTCTCATGCATGTTTTTGATGTAGGAAGATGCCCTTGAACCTGGAGATTTGGGACCCATGGGATGGATACCACGCAGTATTACTTTAAAGGGTCTGCGTTTGCTCACCCAACCTCACCAAACCTCTCAGCCCCAAGAGTGTCCACCCTTATGTCTCAATCAGCTGTGGGTCTAGAGATGGTCAATAAAGGTGGCATCCCAGCCCCTGAACGAATTCTGTATGAATTTCTCTCTCTTTCACTGTCTTTGTTTCACGGGTTTTTAAAAGTAATTGATTTTTATAATGGGGTTTAGCTGCTTTTCACTGCTGTGTTTATGCCGCTTTACACCCACTTGACTCACTTACAGAGAGATATCAATACATTGGTTTTAAGAGTCTTACTAGTCAGATATATTCTTGGGAGGTGAACAGGGGGTGTTGAATCCAGTTCACTGAGCAAGGAGTAGGTCTTGTCTGTTACATATTGGGTTTATGGAACAGTATCTGAGCTAATTTGAAACCCTTGTGTTATGCATCACCCCACCTCACCTTTCCCGTTAAGCAGCCATAGTGTGTTTCCTAAACGTGTGACACTGTTCTGTTTTGTAATTCAGTTCAAGTGTAGCGGTTTTTACATTCCCTCTATAAGTGATATCTTATGATAAGTGCCTTTTTCTGTGTGACTTATGGCACTTAGAATCGT
Source organism: Balaenoptera borealis (assembly GCF_965194805.1). Lineage (NCBI taxonomy): Eukaryota > Metazoa > Chordata > Mammalia > Artiodactyla > Balaenopteridae > Balaenoptera > Balaenoptera borealis. The sequence goes on from NW_028123684.1 coordinate 142,303, forward strand.
CGTACCTAAATCTTCTCATCATGCTGCTACTAGCCTTATGATGTTGATTTCATGCCTGAGTGACATTCCATTGTACATAAGGACCACAACTTCTTTATCCATTTTTCTCTTTCCTGGGATATTTAAGGTGTAATGAAGTGGAGGTTCTTGTCAACAGAGCAGCCCTAAACTTTGGGGTGCCTGTGTCTTGCTGATTTTTAGTTTTCCCAATTTATACGCCCATGAGTGGAACTGCCCTATGCTCTCTAAGCTGAGTTTTTTAGATGTTTCAGGACACACTGTACACTTCTCCAGAGTGGCTGTTGGCAATTTACATCCCGCCCATCAGCATAGCAAGGCTCCCGTTTCTCCATGGCCTGTCCTGCATTTCTGGTTTTGACACTTTATTCAGCATGGCCCTTTTGACCGATGGGAAGCGAGACTTCTTTGTAGCGCTGATTTGCCTTTCCAGGTTGCTTGGTTGGCCAAAAAGGGCGTATGCGTTTTTTCCTGAATATATTCAGGAAAAAACGCATACGCCCTTTTTGGCCAAGGGCATCATGGTCGAGGTTTTGCCGCTTTTCCTGTGCTTTAAAGGCGATTCGAATCTACCTCCTGAAATCTGTTTCCTGCAATTCTGCCTTGCTTTCAAATCCTCTTCGTTGCCTTCCCTCAATATATTTGTGGACGAGAGTTATCATTTCTAACTCTGCAGGTTTGTGAATTGCAGTGCCCCTGAGCTCCATTTTTCAACTCGCTTTCTTGGGAGCTGGCCCCAAAAGCGCAGGATTGCTTCAGGCCCTATTGTGGTTCCGGGCGGCAGGCTGAGCCTGTGGTTAATTCTTCTTCCTGATGGGAAAATAGAGTGACCTGTGCCTGTCCCCACACCTAGACCTAGTCTCTCATTGGTTCCCCCTCTTCCCGTTCATCCTCAGGACAAATTGCAACCTGTTCGGAACAGGAGGTTAAAGGTGCTCATTATCCAAGGAGGGAGATTGCTAGTAAAGCGGCTGTAATGGCGAGCCCGAGCACAAGGAGATGAGAAATGAGGTGCGTTTTAGAAACCTTTCCCGATCACACGGTGTACCGTCTTCTGGGTTTCTCATGCATGTTTTCGATGTAGGAAGGTGCCCTTGAACCTGGAGATTTTGGACCCATGGGATGGGTACCACGCAGTATTACTTTAAAAGGTCTGCGTTTGCTCACCCAACCTCACCAAACCTCTCAGCCCCAAGAGTGTCCACCCTTATGTCTCAATCAGCTGTGGGTCTAGAGATGGTCAATAAAGGTGGCATCCCAGCCCCTGAACGAATTCTGTATGAATTTCTCTCTCTTTCACTGTCTTTGTTTCACGGGTTTTTAAAAGTAATTGATTTTTATAATGGGGTTTAGCTGCTTTTCACTGCTGTGTTTATGCCGCTTTACACCCACTTGACTCACTTACAGAGAGATATCAATACATTGGTTTTAAGAGTCTTACTAGTCAGATATATTCTTGGGCGGTGAACAGGGGGTGTTGAATCCAGTTCACTGAGCAAGGAGTAGGTCTTGTCTGTTACATATTGGGTTTATGGAACAGTATCTGAGCTAATTTGCAACCCTTGTGTTATGCATCACCCCACCTCACCTTTCCCGTTAAGCAGCCATAGTGTGTTTTCTAAACGTGTGACGCTGTTCTGTTTTGTAATTCAGTTCAAGTGTAGCGGTTTTTACATTCCCTCTATAAGTGATATCTTATGATAAGTGCCTTTTTCTGTGTGACTTATTTCACTTAGAATCGTCGTACCTAAATCTTCTCATCATGCTGCTACTAGCCTTATGATGTTGATTTCATGCCTGAGTGACATTCCATTGTACATAAGGACCACAACTTCTTTATCCATTTTTCTCTTTCCTGGGATATTTAAGGTGTAATGAAGTGGAGGTTCTTGTCAACAGAGCAGCCCTAAACTTTGGGGTGCCTGTGTCTTGCTGATTTTTAGTTTTCCCAATTTATACGCCTATGAGTGGAAGTGCCCTATGCTCTCTAAGCTGAGTTTTTTAGATGTTTCAGGACACACCGTACACTTCTCCAGAGTGGCTGTTGGCAATTTACATCCCGCCCATCAGCGTAGCAAGGCTCCCGTTTCTCCATGGCCTGTCCTGCATTTCTGGTTTTGACACTTTATTCAGCATGGCCCTTTTGACCGATGGGAAGCGAGACTTCTTTGTAGCGCTGATTTGCCTTTCCAGGTTGCTTGGTTGGCCAAAAAGGGCGTATGCGTTTTTTCCTGAATATATTCAGGAAAAAACGCATACGCCCTTTTTGGCCAAGGGCATCATTGTCGAAGTTTTGCCGCTTTTCCTGTGCTTTAAAGGCGATTCGAATCTACCTCCTGAAATCTGTTTCCTGCAATTCTGCCTTGCTTTCAAATCCTCTTCGTTGCCTTCCCTCAATATATTTGTGGACGAGAGTTAACATTTATAACTCTGCAGGTTTGTGAATTGCAGTGCCCCTGAGCTCAATTTTTCAACTCGCTTTCTTGGGAGCTGGCCCCAAAAGCGCAGGATTGCTTCAGGCCCTATTCTGGTTCCGGGCGGCAGGCTGAGCCTGTGGTTAATTCTTCTTCCTGATGGGAAAATAGAGTGACCTGTGCCTGTCCCCACACCTAGACCTAGTCTCTCATTGGTTCCCCCTCTTCCCGTTCATCCTCAGGACAAATTGCAACCTGTACGGAACAGGAGGTTAAAGGTGCTCATTCTCCAAGGAGGGAGATTGCTAGTAAAGCGGCTGGAATGGCGAACCCGAGCACAAGGAGATGAGAAATGAGGTGCGTTTTAGACATCTTTCCCGATCACATGGTGTACCATCTTCTGGGTTTCTCATGCATGTTTTTGATGTAGGAAGATGCCCTTGAAGCTGGAGATTTGGGACCCATGGGATGGATACCACGCAGTATTACTTTAAAGGGTCTGCGTTTGCTCACCCAACCTCACCAAACCTCTCAGCCCCAAGAGTGTCCACCCTTATGTCTCAATCAGCTGTGGGTCTAGAGATGGTCAATAAAGGTGGCATCCCAGCCCCTGAACGAATTCTGTATGAATTTCTCTCTCTTTCACTGTCTTTGTTTCACGGGTTTTTAAAAGTAATTGATTTTTATAATGGGGTTTAGCTGCTTTTCACTGCTGTGTTTATGCCGCTTTACACCCACTTGACTCACTTACAGAGAGATATCAATACATTGGTTTTAAGAGTCTTACTAGTCAGATATATTCTTGGGAGGTGAACAGGGGGTGTTGAATCCAGTTCACTGAGCAAGGAGTAGGTCTTGTCTGTTACATATTGGGTTTATGGAACAGTATCTGAGCTAATTTGAAACCCTTGTGTTATGCATCACCCCACCTCACCTTTCCCGTTAAGCAGCCATAGTGTGTTTCCTAAACGTGTGACGCTGTTCTGTTTTGTAATTCAGTTCAAGTGTAGCGGTTTTTACATTCCCTCTATAAGTGATATCTTATGATAAGTGCCTTTTTCTGTGTGACTTATGGCACTTAGAATCGTCGTACCTAAATCTTCTCATCATGCTGCTACTAGCCTTATGATGTTGATTTCATGCCTGAGTGACATTCCATTGTACATAAGGACCACAACTTCTTTATCCATTTTTCTCTTTCCTGGGATATTTAAGGTGTAATGAAGTGGAGGTTCTTGTCAACAGAGCAGCCCTAAACTTTGGGGTGCCTGTGTCTTGCTGATTTTTAGTTTTCCCAATTTATACGCCCATGAGTGGAACTGCCCTATGCTCTCTAAGCTGAGTTTTTTAGATGTTTCAGGACACACTGTACACTTCTCCAGAGTGGCTGTTGGCAATTTACATCCCGCCCATCAGCATAGCAAGGCTCCCGTTTCTCCATGGCCTGTCCTGCATTTCTGGTTTTGACACTTTATTCAGCATGGCCCTTTTGACCGATGGGAAGCGAGACTTCTTTGTAGCGCTGATTTGCCTTTCCAGGTTGCTTGGTTGGCCAAAAAGGGCGTATGCGTTTTTTCCTGAATATATTCAGGAAAAAACGCATACGCCCTTTTTGGCCAAGGGCATCATGGTCGAGGTTTTGCCGCTTTTCCTGTGCTTTAAAGGCGATTCGAATCTACCTCCTGAAATCTGTTTCCTGCAATTCTGCCTTGCTTTCAAATCCTCTTCGTTGCCTTCCCTCAATATATTTGTGGACGAGAGTTATCATTTCTAACTCTGCAGGTTTGTGAATTGCAGTGCCCCTGAGCTCCATTTTTCAACTCGCTTTCTTGGGAGCTGGCCCCAAAAGCGCAGGATTGCTTCAGGCCCTATTGTGGTTCCGGGCGGCAGGCTGAGCCTGTGGTTAATTCTTCTTCCTGATGGGAAAATAGAGTGACCTGTGCCTGTCCCCACACCTAGACCTAGTCTCTCATTGGTTCCCCCTCTTCCCGTTCATCCTCAGGACAAATTGCAACCTGTTCGGAACAGGAGGTTAAAGGTGCTCATTATCCAAGGAGGGAGATTGCTAGTAAAGCGGCTGTAATGGCGAGCCCGAGCACAAGGAGATGAGAAATGAGGTGCGTTTTAGAAACCTTTCCCGATCACACGGTGTACCGTCTTCTGGGTTTCTCATGCATGTTTTCGATGTAGGAAGATGCCCTTGAACCTGGAGATTTTGGACCCATGGGATGGGTACCACGCAGTATTACTTTAAAAGGTCTGCGTTTGCTCACCCAACCTCACCAAACCTCTCAGCCCCAAGAGTGTCCACCCTTATGTCTCAATCAGCTGTGGGTCTAGAGATGGTCAATAAAGGTGGCATCCCAGCCCCTGAACGAATTCTGTATGAATTTCTCTCTCTTTCACTGTCTTTGTTTCACGGGTTTTTAAAAGTAATTGATTTTTATAATGGGGTTTAGCTGCTTTTCACTGCTGTGTTTATGCCGCTTTACACCCACTTGACTCACTTACAGAGAGATATCAATACATTGGTTTTAAGAGTCTTACTAGTCAGATATATTCTTGGGCGGTGAACAGGGGGTGTTGAATCCAGTTCACTGAGCAAGGAGTAGGTCTTGTCTGTTACATATTGGGTTTATGGAACAGTATCTGAGCTAATTTGCAACCCTTGTGTTATGCATCACCCCACCTCACCTTTCCCGTTAAGCAGCCATAGTGTGTTTTCTAAACGTGTGACGCTGTTCTGTTTTGTAATTCAGTTCAAGTGTAGCGGTTTTTACATTCCCTCTATAAGTGATATCTTATGATAAGTGCCTTTTTCTGTGTGACTTATTTCACTTAGAGTCGTCGTACCTAAATCTTCTCATCATGCTGCTACTAGCCTTATGATGTTGATTTCATTGCTGAGTGATATGCCATTATACATATGGACCACAACTTCTTTATCCATTTTTCTATTTCCTGGGATATTTAAGTTGTAACGAAGTGGAGGTTCTTGTCAACAGAGCAGCCCTAAACTTTGGGGTGCCTGTGTCTTGCTGATTTTTAGTTTTCCCAATTTATACGCCTATGAGTGGAAGTGCCCTATGCTCTCTAAGCTGAGTTTTTTAGATGTTTCAGGACACACCGTACACTTCTCCAGAGTGGCTGTGGGCAATTTACATCCCGCCCATCAGCGTAGCAAGGCTCCCGTTTCTCCATGGCCTGTCCTGCATTTCTGGTTTTGACACTTTATTCAGCATGGCCCTTTTGACCGATGGGAAGCGAGACTTCTTTGTAGCGCTGATTTGCCTTTCCAGGTTGCTTGGTTGGCCAAAAAGGGCGTATGCGTTTTTTCCTGAATATATTCAGGAAAAAACGCATACGCCCTTTTTGGCCAAGGGCATCATGGTCGAAGTTTTGCCGCTTTTCCTGTGCTTTAAAGGCGATTCGAATCTACCTCCTGAAATCTGTTTCCTGCAATTCTGCCTTGCTTTCAAATCCTCTTCGTTGCCTTCCCTCAATATATTTGTGGACGAGAGTTAACATTTATAACTCTGCAGGTTTGTGAATTGCAGTGCCCCTGAGCTCAATTTTTCAACTCGCTTTCTTGGGAGCTGGCCCCAAAAGCGCAGGATTGCTTCAGGCCCTATTCTGGTTCCGGGCGGCAGGCTGAGCCTGTGGTTAATTCTTCTTCCTGATGGGAAAATAGAGTGACCTGTGCCTGTCCCCACACCTAGACCTAGTCTCTCATTGGTTCCCCCTCTTCCCGTTCATCCTCAGGACAAATTGCAACCTGTACGGAACAGGAGGTTAAAGGTGCTCATTCTCCAAGGAGGGAGATTGCTAGTAAAGCGGCTGGAATGGCGAACCCGAGCACAAGGAGATGAGAAATGAGGTGCGTTTTAGACATCTTTCCCGATCACATGGTGTACCATCTTCTGGGTTTCTCATGCATGTTTTTGATGTAGGAAGATGCCCTTGAAGCTGGAGATTTGGGACCCATGGGATGGATACCACGCAGTATTACTTTAAAGGGTCTGCGTTTGCTCACCCAACCTCACCAAACCTCTCAGCCCCAAGAGTGTCCACCCTTATGTCTCAATCAGCTGTGGGTCTAGAGATGGTCAATAAAGGTGGCATCCCAGCCCCTGAACGAATTCTGTATGAATTTCTCTCTCTTTCACTGTCTTTGTTTCACGGGTTTTTAAAAGTAATTGATTTTTATAATGGGGTTTAGCTGCTTTTCACTGCTGTGTTTATGCCGCTTTACACCCACTTGACTCACTTACAGAGAGATATCAATACATTGGTTTTAAGAGTCTTACTAGTCAGATATATTCTTGGGAGGTGAACAGGGGGTGTTGAATCCAGTTCACTGAGCAAGGAGTAGGTCTTGTCTGTTACATATTGGGTTTATGGAACAGTATCTGAGCTAATTTGCAACCCTTGTGTTATGCATCACCCCACCTCACCTTTCCCGTTAAGCAGCCATAGTGTGTTTCCTAAACGTGTGACGCTGTTCTGTTTTGTAATTCAGTTCAAGTGTAGCGGTTTTTACATTCCCTCTATAAGTGATATCTTATGATAAGTGCCTTTTTCTGTGTGACTTATGGCACTTAGAATCGTCGTACCTAAATCTTCTCATCATGCTGCTACTAGCCTTATGATGTTGATTTCATGCCTGAGTGACATTCCATTGTACATAAGGACCACAACTTCTTTATCCATTTTTCTCTTTCCTGGGATATTTAAGGTGTAATGAAGTGGAGGTTCTTGTCAACAGAGCAGCCCTAAACTTTGGGGTGCCTGTGTCTTGCTGATTTTTAGTTTTCCCAATTTATACGCCCATGAGTGGAACTGCCCTATGCTCTCTAAGCTGAGTTTTTTAGATGTTTCAGGACACACTGTACACTTCTCCAGAGTGGCTGTTGGCAATTTACATCCCGCCCATCAGCATAGCAAGGCTCCCGTTTCTCCATGGCCTGTCCTGCATTTCTGGTTTTGACACTTTATTCAGCATGGCCCTTTTGACCGATGGGAAGCGAGACTTCTTTGTAGCGCTGATTTGCCTTTCCAGGTTGCTTGGTTGGCCAAAAAGGGCGTATGCGTTTTTTCCTGAATATATTCAGGAAAAAACGCATACGCCCTTTTTGGCCAAGGGCATCATGGTCGAGGTTTTGCCGCTTTTCCTGTGCTTTAAAGGCGATTCGAATCTACCTCCTGAAATCTGTTTCCTGCAATTCTGCCTTGCTTTCAAATCCTCTTCGTTGCCTTCCCTCAATATATTTGTGGACGAGAGTTATCATTTCTAACTCTGCAGGTTTGTGAATTGCAGTGCCCCTGAGCTCCATTTTTCAACTCGCTTTCTTGGGAGCTGGCCCCAAAAGCGCAGGATTGCTTCAGGCCCTATTGTGGTTCCGGGCGGCAGGCTGAGCCTGTGGTTAATTCTTCTTCCTGATGGGAAAATAGAGTGACCTGTGCCTGTCCCCACACCTAGACCTAGTCTCTCATTGGTTCCCCCTCTTCCCGTTCATCCTCAGGACAAATTGCAACCTGTTCGGAACAGGAGGTTAAAGGTGCTCATTATCCAAGGAGGGAGATTGCTAGTAAAGCGGCTGTAATGGCGAGCCCGAGCACAAGGAGATGAGAAATGAGGTGCGTTTTAGAAACCTTTCCCGATCACACGGTGTACCGTCTTCTGGGTTTCTCATGCATGTTTTCGATGTAGGAAGATGCCCTTGAACCTGGAGATTTTGGACCCATGGGATGGGTACCACGCAGTATTACTTTAAAAGGTCTGCGTTTGCTCACCCAACCTCACCAAACCTCTCAGCCCCAAGAGTGTCCACCCTTATGTCTCAATCAGCTGTGGGTCTAGAGATGGTCAATAAAGGTGGCATCCCAGCCCCTGAACGAATTCTGTATGAATTTCTCTCTCTTTCACTGTCTTTGTTTCACGGGTTTTTAAAAGTAATTGATTTTTATAATGGGGTTTAGCTGCTTTTCACTGCTGTGTTTATGCCGCTTTACACCCACTTGACTCACTTACAGAGAGATATCAATACATTGGTTTTAAGAGTCTTACTAGTCAGATATATTCTTGGGCGGTGAACAGGGGGTGTTGAATCCAGTTCACTGAGCAAGGAGTAGGTCTTGTCTGTTACATATTGGGTTTATGGAACAGTATCTGAGCTAATTTGCAACCCTTGTGTTATGCATCACCCCACCTCACCTTTCCCGTTAAGCAGCCATAGTGTGTTTTCTAAACGTGTGACGCTGTTCTGTTTTGTAATTCAGTTCAAGTGTAGCGGTTTTTACATTCCCTCTATAAGTGATATCTTATGATAAGTGCCTTTTTCTGTGTGACTTATTTCACTTAGAATCGTCGTACCTAAATCTTCTCATCATGCTGCTACTAGCCTTATGATGTTGATTTCATGCCTGAGTGACATTCCATTGTACATAAGGACCACAACTTCTTTATCCATTTTTCTCTTTCCTGGGATATTTAAGGTGTAATGAAGTGGAGGTTCTTGTCAACAGAGCAGCCCTAAACTTTGGGGTGCCTGTGTCTTGCTGATTTTTAGTTTTCCCAATTTATACGCCTATGAGTGGAAGTGCCCTATGCTCTCTAAGCTGAGTTTTTTAGATGTTTCAGGACACACCGTACACTTCTCCAGAGTGGCTGTTGGCAATTTACATCCCGCCCATCAGCGTAGCAAGGCTCCCGTTTCTCCATGGCCTGTCCTGCATTTCTGGTTTTGACACTTTATTCAGCATGGCCCTTTTGACCGATGGGAAGCGAGACTTCTTTGTAGCGCTGATTTGCCTTTCCAGGTTGCTTGGTTGGCCAAAAAGGGCGTATGCGTTTTTTCCTGAATATATTCAGGAAAAAACGCATACGCCCTTTTTGGCCAAGGGCATCATGGTCGAGGTTTTGCCGCTTTTCCTGTGCTTTAAAGGCGATTCGAATCTACCTCCTGAAATCTGTTTCCTGCAATTCTGCCTTGCTTTCAAATCCTCTTCGTTGCCTTCCCTCAATATATTTGTGGACGAGAGTTATCATTTCTAACTCTGCAGGTTTGTGAATTGCAGTGCCCCTGAGCTCCATTTTTCAACTCGCTTTCTTGGGAGCTGGCCCCAAAAGCGCAGGATTGCTTCAGGCCCTATTGTGGTTCCGGGCGGCAGGCTGAGCCTGTGGTTAATTCTTCTTCCTGATGGGAAAATAGAGTGACCTGTGCCTGTCCCCACACCTAGACCTAGTCTCTCATTGGTTCCCCCTCTTCCCGTTCATCCTCAGGACAAATTTGCAAGCTGTACAGAACAGGAGGTTAAAGGTGCTCATTCTCCAAGGAGGGAGATTGCTAGTAAAGCGGCTGTAATGGCAAGCCCGAGCACAAGGAGATGAGAAATGAGGTGCGTTTTAGAAACCTTTCCCGATCACACGGTGTACCATCTTCTGGGTTTCTCATGCATGTTTTCGATGTAGGAAGATGCCCTTGAACCTGGAGATTTTGGACCCATGGGATGGATACCACGCAGTATTACTTTAAAGGGTCTGCGTTTGCTCACCCAACCTCACCAAACCTCTCAGCCCCAAGAGTGTCCACCCTTATGTCTCAATCAGCTGTGGGTCTAGAGATGGTCAATCCAGGTGGCATCACAGCCCCTGAACGAATTTTGTAAGAATTTCTCTCTCTTTCACTGTCTTTGTTTCACGGGTTTTTAAAAGTAATTGATTTTTATAATGGGGTTTAGCTGCTTTTCACTGCTGTGTTTATGCCGGTTTACACCCACTTGACTCAGTTACAGAGGGATATCAATACATTGGTTTTAAGATTCTTACTAGTCAGATATATTCTTGGGCGGTGAACAGGGGGTGTTGAGTCCAGTTCACTGAGCAAGGAGTAGGTCTTGACTGTTACATATTGGGTTTATGGAACAGTATCTGAGCTAATTTGAAACCCTTGTTTTATGCATCACCCCACCTCACCTTTCCCGTTAAGCAGCCATAGTGTGTTTTCTAAACGTGTGACGCTGTTCTGTTTTGTAATTCAGTTCAAGTGTAGCGGTTTTTACATTCCCTCTATAAGTGATATCTTATGATAAGTGCCTTTTTCTGTGTGACTTATTTCACTTAGAGTCGTCGTACCTAAATCTTCTCATCATGCTGCTACTAGCCTTATGATGTTGATTTCATTGCTGAGTGATATGCCATTATACATATGGACCACAACTTCTTTATCCATTTTTCTATTTCCTGGGATATTTAAGTTGTAACGAAGTGGAGGTTCTTGTCAACAGAGCAGCCCTAAACTTTGGGGTGCCTGTGTCTTGCTGATTTTTAGTTTTCCCAATTTATACGCCTATGAGTGGAAGTGCCCTATGCTCTCTAAGCTGAGTTTTTTAGATGTTTCAGGACACACCGTACACTTCTCCAGAGTGGCTGTTGGCAATTTACATCCCGCCCATCAGCGTAGCAAGGCTCCCGTTTCTCCATGGCCTGTCCTGCATTTCTGGTTTTGACACTTTATTCAGCATGGCCCTTTTGACCGATGGGAAGCGAGACTTCTTTGTAGCGCTGATTTGCCTTTCCAGGTTGCTTGGTTGGCCAAAAAGGGCGTATGCGTTTTTTCCTGAATATATTCAGGAAAAAACGCATACGCCCTTTTTGGCCAAGGGCATCATGGTCGAGGTTTTGCCGCTTTTCCTGTGCTTTAAAGGCGATTCGAATCTACCTCCTGAAATCTGTTTCCTGCAATTCTGCCTTGCTTTCAAATCCTCTTCGTTGCCTTCCCTCAATATATTTGTGGACGAGAGTTATCATTTCTAACTCTGCAGGTTTGTGAATTGCAGTGCCCCTGAGCTCCATTTTTCAACTCGCTTTCTTGGGAGCTGGCCCCAAAAGCGCAGGATTGCTTCAGGCCCTATTGTGGTTCCGGGCGGCAGGCTGAGCCTGTGGTTAATTCTTCTTCCTGATGGGAAAATAGAGTGACCTGTGCCTGTCCCCACACCTAGACCTAGTCTCTCATTGGTTCCCCCTCTTCCCGTTCATCCTCAGGACAAATTTGCAAGCTGTACAGAACAGGAGGTTAAAGGTGCTCATTCTCCAAGGAGGGAGATTGCTAGTAAAGCGGCTGTAATGGCAAGCCCGAGCACAAGGAGATGAGAAATGAGGTGCGTTTTAGAAACCTTTCCCGATCACACGGTGTACCATCTTCTGGGTTTCTCATGCATGTTTTCGATGTAGGAAGATGCCCTTGAACCTGGAGATTTTGGACCCATGGGATGGATACCACGCAGTATTACTTTAAAGGGTCTGCGTTTGCTCACCCAACCTCACCAAACCTCTCAGCCCCAAGAGTGTCCACCCTTATGTCTCAATCAGCTGTGGGTCTAGAGATGGTCAATCCAGGTGGCATCACAGCCCCTGAACGAATTTTGTAAGAATTTCTCTCTCTTTCACTGTCTTTGTTTCACGGGTTTTTAAAAGTAATTGATTTTTATAATGGGGTTTAGCTGCTTTTCACTGCTGTGTTTATGCCGGTTTACACCCACTTGACTCAGTTACAGAGGGATATCAATACATTGGTTTTAAGATTCTTACTAGTCAGATATATTCTTGGGCGGTGAACAGGGGGTGTTGAGTCCAGTTCACTGAGCAAGGAGTAGGTCTTGACTGTTACATATTGGGTTTATGGAACAGTATCTGAGCTAATTTGAAACCCTTGTTTTATGCATCACCCCACCTCACCTTTCCCGTTAAGCAGCCATAGTGTGTTTTCTAAACGTGTGACGCTGTTCTGTTTTGTAATTCAGTTCAAGTGTAGCGGTTTTTACATTCCCTCTATAAGTGATATCTTATGATAAGTGCCTTTTTCTGTGTGACTTATTTCACTTAGAGTCGTCGTACCTAAATCTTCTCATCATGCTGCTACTAGCCTTATGATGTTGATTTCATTGCTGAGTGATATGCCATTATACATATGGACCACAACTTCTTTATCCATTTTTCTATTTCCTGGGATATTTAAGTTGTAACGAAGTGGAGGTTCTTGTCAACAGAGCAGCCCTAAACTTTGGGGTGCCTGTGTCTTGCTGATTTTTAGTTTTCCCAATTTATACGCCTATGAGTGGAAGTGCCCTATGCTCTCTAAGCTGAGTTTTTTAGATGTTTCAGGACACACCGTACACTTCTCCAGAGTGGCTGTGGGCAATTTACATCCCGCCCATCAGCGTAGCAAGGCTCCCGTTTCTCCATGGCCTGTCCTGCATTTCTGGTTTTGACACTTTATTCAGCATGGCCCTTTTGACCGATGGGAAGCGAGACTTCTTTGTAGCGCTGATTTGCCTTTCCAGGTTGCTTGGTTGGCCAAAAAGGGCGTATGCGTTTTTTCCTGAATATATTCAGGAAAAAACGCATACGCCCTTTTTGGCCAAGGGCATCATTGTCGAAGTTTTGCCGCTTTTCCTGTGCTTTAAAGGCGATTCGAATCTACCTCCTGAAATCTGTTTCCTGCAATTCTGCCTTGCTTTCAAATCCTCTTCGTTGCCTTCCCTCAATATATTTGTGGACGAGAGTTAACATTTATAACTCTGCAGGTTTGTGAATTGCAGTGCCCCTGAGCTCAGTTTTTCAACTCGCTTTCTTGGGAGCTGGCCCCAAAAGCGCAGGATTGCTTCAGGCCCTATTCTGGTTCCGGGCGGCAGGCTGAGCCTGTGGTTAATTCTTCTTCCTGATGGGAAAATAGAGTGACCTGTGCCTGTCCCCACACCTAGACCTAGTCTCTCATTGGTTCCCCCTCTTCCCGTTCATCCTCAGGACAAATTGCAACCTGTACGGAACAGGAGGTTAAAGGTGCTCATTCTCCAAGGAGGGAGATTGCTAGTAAAGCGGCTGGAATGGCGAACCCGAGCACAAGGAGATGAGAAATGAGGTGCGTTTTAGACATCTTTCCCGATCACATGGTGTACCATCTTCTGGGTTTCTCATGCATGTTTTTGATGTAGGAAGATGCCCTTGAAGCTGGAGATTTGGGACCCATGGGATGGATACCACGCAGTATTACTTTAAAGGGTCTGCGTTTGCTCACCCAACCTCACCAAACCTCTCAGCCCCAAGAGTGTCCACCCTTATGTCTCAATCAGCTGTGGGTCTAGAGATGGTCAATAAAGGTGGCATCCCAGCCCCTGAACGAATTCTGTATGAATTTCTCTCTCTTTCACTGTCTTTGTTTCACGGGTTTTTAAAAGTAATTGATTTTTATAATGGGGTTTAGCTGCTTTTCACTGCTGTGTTTATGCCGCTTTACACCCACTTGACTCACTTACAGAGAGATATCAATACATTGGTTTTAAGAGTCTTACTAGTCAGATATATTCTTGGGAGGTGAACAGGGGGTGTTGAATCCAGTTCACTGAGCAAGGAGTAGGTCTTGTCTGTTACATATTGGGTTTATGGAACAGTATCTGAGCTAATTTGAAACCCTTGTGTTATGCATCACCCCACCTCACCTTTCCCGTTAAGCAGCCATAGTGTGTTTCCTAAACGTGTGACGCTGTTCTGTTTTGTAATTCAGTTCAAGTGTAGCGGTTTTTACATTCCCTCTATAAGTGATATCTTATGATAAGTGCCTTTTTCTGTGTGACTTATGGCACTTAGAATCGTCGTACCTAAATCTTCTCATCATGCTGCTACTAGCCTTATGATGTTGATTTCATGCCTGAGTGACATTCCATTGTACATAAGGACCACAACTTCTTTATCCATTTTTCTCTTTCCTGGGATATTTAAGGTGTAATGAAGTGGAGGTTCTTGTCAACAGAGCAGCCCTAAACTTTGGGGTGCCTGTGTCTTGCTGATTTTTAGTTTTCCCAATTTATACGCCCATGAGTGGAACTGCCCTATGCTCTCTAAGCTGAGTTTTTTAGATGTTTCAGGACACACTGTACACTTCTCCAGAGTGGCTGTTGGCAATTTACATCCCGCCCATCAGCATAGCAAGGCTCCCGTTTCTCCATGGCCTGTCCTGCATTTCTGGTTTTGACACTTTATTCAGCATGGCCCTTTTGACCGATGGGAAGCGAGACTTCTTTGTAGCGCTGATTTGCCTTTCCAGGTTGCTTGGTTGGCCAAAAAGGGCGTATGCGTTTTTTCCTGAATATATTCAGGAAAAAACGCATACGCCCTTTTTGGCCAAGGGCATCATGGTCGAGGTTTTGCCGCTTTTCCTGTGCTTTAAAGGCGATTCGAATCTACCTCCTGAAATCTGTTTCCTGCAATTCTGCCTTGCTTTCAAATCCTCTTCGTTGCCTTCCCTCAATATATTTGTGGACGAGAGTTATCATTTCTAACTCTGCAGGTTTGTGAATTGCAGTGCCCCTGAGCTCCATTTTTCAACTCGCTTTCTTGGGAGCTGGCCCCAAAAGCGCAGGATTGCTTCAGGCCCTATTGTGGTTCCGGGCGGCAGGCTGAGCCTGTGGTTAATTCTTCTTCCTGATGGGAAAATAGAGTGACCTGTGCCTGTCCCCACACCTAGACCTAGTCTCTCATTGGTTCCCCCTCTTCCCGTTCATCCTCAGGACAAATTGCAACCTGTTCGGAACAGGAGGTTAAAGGTGCTCATTATCCAAGGAGGGAGATTGCTAGTAAAGCGGCTGTAATGGCGAGCCCGAGCACAAGGAGATGAGAAATGAGGTGCGTTTTAGAAACCTTTCCCGATCACACGGTGTACCGTCTTCTGGGTTTCTCATGCATGTTTTCGATGTAGGAAGATGCCCTTGAACCTGGAGATTTTGGACCCATGGGATGGGTACCACGCAGTATTACTTTAAAAGGTCTGCGTTTGCTCACCCAACCTCACCAAACCTCTCAGCCCCAAGAGTGTCCACCCTTATGTCTCAATCAGCTGTGGGTCTAGAGATGGTCAATAAAGGTGGCATCCCAGCCCCTGAACGAATTCTGTATGAATTTCTCTCTCTTTCACTGTCTTTGTTTCACGGGTTTTTAAAAGTAATTGATTTTTATAATGGGGTTTAGCTGCTTTTCACTGCTGTGTTTATGCCGCTTTACACCCACTTGACTCACTTACAGAGAGATATCAATACATTGGTTTTAAGAGTCTTACTAGTCAGATATATTCTTGGGCGGTGAACAGGGGGTGTTGAATCCAGTTCACTGAGCAAGGAGTAGGTCTTGTCTGTTACATATTGGGTTTATGGAACAGTATCTGAGCTAATTTGCAACCCTTGTGTTATGCATCACCCCACCTCACCTTTCCCGTTAAGCAGCCATAGTGTGTTTTCTAAACGTGTGACGCTGTTCTGTTTTGTAATTCAGTTCAAGTGTAGCGGTTTTTACATTCCCTCTATAAGTGATATCTTATGATAAGTGCCTTTTTCTGTGTGACTTATTTCACTTAGAATCGTCGTACCTAAATCTTCTCATCATGCTGCTACTAGCCTTATGATGTTGATTTCATGCCTGAGTGACATTCCATTGTACATAAGGACCACAACTTCTTTATCCATTTTTCTCTTTCCTGGGATATTTAAGGTGTAATGAAGTGGAGGTTCTTGTCAACAGAGCAGCCCTAAACTTTGGGGTGCCTGTGTCTTGCTGATTTTTAGTTTTCCCAATTTATACGCCTATGAGTGGAAGTGCCCTATGCTCTCTAAGCTGAGTTTTTTAGATGTTTCAGGACACACCGTACACTTCTCCAGAGTGGCTGTTGGCAATTTACATCCCGCCCATCAGCGTAGCAAGGCTCCCGTTTCTCCATGGCCTGTCCTGCATTTCTGGTTTTGACACTTTATTCAGCATGGCCCTTTTGACCGATGGGAAGCGAGACTTCTTTGTAGCGCTGATTTGCCTTTCCAGGTTGCTTGGTTGGCCAAAAAGGGCGTATGCGTTTTTTCCTGAATATATTCAGGAAAAAACGCATACGCCCTTTTTGGCCAAGGGCATCATTGTCGAAGTTTTGCCGCTTTTCCTGTGCTTTAAAGGCGATTCGAATCTACCTCCTGAAATCTGTTTCCTGCAATTCTGCCTTGCTTTCAAATCCTCTTCGTTGCCTTCCCTCAATATATTTGTGGACGAGAGTTAACATTTATAACTCTGCAGGTTTGTGAATTGCAGTGCCCCTGAGCTCAATTTTTCAACTCGCTTTCTTGGGAGCTGGCCCCAAAAGCGCAGGATTGCTTCAGGCCCTATTCTGGTTCCGGGCGGCAGGCTGAGCCTGTGGTTAATTCTTCTTCCTGATGGGAAAATAGAGTGACCTGTGCCTGTCCCCACACCTAGACCTAGTCTCTCATTGGTTCCCCCTCTTCCCGTTCATCCTCAGGACAAATTGCAACCTGTACGGAACAGGAGGTTAAAGGTGCTCATTCTCCAAGGAGGGAGATTGCTAGTAAAGCGGCTGGAATGGCGAACCCGAGCACAAGGAGATGAGAAATGAGGTGCGTTTTAGACATCTTTCCCGATCACATGGTGTACCATCTTCTGGGTTTCTCATGCATGTTTTTGATGTAGGAAGATGCCCTTGAACCTGGAGATTTGGGACCCATGGGATGGATACCACGCAGTATTACTTTAAAGGGTCTGCGTTTGCTCACCCAACCTCACCAAACCTCTCAGCCCCAAGAGTGTCCACCCTTATGTCTCAATCAGCTGTGGGTCTAGAGATGGTCAATAAAGGTGGCATCCCAGCCCCTGAACGAATTCTGTATGAATTTCTCTCTCTTTCACTGTCTTTGTTTCACGGGTTTTTAAAAGTAATTGATTTTTATAATGGGGTTTAGCTGCTTTTCACTGCTGTGTTTATGCCGCTTTACACCCACTTGACTCACTTACAGAGAGATATCAATACATTGGTTTTAAGAGTCTTACTAGTCAGATATATTCTTGGGAGGTGAACAGGGGGTGTTGAATCCAGTTCACTGAGCAAGGAGTAGGTCTTGTCTGTTACATATTGGGTTTATGGAACAGTATCTGAGCTAATTTGAAACCCTTGTGTTATGCATCACCCCACCTCACCTTTCCCGTTAAGCAGCCATAGTGTGTTTCCTAAACGTGTGACACTGTTCTGTTTTGTAATTCAGTTCAAGTGTAGCGGTTTTTACATTCCCTCTATAAGTGATATCTTATGATAAGTGCCTTTTTCTGTGTGACTTATGGCACTTAGAATCGTCGTACCTAAATCTTCTCATCATGCTGCTACTAGCCTTATGATGTTGATTTCATGCCTGAGTGACATTCCATTGTACATAAGGACCACAACTTCTTTATCCATTTTTCTCTTTCCTGGGATATTTAAGGTGTAATGAAGTGGAGGTTCTTGTCAACAGAGCAGCCCTAAACTTTGGGGTGCCTGTGTCTTGCTGATTTTTAGTTTTCCCAATTTATACGCCCATGAGTGGAACTGCCCTATGCTCTCTAAGCTGAGTTTTTTAGATGTTTCAGGACACACTGTACACTTCTCCAGAGTGGCTGTTGGCAATTTACATCCCGCCCATCAGCATAGCAAGGCTCCCGTTTCTCCATGGCCTGTCCTGCATTTCTGGTTTTGACACTTTATTCAGCATGGCCCTTTTGACCGATGGGAAGCGAGACTTCTTTGTAGCGCTGATTTGCCTTTCCAGGTTGCTTGGTTGGCCAAAAAGGGCGTATGCGTTTTTTCCTGAATATATTCAGGAAAAAACGCATACGCCCTTTTTGGCCAAGGGCATCATGGTCGAGGTTTTGCCGCTTTTCCTGTGCTTTAAAGGCGATTCGAATCTACCTCCTGAAATCTGTTTCCTGCAATTCTGCCTTGCTTTCAAATCCTCTTCGTTGCCTTCCCTCAATATATTTGTGGACGAGAGTTATCATTTCTAACTCTGCAGGTTTGTGAATTGCAGTGCCCCTGAGCTCCATTTTTCAACTCGCTTTCTTGGGAGCTGGCCCCAAAAGCGCAGGATTGCTTCAGGCCCTATTGTGGTTCCGGGCGGCAGGCTGAGCCTGTGGTTAATTCTTCTTCCTGATGGGAAAATAGAGTGACCTGTGCCTGTCCCCACACCTAGACCTAGTCTCTCATTGGTTCCCCCTCTTCCCGTTCATCCTCAGGACAAATTGCAACCTGTTCGGAACAGGAGGTTAAAGGTGCTCATTATCCAAGGAGGGAGATTGCTAGTAAAGCGGCTGTAATGGCGAGCCCGAGCACAAGGAGATGAGAAATGAGGTGCGTTTTAGAAACCTTTCCCGATCACACGGTGTACCGTCTTCTGGGTTTCTCATGCATGTTTTCGATGTAGGAAGGTGCCCTTGAACCTGGAGATTTTGGACCCATGGGATGGGTACCACGCAGTATTACTTTAAAAGGTCTGCGTTTGCTCACCCAACCTCACCAAACCTCTCAGCCCCAAGAGTGTCCACCCTTATGTCTCAATCAGCTGTGGGTCTAGAGATGGTCAATAAAGGTGGCATCCCAGCCCCTGAACGAATTCTGTATGAATTTCTCTCTCTTTCACTGTCTTTGTTTCACGGGTTTTTAAAAGTAATTGATTTTTATAATGGGGTTTAGCTGCTTTTCACTGCTGTGTTTATGCCGCTTTACACCCACTTGACTCACTTACAGAGAGATATCAATACATTGGTTTTAAGAGTCTTACTAGTCAGATATATTCTTGGGCGGTGAACAGGGGGTGTTGAATCCAGTTCACTGAGCAAGGAGTAGGTCTTGTCTGTTACATATTGGGTTTATGGAACAGTATCTGAGCTAATTTGCAACCCTTGTGTTATGCATCACCCCACCTCACCTTTCCCGTTAAGCAGCCATAGTGTGTTTTCTAAACGTGTGACGCTGTTCTGTTTTGTAATTCAGTTCAAGTGTAGCGGTTTTTACATTCCCTCTATAAGTGATATCTTATGATAAGTGCCTTTTTCTGTGTGACTTATTTCACTTAGAATCGTCGTACCTAAATCTTCTCATCATGCTGCTACTAGCCTTATGATGTTGATTTCATGCCTGAGTGACATTCCATTGTACATAAGGACCACAACTTCTTTATCCATTTTTCTCTTTCCTGGGATATTTAAGGTGTAATGAAGTGGAGGTTCTTGTCAACAGAGCAGCCCTAAACTTTGGGGTGCCTGTGTCTTGCTGATTTTTAGTTTTCCCAATTTATACGCCTATGAGTGGAAGTGCCCTATGCTCTCTAAGCTGAGTTTTTTAGATGTTTCAGGACACACCGTACACTTCTCCAGAGTGGCTGTTGGCAATTTACATCCCGCCCATCAGCGTAGCAAGGCTCCCGTTTCTCCATGGCCTGTCCTGCATTTCTGGTTTTGACACTTTATTCAGCATGGCCCTTTTGACCGATGGGAAGCGAGACTTCTTTGTAGCGCTGATTTGCCTTTCCAGGTTGCTTGGTTGGCCAAAAAGGGCGTATGCGTTTTTTCCTGAATATATTCAGGAAAAAACGCATACGCCCTTTTTGGCCAAGGGCATCATTGTCGAAGTTTTGCCGCTTTTCCTGTGCTTTAAAGGCGATTCGAATCTACCTCCTGAAATCTGTTTCCTGCAATTCTGCCTTGCTTTCAAATCCTCTTCGTTGCCTTCCCTCAATATATTTGTGGACGAGAGTTAACATTTATAACTCTGCAGGTTTGTGAATTGCAGTGCCCCTGAGCTCAATTTTTCAACTCGCTTTCTTGGGAGCTGGCCCCAAAAGCGCAGGATTGCTTCAGGCCCTATTCTGGTTCCGGGCGGCAGGCTGAGCCTGTGGTTAATTCTTCTTCCTGATGGGAAAATAGAGTGACCTGTGCCTGTCCCCACACCTAGACCTAGTCTCTCATTGGTTCCCCCTCTTCCCGTTCATCCTCAGGACAAATTGCAACCTGTACGGAACAGGAGGTTAAAGGTGCTCATTCTCCAAGGAGGGAGATTGCTAGTAAAGCGGCTGGAATGGCGAACCCGAGCACAAGGAGATGAGAAATGAGGTGCGTTTTAGACATCTTTCCCGATCACATGGTGTACCATCTTCTGGGTTTCTCATGCATGTTTTTGATGTAGGAAGATGCCCTTGAAGCTGGAGATTTGGGACCCATGGGATGGATACCACGCAGTATTACTTTAAAGGGTCTGCGTTTGCTCACCCAACCTCACCAAACCTCTCAGCCCCAAGAGTGTCCACCCTTATGTCTCAATCAGCTGTGGGTCTAGAGATGGTCAATAAAGGTGGCATCCCAGCCCCTGAACGAATTCTGTATGAATTTCTCTCTCTTTCACTGTCTTTGTTTCACGGGTTTTTAAAAGTAATTGATTTTTATAATGGGGTTTAGCTGCTTTTCACTGCTGTGTTTATGCCGCTTTACACCCACTTGACTCACTTACAGAGAGATATCAATACATTGGTTTTAAGAGTCTTACTAGTCAGATATATTCTTGGGAGGTGAACAGGGGGTGTTGAATCCAGTTCACTGAGCAAGGAGTAGGTCTTGTCTGTTACATATTGGGTTTATGGAACAGTATCTGAGCTAATTTGAAACCCTTGTGTTATGCATCACCCCACCTCACCTTTCCCGTTAAGCAGCCATAGTGTGTTTCCTAAACGTGTGACGCTGTTCTGTTTTGTAATTCAGTTCAAGTGTAGCGGTTTTTACATTCCCTCTATAAGTGATATCTTATGATAAGTGCCTTTTTCTGTGTGACTTATGGCACTTAGAATCGTCGTACCTAAATCTTCTCATCATGCTGCTACTAGCCTTATGATGTTGATTTCATGCCTGAGTGACATTCCATTGTACATAAGGACCACAACTTCTTTATCCATTTTTCTCTTTCCTGGGATATTTAAGGTGTAATGAAGTGGAGGTTCTTGTCAACAGAGCAGCCCTAAACTTTGGGGTGCCTGTGTCTTGCTGATTTTTAGTTTTCCCAATTTATACGCCCATGAGTGGAACTGCCCTATGCTCTCTAAGCTGAGTTTTTTAGATGTTTCAGGACACACTGTACACTTCTCCAGAGTGGCTGTTGGCAATTTACATCCCGCCCATCAGCATAGCAAGGCTCCCGTTTCTCCATGGCCTGTCCTGCATTTCTGGTTTTGACACTTTATTCAGCATGGCCCTTTTGACCGATGGGAAGCGAGACTTCTTTGTAGCGCTGATTTGCCTTTCCAGGTTGCTTGGTTGGCCAAAAAGGGCGTATGCGTTTTTTCCTGAATATATTCAGGAAAAAACGCATACGCCCTTTTTGGCCAAGGGCATCATGGTCGAGGTTTTGCCGCTTTTCCTGTGCTTTAAAGGCGATTCGAATCTACCTCCTGAAATCTGTTTCCTGCAATTCTGCCTTGCTTTCAAATCCTCTTCGTTGCCTTCCCTCAATATATTTGTGGACGAGAGTTATCATTTCTAACTCTGCAGGTTTGTGAATTGCAGTGCCCCTGAGCTCCATTTTTCAACTCGCTTTCTTGGGAGCTGGCCCCAAAAGCGCAGGATTGCTTCAGGCCCTATTGTGGTTCCGGGCGGCAGGCTGAGCCTGTGGTTAATTCTTCTTCCTGATGGGAAAATAGAGTGACCTGTGCCTGTCCCCACACCTAGACCTAGTCTCTCATTGGTTCCCCCTCTTCCCGTTCATCCTCAGGACAAATTGCAACCTGTTCGGAACAGGAGGTTAAAGGTGCTCATTATCCAAGGAGGGAGATTGCTAGTAAAGCGGCTGTAATGGCGAGCCCGAGCACAAGGAGATGAGAAATGAGGTGCGTTTTAGAAACCTTTCCCGATCACACGGTGTACCGTCTTCTGGGTTTCTCATGCATGTTTTCGATGTAGGAAGATGCCCTTGAACCTGGAGATTTTGGACCCATGGGATGGGTACCACGCAGTATTACTTTAAAAGGTCTGCGTTTGCTCACCCAACCTCACCAAACCTCTCAGCCCCAAGAGTGTCCACCCTTATGTCTCAATCAGCTGTGGGTCTAGAGATGGTCAATAAAGGTGGCATCCCAGCCCCTGAACGAATTCTGTATGAATTTCTCTCTCTTTCACTGTCTTTGTTTCACGGGTTTTTAAAAGTAATTGATTTTTATAATGGGGTTTAGCTGCTTTTCACTGCTGTGTTTATGCCGCTTTACACCCACTTGACTCACTTACAGAGAGATATCAATACATTGGTTTTAAGAGTCTTACTAGTCAGATATATTCTTGGGCGGTGAACAGGGGGTGTTGAATCCAGTTCACTGAGCAAGGAGTAGGTCTTGTCTGTTACATATTGGGTTTATGGAACAGTATCTGAGCTAATTTGCAACCCTTGTGTTATGCATCACCCCACCTCACCTTTCCCGTTAAGCAGCCATAGTGTGTTTTCTAAACGTGTGACGCTGTTCTGTTTTGTAATTCAGTTCAAGTGTAGCGGTTTTTACATTCCCTCTATAAGTGATATCTTATGATAAGTGCCTTTTTCTGTGTGACTTATTTCACTTAGAGTCGTCGTACCTAAATCTTCTCATCATGCTGCTACTAGCCTTATGATGTTGATTTCATTGCTGAGTGATATGCCATTATACATATGGACCACAACTTCTTTATCCATTTTTCTATTTCCTGGGATATTTAAGTTGTAACGAAGTGGAGGTTCTTGTCAACAGAGCAGCCCTAAACTTTGGGGTGCCTGTGTCTTGCTGATTTTTAGTTTTCCCAATTTATACGCCTATGAGTGGAAGTGCCCTATGCTCTCTAAGCTGAGTTTTTTAGATGTTTCAGGACACACCGTACACTTCTCCAGAGTGGCTGTGGGCAATTTACATCCCGCCCATCAGCGTAGCAAGGCTCCCGTTTCTCCATGGCCTGTCCTGCATTTCTGGTTTTGACACTTTATTCAGCATGGCCCTTTTGACCGATGGGAAGCGAGACTTCTTTGTAGCGCTGATTTGCCTTTCCAGGTTGCTTGGTTGGCCAAAAAGGGCGTATGCGTTTTTTCCTGAATATATTCAGGAAAAAACGCATACGCCCTTTTTGGCCAAGGGCATCATGGTCGAAGTTTTGCCGCTTTTCCTGTGCTTTAAAGGCGATTCGAATCTACCTCCTGAAATCTGTTTCCTGCAATTCTGCCTTGCTTTCAAATCCTCTTCGTTGCCTTCCCTCAATATATTTGTGGACGAGAGTTAACATTTATAACTCTGCAGGTTTGTGAATTGCAGTGCCCCTGAGCTCAATTTTTCAACTCGCTTTCTTGGGAGCTGGCCCCAAAAGCGCAGGATTGCTTCAGGCCCTATTCTGGTTCCGGGCGGCAGGCTGAGCCTGTGGTTAATTCTTCTTCCTGATGGGAAAATAGAGTGACCTGTGCCTGTCCCCACACCTAGACCTAGTCTCTCATTGGTTCCCCCTCTTCCCGTTCATCCTCAGGACAAATTGCAACCTGTACGGAACAGGAGGTTAAAGGTGCTCATTCTCCAAGGAGGGAGATTGCTAGTAAAGCGGCTGGAATGGCGAACCCGAGCACAAGGAGATGAGAAATGAGGTGCGTTTTAGACATCTTTCCCGATCACATGGTGTACCATCTTCTGGGTTTCTCATGCATGTTTTTGATGTAGGAAGATGCCCTTGAAGCTGGAGATTTGGGACCCATGGGATGGATACCACGCAGTATTACTTTAAAGGGTCTGCGTTTGCTCACCCAACCTCACCAAACCTCTCAGCCCCAAGAGTGTCCACCCTTATGTCTCAATCAGCTGTGGGTCTAGAGATGGTCAATAAAGGTGGCATCCCAGCCCCTGAACGAATTCTGTATGAATTTCTCTCTCTTTCACTGTCTTTGTTTCACGGGTTTTTAAAAGTAATTGATTTTTATAATGGGGTTTAGCTGCTTTTCACTGCTGTGTTTATGCCGCTTTACACCCACTTGACTCACTTACAGAGAGATATCAATACATTGGTTTTAAGAGTCTTACTAGTCAGATATATTCTTGGGAGGTGAACAGGGGGTGTTGAATCCAGTTCACTGAGCAAGGAGTAGGTCTTGTCTGTTACATATTGGGTTTATGGAACAGTATCTGAGCTAATTTGCAACCCTTGTGTTATGCATCACCCCACCTCACCTTTCCCGTTAAGCAGCCATAGTGTGTTTCCTAAACGTGTGACGCTGTTCTGTTTTGTAATTCAGTTCAAGTGTAGCGGTTTTTACATTCCCTCTATAAGTGATATCTTATGATAAGTGCCTTTTTCTGTGTGACTTATGGCACTTAGAATCGTCGTACCTAAATCTTCTCATCATGCTGCTACTAGCCTTATGATGTTGATTTCATGCCTGAGTGACATTCCATTGTACATAAGGACCACAACTTCTTTATCCATTTTTCTCTTTCCTGGGATATTTAAGGTGTAATGAAGTGGAGGTTCTTGTCAACAGAGCAGCCCTAAACTTTGGGGTGCCTGTGTCTTGCTGATTTTTAGTTTTCCCAATTTATACGCCCATGAGTGGAACTGCCCTATGCTCTCTAAGCTGAGTTTTTTAGATGTTTCAGGACACACTGTACACTTCTCCAGAGTGGCTGTTGGCAATTTACATCCCGCCCATCAGCATAGCAAGGCTCCCGTTTCTCCATGGCCTGTCCTGCATTTCTGGTTTTGACACTTTATTCAGCATGGCCCTTTTGACCGATGGGAAGCGAGACTTCTTTGTAGCGCTGATTTGCCTTTCCAGGTTGCTTGGTTGGCCAAAAAGGGCGTATGCGTTTTTTCCTGAATATATTCAGGAAAAAACGCATACGCCCTTTTTGGCCAAGGGCATCATGGTCGAGGTTTTGCCGCTTTTCCTGTGCTTTAAAGGCGATTCGAATCTACCTCCTGAAATCTGTTTCCTGCAATTCTGCCTTGCTTTCAAATCCTCTTCGTTGCCTTCCCTCAATATATTTGTGGACGAGAGTTATCATTTCTAACTCTGCAGGTTTGTGAATTGCAGTGCCCCTGAGCTCCATTTTTCAACTCGCTTTCTTGGGAGCTGGCCCCAAAAGCGCAGGATTGCTTCAGGCCCTATTGTGGTTCCGGGCGGCAGGCTGAGCCTGTGGTTAATTCTTCTTCCTGATGGGAAAATAGAGTGACCTGTGCCTGTCCCCACACCTAGACCTAGTCTCTCATTGGTTCCCCCTCTTCCCGTTCATCCTCAGGACAAATTGCAACCTGTTCGGAACAGGAGGTTAAAGGTGCTCATTATCCAAGGAGGGAGATTGCTAGTAAAGCGGCTGTAATGGCGAGCCCGAGCACAAGGAGATGAGAAATGAGGTGCGTTTTAGAAACCTTTCCCGATCACACGGTGTACCGTCTTCTGGGTTTCTCATGCATGTTTTCGATGTAGGAAGATGCCCTTGAACCTGGAGATTTTGGACCCATGGGATGGGTACCACGCAGTATTACTTTAAAAGGTCTGCGTTTGCTCACCCAACCTCACCAAACCTCTCAGCCCCAAGAGTGTCCACCCTTATGTCTCAATCAGCTGTGGGTCTAGAGATGGTCAATAAAGGTGGCATCCCAGCCCCTGAACGAATTCTGTATGAATTTCTCTCTCTTTCACTGTCTTTGTTTCACGGGTTTTTAAAAGTAATTGATTTTTATAATGGGGTTTAGCTGCTTTTCACTGCTGTGTTTATGCCGCTTTACACCCACTTGACTCACTTACAGAGAGATATCAATACATTGGTTTTAAGAGTCTTACTAGTCAGATATATTCTTGGGCGGTGAACAGGGGGTGTTGAATCCAGTTCACTGAGCAAGGAGTAGGTCTTGTCTGTTACATATTGGGTTTATGGAACAGTATCTGAGCTAATTTGCAACCCTTGTGTTATGCATCACCCCACCTCACCTTTCCCGTTAAGCAGCCATAGTGTGTTTTCTAAACGTGTGACGCTGTTCTGTTTTGTAATTCAGTTCAAGTGTAGCGGTTTTTACATTCCCTCTATAAGTGATATCTTATGATAAGTGCCTTTTTCTGTGTGACTTATTTCACTTAGAATCGTCGTACCTAAATCTTCTCATCATGCTGCTACTAGCCTTATGATGTTGATTTCATGCCTGAGTGACATTCCATTGTACATAAGGACCACAACTTCTTTATCCATTTTTCTCTTTCCTGGGATATTTAAGGTGTAATGAAGTGGAGGTTCTTGTCAACAGAGCAGCCCTAAACTTTGGGGTGCCTGTGTCTTGCTGATTTTTAGTTTTCCCAATTTATACGCCTATGAGTGGAAGTGCCCTATGCTCTCTAAGCTGAGTTTTTTAGATGTTTCAGGACACACCGTACACTTCTCCAGAGTGGCTGTTGGCAATTTACATCCCGCCCATCAGCGTAGCAAGGCTCCCGTTTCTCCATGGCCTGTCCTGCATTTCTGGTTTTGACACTTTATTCAGCATGGCCCTTTTGACCGATGGGAAGCGAGACTTCTTTGTAGCGCTGATTTGCCTTTCCAGGTTGCTTGGTTGGCCAAAAAGGGCGTATGCGTTTTTTCCTGAATATATTCAGGAAAAAACGCATACGCCCTTTTTGGCCAAGGGCATCATGGTCGAGGTTTTGCCGCTTTTCCTGTGCTTTAAAGGCGATTCGAATCTACCTCCTGAAATCTGTTTCCTGCAATTCTGCCTTGCTTTCAAATCCTCTTCGTTGCCTTCCCTCAATATATTTGTGGACGAGAGTTATCATTTCTAACTCTGCAGGTTTGTGAATTGCAGTGCCCCTGAGCTCCATTTTTCAACTCGCTTTCTTGGGAGCTGGCCCCAAAAGCGCAGGATTGCTTCAGGCCCTATTGTGGTTCCGGGCGGCAGGCTGAGCCTGTGGTTAATTCTTCTTCCTGATGGGAAAATAGAGTGACCTGTGCCTGTCCCCACACCTAGACCTAGTCTCTCATTGGTTCCCCCTCTTCCCGTTCATCCTCAGGACAAATTTGCAAGCTGTACAGAACAGGAGGTTAAAGGTGCTCATTCTCCAAGGAGGGAGATTGCTAGTAAAGCGGCTGTAATGGCAAGCCCGAGCACAAGGAGATGAGAAATGAGGTGCGTTTTAGAAACCTTTCCCGATCACACGGTGTACCATCTTCTGGGTTTCTCATGCATGTTTTCGATGTAGGAAGATGCCCTTGAACCTGGAGATTTTGGACCCATGGGATGGATACCACGCAGTATTACTTTAAAGGGTCTGCGTTTGCTCACCCAACCTCACCAAACCTCTCAGCCCCAAGAGTGTCCACCCTTATGTCTCAATCAGCTGTGGGTCTAGAGATGGTCAATCCAGGTGGCATCACAGCCCCTGAACGAATTTTGTAAGAATTTCTCTCTCTTTCACTGTCTTTGTTTCACGGGTTTTTAAAAGTAATTGATTTTTATAATGGGGTTTAGCTGCTTTTCACTGCTGTGTTTATGCCGGTTTACACCCACTTGACTCAGTTACAGAGGGATATCAATACATTGGTTTTAAGATTCTTACTAGTCAGATATATTCTTGGGCGGTGAACAGGGGGTGTTGAGTCCAGTTCACTGAGCAAGGAGTAGGTCTTGACTGTTACATATTGGGTTTATGGAACAGTATCTGAGCTAATTTGAAACCCTTGTTTTATGCATCACCCCACCTCACCTTTCCCGTTAAGCAGCCATAGTGTGTTTTCTAAACGTGTGACGCTGTTCTGTTTTGTAATTCAGTTCAAGTGTAGCGGTTTTTACATTCCCTCTATAAGTGATATCTTATGATAAGTGCCTTTTTCTGTGTGACTTATTTCACTTAGAGTCGTCGTACCTAAATCTTCTCATCATGCTGCTACTAGCCTTATGATGTTGATTTCATTGCTGAGTGATATGCCATTATACATATGGACCACAACTTCTTTATCCATTTTTCTATTTCCTGGGATATTTAAGTTGTAACGAAGTGGAGGTTCTTGTCAACAGAGCAGCCCTAAACTTTGGGGTGCCTGTGTCTTGCTGATTTTTAGTTTTCCCAATTTATACGCCTATGAGTGGAAGTGCCCTATGCTCTCTAAGCTGAGTTTTTTAGATGTTTCAGGACACACCGTACACTTCTCCAGAGTGGCTGTTGGCAATTTACATCCCGCCCATCAGCGTAGCAAGGCTCCCGTTTCTCCATGGCCTGTCCTGCATTTCTGGTTTTGACACTTTATTCAGCATGGCCCTTTTGACCGATGGGAAGCGAGACTTCTTTGTAGCGCTGATTTGCCTTTCCAGGTTGCTTGGTTGGCCAAAAAGGGCGTATGCGTTTTTTCCTGAATATATTCAGGAAAAAACGCATACGCCCTTTTTGGCCAAGGGCATCATGGTCGAGGTTTTGCCGCTTTTCCTGTGCTTTAAAGGCGATTCGAATCTACCTCCTGAAATCTGTTTCCTGCAATTCTGCCTTGCTTTCAAATCCTCTTCGTTGCCTTCCCTCAATATATTTGTGGACGAGAGTTATCATTTCTAACTCTGCAGGTTTGTGAATTGCAGTGCCCCTGAGCTCCATTTTTCAACTCGCTTTCTTGGGAGCTGGCCCCAAAAGCGCAGGATTGCTTCAGGCCCTATTGTGGTTCCGGGCGGCAGGCTGAGCCTGTGGTTAATTCTTCTTCCTGATGGGAAAATAGAGTGACCTGTGCCTGTCCCCACACCTAGACCTAGTCTCTCATTGGTTCCCCCTCTTCCCGTTCATCCTCAGGACAAATTTGCAAGCTGTACAGAACAGGAGGTTAAAGGTGCTCATTCTCCAAGGAGGGAGATTGCTAGTAAAGCGGCTGTAATGGCAAGCCCGAGCACAAGGAGATGAGAAATGAGGTGCGTTTTAGAAACCTTTCCCGATCACACGGTGTACCATCTTCTGGGTTTCTCATGCATGTTTTCGATGTAGGAAGATGCCCTTGAACCTGGAGATTTTGGACCCATGGGATGGATACCACGCAGTATTACTTTAAAGGGTCTGCGTTTGCTCACCCAACCTCACCAAACCTCTCAGCCCCAAGAGTGTCCACCCTTATGTCTCAATCAGCTGTGGGTCTAGAGATGGTCAATCCAGGTGGCATCACAGCCCCTGAACGAATTTTGTAAGAATTTCTCTCTCTTTCACTGTCTTTGTTTCACGGGTTTTTAAAAGTAATTGATTTTTATAATGGGGTTTAGCTGCTTTTCACTGCTGTGTTTATGCCGGTTTACACCCACTTGACTCAGTTACAGAGGGATATCAATACATTGGTTTTAAGATTCTTACTAGTCAGATATATTCTTGGGCGGTGAACAGGGGGTGTTGAGTCCAGTTCACTGAGCAAGGAGTAGGTCTTGACTGTTACATATTGGGTTTATGGAACAGTATCTGAGCTAATTTGAAACCCTTGTTTTATGCATCACCCCACCTCACCTTTCCCGTTAAGCAGCCATAGTGTGTTTTCTAAACGTGTGACGCTGTTCTGTTTTGTAATTCAGTTCAAGTGTAGCGGTTTTTACATTCCCTCTATAAGTGATATCTTATGATAAGTGCCTTTTTCTGTGTGACTTATTTCACTTAGAGTCGTCGTACCTAAATCTTCTCATCATGCTGCTACTAGCCTTATGATGTTGATTTCATTGCTGAGTGATATGCCATTATACATATGGACCACAACTTCTTTATCCATTTTTCTATTTCCTGGGATATTTAAGTTGTAACGAAGTGGAGGTTCTTGTCAACAGAGCAGCCCTAAACTTTGGGGTGCCTGTGTCTTGCTGATTTTTAGTTTTCCCAATTTATACGCCTATGAGTGGAAGTGCCCTATGCTCTCTAAGCTGAGTTTTTTAGATGTTTCAGGA
Source organism: Balaenoptera borealis (assembly GCF_965194805.1). Taxonomy (NCBI): domain Eukaryota; kingdom Metazoa; phylum Chordata; class Mammalia; order Artiodactyla; family Balaenopteridae; genus Balaenoptera; species Balaenoptera borealis. The sequence continues at coordinate 172,501 of NW_028123684.1, forward strand.
CACACCGTACACTTCTCCAGAGTGGCTGTGGGCAATTTACATCCCGCCCATCAGCGTAGCAAGGCTCCCGTTTCTCCATGGCCTGTCCTGCATTTCTGGTTTTGACACTTTATTCAGCATGGCCCTTTTGACCGATGGGAAGCGAGACTTCTTTGTAGCGCTGATTTGCCTTTCCAGGTTGCTTGGTTGGCCAAAAAGGGCGTATGCGTTTTTTCCTGAATATATTCAGGAAAAAACGCATACGCCCTTTTTGGCCAAGGGCATCATGGTCGAGGTTTTGCCGCTTTTCCTGTGCTTTAAAGGCGATTCGAATCTACCTCCTGAAATCTGTTTCCTGCAATTCTGCCTTGCTTTCAAATCCTCTTCGTTGCCTTCCCTCAATATATTTGTGGACGAGAGTTATCATTTCTAACTCTGCAGGTTTGTGAATTGCAGTGCCCCTGAGCTCAGTTTTTCAACTCGCTTTCTTGGGAGCTGGCCCCAAAAGCGCAGGATTGCTTCAGGCCCTATTGTGGTTCCGGGCGGCAGGCTGAGCCTGTGGTTAATTCTTCTTCCTGATGGGAAAATAGAGTGACCTGTGCCTGTCCCCACACCTAGACCTAGTCTCTCATTGGTTCCCCCTCTTCCCGTTCATCCTCAGGACAAATTTGCAAGCTGTACAGAACAGGAGGTTAAAGGTGCTCATTCTCCAAGGAGGGAGATTGCTAGTAAAGCGGCTGTAATGGCAAGCCCGAGCACAAGGAGATGAGAAATGAGGTGCGTTTTAGAAACCTTTCCCGATCACACGGTGTACCATCTTCTGGGTTTCTCATGCATGTTTTCGATGTAGGAAGATGCCCTTGAACCTGGAGATTTTGGACCCATGGGATGGATACCACGCAGTATTACTTTAAAGGGTCTGCGTTTGCTCACCCAACCTCACCAAACCTCTCAGCCCCAAGAGTGTCCACCCTTATGTCTCAATCAGCTGTGGGTCTAGAGATGGTCAATCCAGGTGGCATCACAGCCCCTGAACGAATTTTGTAAGAATTTCTCTCTCTTTCACTGTCTTTGTTTCACGGGTTTTTAAAAGTAATTGATTTTTATAATGGGGTTTAGCTGCTTTTCACTGCTGTGTTTATGCCGGTTTACACCCACTTGACTCAGTTACAGAGGGATATCAATACATTGGTTTTAAGATTCTTACTAGTCAGATATATTCTTGGGCGGTGAACAGGGGGTGTTGAGTCCAGTTCACTGAGCAAGGAGTAGGTCTTGACTGTTACATATTGGGTTTATGGAACAGTATCTGAGCTAATTTGAAACCCTTGTTTTATGCATCACCCCACCTCACCTTTCCCGTTAAGCAGCCATAGTGTGTTTTCTAAACGTGTGACGCTGTTCTGTTTTGTAATTCAGTTCAAGTGTAGCGGTTTTTACATTCCCTCTATAAGTGATATCTTATGATAAGTGCCTTTTTCTGTGTGACTTATTTCACTTAGAGTCGTCGTACCTAAATCTTCTCATCATGCTGCTACTAGCCTTATGATGTTGATTTCATTGCTGAGTGATATGCCATTATACATATGGACCACAACTTCTTTATCCATTTTTCTATTTCCTGGGATATTTAAGTTGTAACGAAGTGGAGGTTCTTGTCAACAGAGCAGCCCTAAACTTTGGGGTGCCTGTGTCTTGCTGATTTTTAGTTTTCCCAATTTATACGCCTATGAGTGGAAGTGCCCTATGCTCTCTAAGCTGAGTTTTTTAGATGTTTCAGGACACACCGTACACTTCTCCAGAGTGGCTGTGGGCAATTTACATCCCGCCCATCAGCGTAGCAAGGCTCCCGTTTCTCCATGGCCTGTCCTGCATTTCTGGTTTTGACACTTTATTCAGCATGGCCCTTTTGACCGATGGGAAGCGAGACTTCTTTGTAGCGCTGATTTGCCTTTCCAGGTTGCTTGGTTGGCCAAAAAGGGCGTATGCGTTTTTTCCTGAATATATTCAGGAAAAAACGCATACGCCCTTTTTGGCCAAGGGCATCATTGTCGAAGTTTTGCCGCTTTTCCTGTGCTTTAAAGGCGATTCGAATCTACCTCCTGAAATCTGTTTCCTGCAATTCTGCCTTGCTTTCAAATCCTCTTCGTTGCCTTCCCTCAATATATTTGTGGACGAGAGTTAACATTTATAACTCTGCAGGTTTGTGAATTGCAGTGCCCCTGAGCTCAGTTTTTCAACTCGCTTTCTTGGGAGCTGGCCCCAAAAGCGCAGGATTGCTTCAGGCCCTATTCTGGTTCCGGGCGGCAGGCTGAGCCTGTGGTTAATTCTTCTTCCTGATGGGAAAATAGAGTGACCTGTGCCTGTCCCCACACCTAGACCTAGTCTCTCATTGGTTCCCCCTCTTCCCGTTCATCCTCAGGACAAATTGCAACCTGTACGGAACAGGAGGTTAAAGGTGCTCATTCTCCAAGGAGGGAGATTGCTAGTAAAGCGGCTGGAATGGCGAACCCGAGCACAAGGAGATGAGAAATGAGGTGCGTTTTAGACATCTTTCCCGATCACATGGTGTACCATCTTCTGGGTTTCTCATGCATGTTTTTGATGTAGGAAGATGCCCTTGAAGCTGGAGATTTGGGACCCATGGGATGGATACCACGCAGTATTACTTTAAAGGGTCTGCGTTTGCTCACCCAACCTCACCAAACCTCTCAGCCCCAAGAGTGTCCACCCTTATGTCTCAATCAGCTGTGGGTCTAGAGATGGTCAATAAAGGTGGCATCCCAGCCCCTGAACGAATTCTGTATGAATTTCTCTCTCTTTCACTGTCTTTGTTTCACGGGTTTTTAAAAGTAATTGATTTTTATAATGGGGTTTAGCTGCTTTTCACTGCTGTGTTTATGCCGCTTTACACCCACTTGACTCACTTACAGAGAGATATCAATACATTGGTTTTAAGAGTCTTACTAGTCAGATATATTCTTGGGAGGTGAACAGGGGGTGTTGAATCCAGTTCACTGAGCAAGGAGTAGGTCTTGTCTGTTACATATTGGGTTTATGGAACAGTATCTGAGCTAATTTGAAACCCTTGTGTTATGCATCACCCCACCTCACCTTTCCCGTTAAGCAGCCATAGTGTGTTTCCTAAACGTGTGACGCTGTTCTGTTTTGTAATTCAGTTCAAGTGTAGCGGTTTTTACATTCCCTCTATAAGTGATATCTTATGATAAGTGCCTTTTTCTGTGTGACTTATGGCACTTAGAATCGTCGTACCTAAATCTTCTCATCATGCTGCTACTAGCCTTATGATGTTGATTTCATGCCTGAGTGACATTCCATTGTACATAAGGACCACAACTTCTTTATCCATTTTTCTCTTTCCTGGGATATTTAAGGTGTAATGAAGTGGAGGTTCTTGTCAACAGAGCAGCCCTAAACTTTGGGGTGCCTGTGTCTTGCTGATTTTTAGTTTTCCCAATTTATACGCCCATGAGTGGAACTGCCCTATGCTCTCTAAGCTGAGTTTTTTAGATGTTTCAGGACACACTGTACACTTCTCCAGAGTGGCTGTTGGCAATTTACATCCCGCCCATCAGCATAGCAAGGCTCCCGTTTCTCCATGGCCTGTCCTGCATTTCTGGTTTTGACACTTTATTCAGCATGGCCCTTTTGACCGATGGGAAGCGAGACTTCTTTGTAGCGCTGATTTGCCTTTCCAGGTTGCTTGGTTGGCCAAAAAGGGCGTATGCGTTTTTTCCTGAATATATTCAGGAAAAAACGCATACGCCCTTTTTGGCCAAGGGCATCATGGTCGAGGTTTTGCCGCTTTTCCTGTGCTTTAAAGGCGATTCGAATCTACCTCCTGAAATCTGTTTCCTGCAATTCTGCCTTGCTTTCAAATCCTCTTCGTTGCCTTCCCTCAATATATTTGTGGACGAGAGTTATCATTTCTAACTCTGCAGGTTTGTGAATTGCAGTGCCCCTGAGCTCCATTTTTCAACTCGCTTTCTTGGGAGCTGGCCCCAAAAGCGCAGGATTGCTTCAGGCCCTATTGTGGTTCCGGGCGGCAGGCTGAGCCTGTGGTTAATTCTTCTTCCTGATGGGAAAATAGAGTGACCTGTGCCTGTCCCCACACCTAGACCTAGTCTCTCATTGGTTCCCCCTCTTCCCGTTCATCCTCAGGACAAATTGCAACCTGTTCGGAACAGGAGGTTAAAGGTGCTCATTATCCAAGGAGGGAGATTGCTAGTAAAGCGGCTGTAATGGCGAGCCCGAGCACAAGGAGATGAGAAATGAGGTGCGTTTTAGAAACCTTTCCCGATCACACGGTGTACCGTCTTCTGGGTTTCTCATGCATGTTTTCGATGTAGGAAGATGCCCTTGAACCTGGAGATTTTGGACCCATGGGATGGGTACCACGCAGTATTACTTTAAAAGGTCTGCGTTTGCTCACCCAACCTCACCAAACCTCTCAGCCCCAAGAGTGTCCACCCTTATGTCTCAATCAGCTGTGGGTCTAGAGATGGTCAATAAAGGTGGCATCCCAGCCCCTGAACGAATTCTGTATGAATTTCTCTCTCTTTCACTGTCTTTGTTTCACGGGTTTTTAAAAGTAATTGATTTTTATAATGGGGTTTAGCTGCTTTTCACTGCTGTGTTTATGCCGCTTTACACCCACTTGACTCACTTACAGAGAGATATCAATACATTGGTTTTAAGAGTCTTACTAGTCAGATATATTCTTGGGCGGTGAACAGGGGGTGTTGAATCCAGTTCACTGAGCAAGGAGTAGGTCTTGTCTGTTACATATTGGGTTTATGGAACAGTATCTGAGCTAATTTGAAACCCTTGTGTTATGCATCACCCCACCTCACCTTTCCCGTTAAGCAGCCATAGTGTGTTTTCTAAACGTGTGACGCTGTTCTGTTTTGTAATTCAGTTCAAGTGTAGCGGTTTTTACATTCCCTCTATAAGTGATATCTTATGATAAGTGCCTTTTTCTGTGTGACTTATTTCACTTAGAATCGTCGTACCTAAATCTTCTCATCATGCTGCTACTAGCCTTATGATGTTGATTTCATGCCTGAGTGACATTCCATTGTACATAAGGACCACAACTTCTTTATCCATTTTTCTCTTTCCTGGGATATTTAAGGTGTAATGAAGTGGAGGTTCTTGTCAACAGAGCAGCCCTAAACTTTGGGGTGCCTGTGTCTTGCTGATTTTTAGTTTTCCCAATTTATACGCCTATGAGTGGAAGTGCCCTATGCTCTCTAAGCTGAGTTTTTTAGATGTTTCAGGACACACCGTACACTTCTCCAGAGTGGCTGTTGGCAATTTACATCCCGCCCATCAGCGTAGCAAGGCTCCCGTTTCTCCATGGCCTGTCCTGCATTTCTGGTTTTGACACTTTATTCAGCATGGCCCTTTTGACCGATGGGAAGCGAGACTTCTTTGTAGCGCTGATTTGCCTTTCCAGGTTGCTTGGTTGGCCAAAAAGGGCGTATGCGTTTTTTCCTGAATATATTCAGGAAAAAACGCATACGCCCTTTTTGGCCAAGGGCATCATGGTCGAGGTTTTGCTGCTTTTCCTGTGCTTTAAAGGCGATTCGAATCTACCTCCTGAAATCTGTTTCCTGCAATTCTGCCTTGCTTTCAAATCCTCTTCGTTGCCTTCCCTCAATATATTTGTGGACGAGAGTTATCATTTCTAACTCTGCAGGTTTGTGAATTGCAGTGCCCCTGAGCTCCATTTTTCAACTCGCTTTCTTGGGAGCTGGCCGCAAAAGCGCAGGATTGCTTCAGGCCCTATTGTGGTTCCGGGCGGCAGGCTGAGCCTGTGGTTAATTCTTCTTCCTGATGGGAAAATAGAGTGACCTGTGCCTGTCCCCACACCTAGACCTAGTCTCTCATTGGTTCCCCCTCTTCCCGTTCATCCTCAGGACAAATTTGCAACCTGTACGGAACAGGAGGTTAAAGGTGCTCATTCTCCAAGGAGGGAGATTGCTAGTAAAGCGGCTGTAATGGCAAGCCCGAGCACAAGGAGATGAGAAATGAGGTGCGTTTTAGAAACCTTTCCCGATCACACGGTGTACCATCTTCTGGGTTTCTCATGCATGTTTTCGATGTAGGAAGATGCCCTTGAACCTGGAGATTTTGGACCCATGGGATGGATACCACGCAGTATTACTTTAAAGGGTCTGCGTTTGCTCACCCAACCTCACCAAACCTCTCAGCCCGAAGAGTGTCCACCCTTATGTCTCAATCAGCTGTGGGTCTAGAGATGGTCAATCCAGGTGGCATCACAGCCCCTGAACGAATTTTGTAAGAATTTCTCTCTCTTTCACTGTCTTTGTTTCACGGGTTTTTAAAAGTAATTGATTTTTATAATGGGGTTTAGCTGCTTTTCACTGCTGTGTTTATGCCGGTTTACACCCACTTGACTCAGTTACAGAGGGATATCAATACATTGGTTTTAAGATTCTTACTAGTCAGATATATTCTTGGGCGGTGAACAGGGGGTGTTGAGTCCAGTTCACTGAGCAAGGAGTAGGTCTTGACTGTTACATATTGGGTTTATGGAACAGTATCTGAGCTAATTTGAAACCCTTGTTTTATGCATCACCCCACCTCACCTTTCCCGTTAAGCAGCCATAGTGTGTTTTCTAAACGTGTGACGCTGTTCTGTTTTGTAATTCAGTTCAAGTGTAGCGGTTTTTACATTCCCTCTATAAGTGATATCTTATGATAAGTGCCTTTTTCTGTGTGACTTATTTCACTTAGAGTCGTCGTACCTAAATCTTCTCATCATGCTGCTACTAGCCTTATGATGTTGATTTCATTGCTGAGTGATATGCCATTATACATATGGACCACAACTTCTTTATCCATTTTTCTATTTCCTGGGATATTTAAGTTGTAACGAAGTGGAGGTTCTTGTCAACAGAGCAGCCCTAAACTTTGGGGTGCCTGTGTCTTGCTGATTTTTAGTTTTCCCAATTTATACGCCTATGAGTGGAAGTGCCCTATGCTCTCTAAGCTGAGTTTTTTAGATGTTTCAGGACACACCGTACACTTCTCCAGAGTGGCTGTGGGCAATTTACATCCCGCCCATCAGCGTAGCAAGGCTCCCGTTTCTCCATGGCCTGTCCTGCATTTCTGGTTTTGACACTTTATTCAGCATGGCCCTTTTGACCGATGGGAAGCGAGACTTCTTTGTAGCGCTGATTTGCCTTTCCAGGTTGCTTGGTTGGCCAAAAAGGGCGTATGCGTTTTTTCCTGAATATATTCAGGAAAAAACGCATACGCCCTTTTTGGCCAAGGGCATCATTGTCGAAGTTTTGCCGCTTTTCCTGTGCTTTAAAGGCGATTCGAATCTACCTCCTGAAATCTGTTTCCTGCAATTCTGCCTTGCTTTCAAATCCTCTTCGTTGCCTTCCCTCAATATATTTGTGGACGAGAGTTAACATTTATAACTCTGCAGGTTTGTGAATTGCAGTGCCCCTGAGCTCAATTTTTCAACTCGCTTTCTTGGGAGCTGGCCCCAAAAGCGCAGGATTGCTTCAGGCCCTATTGTGGTTCCGGGCGGCAGGCTGAGCCTGTGGTTAATTCTTCTTCCTGATGGGAAAATAGAGTGACCTGTGCCTGTCCCCACACCTAGACCTAGTCTCTCATTGGTTCCCCCTCTTCCCGTTCATCCTCAGGACAAATTGCAACCTGTACGGAACAGGAGGTTAAAGGTGCTCATTCTCCAAGGAGGGAGATTGCTAGTAAAGCGGCTGGAATGGCGAACCCGAGCACAAGGAGATGAGAAATGAGGTGCGTTTTAGACATCTTTCCCGATCACATGGTGTACCATCTTCTGGGTTTCTCATGCATGTTTTTGATGTAGGAAGATGCCCTTGAAGCTGGAGATTTGGGACCCATGGGATGGATACCACGCAGTATTACTTTAAAGGGTCTGCGTTTGCTCACCCAACCTCACCAAACCTCTCAGCCCCAAGAGTGTCCACCCTTATGTCTCAATCAGCTGTGGGTCTAGAGATGGTCAATAAAGGTGGCATCCCAGCCCCTGAACGAATTCTGTATGAATTTCTCTCTCTTTCACTGTCTTTGTTTCACGGGTTTTTAAAAGTAATTGATTTTTATAATGGGGTTTAGCTGCTTTTCACTGCTGTGTTTATGCCGCTTTACACCCACTTGACTCACTTACAGAGAGATATCAATACATTGGTTTTAAGAGTCTTACTAGTCAGATATATTCTTGGGCGGTGAACAGGGGGTGTTGAATCCAGTTCACTGAGCAAGGAGTAGGTCTTGTCTGTTACATATTGGGTTTATGGAACAGTATCTGAGCTAATTTGCAACCCTTGTGTTATGCATCACCCCACCTCACCTTTCCCGTTAAGCAGCCATAGTGTGTTTCCTAAACGTGTGACGCTGTTCTGTTTTGTAATTCAGTTCAAGTGTAGCGGTTTTTACATTCCCTCTATAAGTGATATCTTATGATAAGTGCCTTTTTCTGTGTGACTTATGGCACTTAGAATCGTCGTACCTAAATCTTCTCATCATGCTGCTACTAGCCTTATGATGTTGATTTCATGCCTGAGTGACATTCCATTGTACATAAGGACCACAACTTCTTTATCCATTTTTCTCTTTCCTGGGATATTTAAGGTGTAATGAAGTGGAGGTTCTTGTCAACAGAGCAGCCCTAAACTTTGGGGTGCCTGTGTCTTGCTGATTTTTAGTTTTCCCAATTTATACGCCCATGAGTGGAACTGCCCTATGCTCTCTAAGCTGAGTTTTTTAGATGTTTCAGGACACACTGTACACTTCTCCAGAGTGGCTGTTGGCAATTTACATCCCGCCCATCAGCATAGCAAGGCTCCCGTTTCTCCATGGCCTGTCCTGCATTTCTGGTTTTGACACTTTATTCAGCATGGCCCTTTTGACCGATGGGAAGCGAGACTTCTTTGTAGCGCTGATTTGCCTTTCCAGGTTGCTTGGTTGGCCAAAAAGGGCGTATGCGTTTTTTCCTGAATATATTCAGGAAAAAACGCATACGCCCTTTTTGGCCAAGGGCATCATGGTCGAGGTTTTGCCGCTTTTCCTGTGCTTTAAAGGCGATTCGAATCTACCTCCTGAAATCTGTTTCCTGCAATTCTGCCTTGCTTTCAAATCCTCTTCGTTGCCTTCCCTCAATATATTTGTGGACGAGAGTTATCATTTCTAACTCTGCAGGTTTGTGAATTGCAGTGCCCCTGAGCTCCATTTTTCAACTCGCTTTCTTGGGAGCTGGCCCCAAAAGCGCAGGATTGCTTCAGGCCCTATTGTGGTTCCGGGCGGCAGGCTGAGCCTGTGGTTAATTCTTCTTCCTGATGGGAAAATAGAGTGACCTGTGCCTGTCCCCACACCTAGACCTAGTCTCTCATTGGTTCCCCCTCTTCCCGTTCATCCTCAGGACAAATTGCAACCTGTTCGGAACAGGAGGTTAAAGGTGCTCATTATCCAAGGAGGGAGATTGCTAGTAAAGCGGCTGTAATGGCGAGCCCGAGCACAAGGAGATGAGAAATGAGGTGCGTTTTAGAAACCTTTCCCGATCACACGGTGTACCGTCTTCTGGGTTTCTCATGCATGTTTTCGATGTAGGAAGATGCCCTTGAACCTGGAGATTTTGGACCCATGGGATGGGTACCACGCAGTATTACTTTAAAAGGTCTGCGTTTGCTCACCCAACCTCACCAAACCTCTCAGCCCCAAGAGTGTCCACCCTTATGTCTCAATCAGCTGTGGGTCTAGAGATGGTCAATAAAGGTGGCATCCCAGCCCCTGAACGAATTCTGTATGAATTTCTCTCTCTTTCACTGTCTTTGTTTCACGGGTTTTTAAAAGTAATTGATTTTTATAATGGGGTTTAGCTGCTTTTCACTGCTGTGTTTATGCCGCTTTACACCCACTTGACTCACTTACAGAGAGATATCAATACATTGGTTTTAAGAGTCTTACTAGTCAGATATATTCTTGGGCGGTGAACAGGGGGTGTTGAATCCAGTTCACTGAGCAAGGAGTAGGTCTTGTCTGTTACATATTGGGTTTATGGAACAGTATCTGAGCTAATTTGCAACCCTTGTGTTATGCATCACCCCACCTCACCTTTCCCGTTAAGCAGCCATAGTGTGTTTTCTAAACGTGTGACGCTGTTCTGTTTTGTAATTCAGTTCAAGTGTAGCGGTTTTTACATTCCCTCTATAAGTGATATCTTATGATAAGTGCCTTTTTCTGTGTGACTTATTTCACTTAGAGTCGTCGTACCTAAATCTTCTCATCACGCTGCTACTAGCCTTATGATGTTGATTTCATTGCTGAGTGATATGCCATTATACATATGGACCACAACTTCTTTATCCATTTTTCTATTTCCTGGGATATTTAAGTTGTAACGAAGTGGAGGTTCTTGTCAACAGAGCAGCCCTAAACTTTGGGGTGCCTGTGTCTTGCTGATTTTTAGTTTTCCCAATTTATACGCCTATGAGTGGAAGTGCCCTATGCTCTCTAAGCTGAGTTTTTTAGATGTTTCAGGACACACCGTACACTTCTCCAGAGTGGCTGTGGGCAATTTACATCCCGCCCATCAGCGTAGCAAGGCTCCCGTTTCTCCATGGCCTGTCCTGCATTTCTGGTTTTGACACTTTATTCAGCATGGCCCTTTTGACCGATGGGAAGCGAGACTTCTTTGTAGCGCTGATTTGCCTTTCCAGGTTGCTTGGTTGGCCAAAAAGGGCGTATGCGTTTTTTCCTGAATATATTCAGGAAAAAACGCATACGCCCTTTTTGGCCAAGGGCATCATTGTCGAAGTTTTGCCGCTTTTCCTGTGCTTTAAAGGCGATTCGAATCTACCTCCTGAAATCTGTTTCCTGCAATTCTGCCTTGCTTTCAAATCCTCTTCGTTGCCTTCCCTCAATATATTTGTGGACGAGAGTTAACATTTATAACTCTGCAGGTTTGTGAATTGCAGTGCCCCTGAGCTCAATTTTTCAACTCGCTTTCTTGGGAGCTGGCCCCAAAAGCGCAGGATTGCTTCAGGCCCTATTCTGGTTCCGGGCGGCAGGCTGAGCCTGTGGTTAATTCTTCTTCCTGATGGGAAAATAGAGTGACCTGTGCCTGTCCCCACACCTAGACCTAGTCTCTCATTGGTTCCCCCTCTTCCCGTTCATCCTCAGGACAAATTGCAACCTGTACGGAACAGGAGGTTAAAGGTGCTCATTCTCCAAGGAGGGAGATTGCTAGTAAAGCGGCTGGAATGGCGAACCCGAGCACAAGGAGATGAGAAATGAGGTGCGTTTTAGACATCTTTCCCGATCACATGGTGTACCATCTTCTGGGTTTCTCATGCATGTTTTTGATGTAGGAAGATGCCCTTGAAGCTGGAGATTTGGGACCCATGGGATGGATACCACGCAGTATTACTTTAAAGGGTCTGCGTTTGCTCACCCAACCTCACCAAACCTCTCAGCCCCAAGAGTGTCCACCCTTATGTCTCAATCAGCTGTGGGTCTAGAGATGGTCAATAAAGGTGGCATCCCAGCCCCTGAACGAATTCTGTATGAATTTCTCTCTCTTTCACTGTCTTTGTTTCACGGGTTTTTAAAAGTAATTGATTTTTATAATGGGGTTTAGCTGCTTTTCACTGCTGTGTTTATGCCGCTTTACACCCACTTGACTCACTTACAGAGAGATATCAATACATTGGTTTTAAGAGTCTTACTAGTCAGATATATTCTTGGGAGGTGAACAGGGGGTGTTGAATCCAGTTCACTGAGCAAGGAGTAGGTCTTGTCTGTTACATATTGGGTTTATGGAACAGTATCTGAGCTAATTTGCAACCCTTGTGTTATGCATCACCCCACCTCACCTTTCCCGTTAAGCAGCCATAGTGTGTTTCCTAAACGTGTGACGCTGTTCTGTTTTGTAATTCAGTTCAAGTGTAGCGGTTTTTACATTCCCTCTATAAGTGATATCTTATGATAAGTGCCTTTTTCTGTGTGACTTATGGCACTTAGAATCGTCGTACCTAAATCTTCTCATCATGCTGCTACTAGCCTTATGATGTTGATTTCATGCCTGAGTGACATTCCATTGTACATAAGGACCACAACTTCTTTATCCATTTTTCTCTTTCCTGGGATATTTAAGGTGTAATGAAGTGGAGGTTCTTGTCAACAGAGCAGCCCTAAACTTTGGGGTGCCTGTGTCTTGCTGATTTTTAGTTTTCCCAATTTATACGCCCATGAGTGGAACTGCCCTATGCTCTCTAAGCTGAGTTTTTTAGATGTTTCAGGACACACTGTACACTTCTCCAGAGTGGCTGTTGGCAATTTACATCCCGCCCATCAGCATAGCAAGGCTCCCGTTTCTCCATGGCCTGTCCTGCATTTCTGGTTTTGACACTTTATTCAGCATGGCCCTTTTGACCGATGGGAAGCGAGACTTCTTTGTAGCGCTGATTTGCCTTTCCAGGTTGCTTGGTTGGCCAAAAAGGGCGTATGCGTTTTTTCCTGAATATATTCAGGAAAAAACGCATACGCCCTTTTTGGCCAAGGGCATCATGGTCGAGGTTTTGCCGCTTTTCCTGTGCTTTAAAGGCGATTCGAATCTACCTCCTGAAATCTGTTTCCTGCAATTCTGCCTTGCTTTCAAATCCTCTTCGTTGCCTTCCCTCAATATATTTGTGGACGAGAGTTATCATTTCTAACTCTGCAGGTTTGTGAATTGCAGTGCCCCTGAGCTCCATTTTTCAACTCGCTTTCTTGGGAGCTGGCCCCAAAAGCGCAGGATTGCTTCAGGCCCTATTGTGGTTCCGGGCGGCAGGCTGAGCCTGTGGTTAATTCTTCTTCCTGATGGGAAAATAGAGTGACCTGTGCCTGTCCCCACACCTAGACCTAGTCTCTCATTGGTTCCCCCTCTTCCCGTTCATCCTCAGGACAAATTGCAACCTGTTCGGAACAGGAGGTTAAAGGTGCTCATTATCCAAGGAGGGAGATTGCTAGTAAAGCGGCTGTAATGGCGAGCCCGAGCACAAGGAGATGAGAAATGAGGTGCGTTTTAGAAACCTTTCCCGATCACACGGTGTACCGTCTTCTGGGTTTCTCATGCATGTTTTCGATGTAGGAAGATGCCCTTGAACCTGGAGATTTTGGACCCATGGGATGGGTACCAGGCAGTATTACTTTAAAAGGTCTGCGTTTGCTCACCCAACCTCACCAAACCTCTCAGCCCCAAGAGTGTCCACCCTTATGTCTCAATCAGCTGTGGGTCTAGAGATGGTCAATAAAGGTGGCATCCCAGCCCCTGAACGAATTCTGTATGAATTTCTCTCTCTTTCACTGTCTTTGTTTCACGGGTTTTTAAAAGTAATTGATTTTTATAATGGGGTTTAGCTGCTTTTCACTGCTGTGTTTATGCCGCTTTACACCCACTTGACTCACTTACAGAGAGATATCAATACATTGGTTTTAAGAGTCTTACTAGTCAGATATATTCTTGGGCGGTGAACAGGGGGTGTTGAATCCAGTTCACTGAGCAAGGAGTAGGTCTTGTCTGTTACATATTGGGTTTATGGAACAGTATCTGAGCTAATTTGCAACCCTTGTGTTATGCATCACCCCACCTCACCTTTCCCGTTAAGCAGCCATAGTGTGTTTTCTAAACGTGTGACGCTGTTCTGTTTTGTAATTCAGTTCAAGTGTAGCGGTTTTTACATTCCCTCTATAAGTGATATCTTATGATAAGTGCCTTTTTCTGTGTGAGTTATTTCACTTAGAATCGTCGTACCTAAATCTTCTCATCATGCTGCTACTAGCCTTATGATGTTGATTTCATGCCTGAGTGACATTCCATTGTACATAAGGACCACAACTTCTTTATCCATTTTTCTCTTTCCTGGGATATTTAAGGTGTAATGAAGTGGAGGTTCTTGTCAACAGAGCAGCCCTAAACTTTGGGCTGCCTGTGTCTTGCTGATTTTTAGTTTTCCCAATTTATACGCCTATGAGTGGAAGTGCCCTATGCTCTCTAAGCTGAGTTTTTTAGATGTTTCAGGACACACCGTACACTTCTCCAGAGTGGCTGTTGGCAATTTACATCCCGCCCATCAGCGTAGCAAGGCTCCCGTTTCTCCATGGCCTGTCCTGCATTTCTGGTTTTGACACTTTATTCAGCATGGCCCTTTTGACCGATGGGAAGCGAGACTTCTTTGTAGCGCTGATTTGCCTTTCCAGGTTGCTTGGTTGGCCAAAAAGGGCGTATGCGTTTTTTCCTGAATATATTCAGGAAAAAACGCATACGCCCTTTTTGGCCAAGGGCATCATGGTCGAGGTTTTGCTGCTTTTCCTGTGCTTTAAAGGCGATTCGAATCTACCTCCTGAAATCTGTTTCCTGCAATTCTGCCTTGCTTTCAAATCCTCTTCGTTGCCTTCCCTCAATATATTTGTGGACGAGAGTTATCATTTCTAACTCTGCAGGTTTGTGAATTGCAGTGCCCCTGAGCTCCATTTTTCAACTCGCTTTCTTGGGAGCTGGCCGCAAAAGCGCAGGATTGCTTCAGGCCCTATTGTGGTTCCGGGCGGCAGGCTGAGCCTGTGGTTAATTCTTCTTCCTGATGGGAAAATAGAGTGACCTGTGCCTGTCCCCACACCTAGACCTAGTCTCTCATTGGTTCCCCCTCTTCCCGTTCATCCTCAGGACAAATTTGCAACCTGTACAGAACAGGAGGTTAAAGGTGCTCATTCTCCAAGGAGGGAGATTGCTAGTAAAGCGGCTGTAATGGCAAGCCCGAGCACAAGGAGATGAGAAATGAGGTGCGTTTTAGAAACCTTTCCCGATCACACGGTGTACCATCTTCTGGGTTTCTCATGCATGTTTTCGATGTAGGAAGATGCCCTTGAACCTGGAGATTTTGGACCCATGGGATGGATACCACGCAGTATTACTTTAAAGGGTCTGCGTTTGCTCACCCAACCTCACCAAACCTCTCAGCCCCAAGAGTGTCCACCCTTATGTCTCAATCAGCTGTGGGTCTAGAGATGGTCAATCCAGGTGGCATCACAGCCCCTGAACGAATTTTGTAAGAATTTCTCTCTCTTTCACTGTCTTTGTTTCACGGATTTTTAAAAGTAATTGATTTTTATAATGGGGTTTAGCTGCTTTTCACTGCTGTGTTTATGCCGGTTTACACCCACTTGACTCAGTTACAGAGGGATATCAATACATTGGTTTTAAGATTCTTACTAGTCAGATATATTCTTGGGCGGTGAACAGGGGGTGTTGAGTCCAGTTCACTGAGCAAGGAGTAGGTCTTGACTGTTACATATTGGGTTTATGGAACAGTATCTGAGCTAATTTGAAACCCTTGTTTTATGCATCACCCCACCTCACCTTTCCCGTTAAGCAGCCATAGTGTGTTTTCTAAACGTGTGACGCTGTTCTGTTTTGTAATTCAGTTCAAGTGTAGCGGTTTTTACATTCCCTCTATAAGTGATATCTTATGATAAGTGCCTTTTTCTGTGTGACTTATTTCACTTAGAGTCGTCGTACCTAAATCTTCTCATCACGCTGCTACTAGCCTTATGATGTTGATTTCATTGCTGAGTGATATGCCATTATACATATGGACCACAACTTCTTTATCCATTTTTCTATTTCCTGGGATATTTAAGTTGTAACGAAGTGGAGGTTCTTGTCAACAGAGCAGCCCTAAACTTTGGGGTGCCTGTGTCTTGCTGATTTTTAGTTTTCCCAATTTATACGCCTATGAGTGGAAGTGCCCTATGCTCTCTAAGCTGAGTTTTTTAGATGTTTCAGGACACACCGTACACTTCTCCAGAGTGGCTGTGGGCAATTTACATCCCGCCCATCAGCGTAGCAAGGCTCCCGTTTCTCCATGGCCTGTCCTGCATTTCTGGTTTTGACACTTTATTCAGCATGGCCCTTTTGACCGATGGGAAGCGAGACTTCTTTGTAGCGCTGATTTGCCTTTCCAGGTTGCTTGGTTGGCCAAAAAGGGCGTATGCGTTTTTTCCTGAATATATTCAGGAAAAAACGCATACGCCCTTTTTGGCCAAGGGCATCATTGTCGAAGTTTTGCCGCTTTTCCTGTGCTTTAAAGGCGATTCGAATCTACCTCCTGAAATCTGTTTCCTGCAATTCTGCCTTGCTTTCAAATCCTCTTCGTTGCCTTCCCTCAATATATTTGTGGACGAGAGTTAACATTTATAACTCTGCAGGTTTGTGAATTGCAGTGCCCCTGAGCTCAATTTTTCAACTCGCTTTCTTGGGAGCTGGCCCCAAAAGCGCAGGATTGCTTCAGGCCCTATTCTGGTTCCGGGCGGCAGGCTGAGCCTGTGGTTAATTCTTCTTCCTGATGGGAAAATAGAGTGACCTGTGCCTGTCCCCACACCTAGACCTAGTCTCTCATTGGTTCCCCCTCTTCCCGTTCATCCTCAGGACAAATTGCAACCTGTACGGAACAGGAGGATAAAGGTGCTCATTCTCCAAGGAGGGAGATTGCTAGTAAAGCGGCTGGAATGGCGAACCCGAGCACAAGGAGATGAGAAATGAGGTGCGTTTTAGACATCTTTCCCGATCACATGGTGTACCATCTTCTGGGTTTCTCATGCATGTTTTTGATGTAGGAAGATGCCCTTGAAGCTGGAGATTTGGGACCCATGGGATGGATACCACGCAGTATTACTTTAAAGGGTCTGCGTTTGCTCACCCAACCTCACCAAACCTCTCAGCCCCAAGAGTGTCCACCCTTATGTCTCAATCAGCTGTGGGTCTAGAGATGGTCAATAAAGGTGGCATCCCAGCCCCTGAACGAATTCTGTATGAATTTCTCTCTCTTTCACTGTCTTTGTTTCACGGGTTTTTAAAAGTAATTGATTTTTATAATGGGGTTTAGCTGCTTTTCACTGCTGTGTTTATGCCGCTTTACACCCACTTGACTCACTTACAGAGAGATATCAATACATTGGTTTTAAGAGTCTTACTAGTCAGATATATTCTTGGGAGGTGAACAGGGGGTGTTGAATCCAGTTCACTGAGCAAGGAGTAGGTCTTGTCTGTTACATATTGGGTTTATGGAACAGTATCTGAGCTAATTTGAAACCCTTGTGTTATGCATCACCCCACCTCACCTTTCCCGTTAAGCAGCCATAGTGTGTTTCCTAAACGTGTGACGCTGTTCTGTTTTGTAATTCAGTTCAAGTGTAGCGGTTTTTACATTCCCTCTATAAGTGATATCTTATGATAAGTGCCTTTTTCTGTGTGACTTATGGCACTTAGAATCGTCGTACCTAAATCTTCTCATCATGCTGCTACTAGCCTTATGATGTTGATTTCATGCCTGAGTGACATTCCATTGTACATAAGGACCACAACTTCTTTATCCATTTTTCTCTTTCCTGGGATATTTAAGGTGTAATGAAGTGGAGGTTCTTGTCAACAGAGCAGCCCTAAACTTTGGGGTGCCTGTGTCTTGCTGATTTTTAGTTTTCCCAATTTATACGCCCATGAGTGGAACTGCCCTATGCTCTCTAAGCTGAGTTTTTTAGATGTTTCAGGACACACTGTACACTTCTCCAGAGTGGCTGTTGGCAATTTACATCCCGCCCATCAGCATAGCAAGGCTCCCGTTTCTCCATGGCCTGTCCTGCATTTCTGGTTTTGACACTTTATTCAGCATGGCCCTTTTGACCGATGGGAAGCGAGACTTCTTTGTAGCGCTGATTTGCCTTTCCAGGTTGCTTGGTTGGCCAAAAAGGGCGTATGCGTTTTTTCCTGAATATATTCAGGAAAAAACGCATACGCCCTTTTTGGCCAAGGGCATCATGGTCGAGGTTTTGCCGCTTTTCCTGTGCTTTAAAGGCGATTCGAATCTACCTCCTGAAATCTGTTTCCTGCAATTCTGCCTTGCTTTCAAATCCTCTTCGTTGCCTTCCCTCAATATATTTGTGGACGAGAGTTATCATTTCTAACTCTGCAGGTTTGTGAATTGCAGTGCCCCTGAGCTCCATTTTTCAACTCGCTTTCTTGGGAGCTGGCCCCAAAAGCGCAGGATTGCTTCAGGCCCTATTGTGGTTCCGGGCGGCAGGCTGAGCCTGTGGTTAATTCTTCTTCCTGATGGGAAAATAGAGTGACCTGTGCCTGTCCCCACACCTAGACCTAGTCTCTCATTGGTTCCCCCTCTTCCCGTTCATCCTCAGGACAAATTGCAACCTGTTCGGAACAGGAGGTTAAAGGTGCTCATTATCCAAGGAGGGAGATTGCTAGTAAAGCGGCTGTAATGGCGAGCCCGAGCACAAGGAGATGAGAAATGAGGTGCGTTTTAGAAACCTTTCCCGATCACACGGTGTACCGTCTTCTGGGTTTCTCATGCATGTTTTCGATGTAGGAAGATGCCCTTGAACCTGGAGATTTTGGACCCATGGGATGGGTACCACGCAGTATTACTTTAAAAGGTCTGCGTTTGCTCACCCAACCTCACCAAACCTCTCAGCCCCAAGAGTGTCCACCCTTATGTCTCAATCAGCTGTGGGTCTAGAGATGGTCAATAAAGGTGGCATCCCAGCCCCTGAACGAATTCTGTATGAATTTCTCTCTCTTTCACTGTCTTTGTTTCACGGGTTTTTAAAAGTAATTGATTTTTATAATGGGGTTTAGCTGCTTTTCACTGCTGTGTTTATGCCGCTTTACACCCACTTGACTCACTTACAGAGAGATATCAATACATTGGTTTTAAGAGTCTTACTAGTCAGATATATTCTTGGGCGGTGAACAGGGGGTGTTGAATCCAGTTCACTGAGCAAGGAGTAGGTCTTGTCTGTTACATATTGGGTTTATGGAACAGTATCTGAGCTAATTTGCAACCCTTGTGTTATGCATCACCCCACCTCACCTTTCCCGTTAAGCAGCCATAGTGTGTTTTCTAAACGTGTGACGCTGTTCTGTTTTGTAATTCAGTTCAAGTGTAGCGGTTTTTACATTCCCTCTATAAGTGATATCTTATGATAAGTGCCTTTTTCTGTGTGACTTATTTCACTTAGAATCGTCGTACCTAAATCTTCTCATCATGCTGCTACTAGCCTTATGATGTTGATTTCATGCCTGAGTGACATTCCATTGTACATAAGGACCACAACTTCTTTATCCATTTTTCTCTTTCCTGGGATATTTAAGGTGTAATGAAGTGGAGGTTCTTGTCAACAGAGCAGCCCTAAACTTTGGGCTGCCTGTGTCTTGCTGATTTTTAGTTTTCCCAATTTATACGCCTATGAGTGGAAGTGCCCTATGCTCTCTAAGCTGAGTTTTTTAGATGTTTCAGGACACACCGTACACTTCTCCAGAGTGGCTGTTGGCAATTTACATCCCGCCCATCAGCGTAGCAAGGCTCCCGTTTCTCCATGGCCTGTCCTGCATTTCTGGTTTTGACACTTTATTCAGCATGGCCCTTTTGACCGATGGGAAGCGAGACTTCTTTGTAGCGCTGATTTGCCTTTCCAGGTTGCTTGGTTGGCCAAAAAGGGCGTATGCGTTTTTTCCTGAATATATTCAGGAAAAAACGCATACGCCCTTTTTGGCCAAGGGCATCATGGTCGAGGTTTTGCCGCTTTTCCTGTGCTTTAAAGGCGATTCGAATCTACCTCCTGAAATCTGTTTCCTGCAATTCTGCCTTGCTTTCAAATCCTCTTCGTTGCCTTCCCTCAATATATTTGTGGACGAGAGTTATCATTTCTAACTCTGCAGGTTTGTGAATTGCAGTGCCCCTGAGCTCCATTTTTCAACTCGCTTTCTTGGGAGCTGGCCGCAAAAGCGCAGGATTGCTTCAGGCCCTATTGTGGTTCCGGGCGGCAGGCTGAGCCTGTGGTTAATTCTTCTTCCTGATGGGAAAATAGAGTGACCTGTGCCTGTCCCCACACCTAGACCTAGTCTCTCATTGGTTCCCCCTCTTCCCGTTCATCCTCAGGACAAATTTGCAACCTGTACAGAACAGGAGGTTAAAGGTGCTCATTCTCCAAGGAGGGAGATTGCTAGTAAAGCGGCTGTAATGGCAAGCCCGAGCACAAGGAGATGAGAAATGAGGTGCGTTTTAGAAACCTTTCCCGATCACACGGTGTACCATCTTCTGGGTTTCTCATGCATGTTTTCGATGTAGGAAGATGCCCTTGAACCTGGAGATTTTGGACCCATGGGATGGATACCACGCAGTATTACTTTAAAGGGTCTGCGTTTGCTCACCCAACCTCACCAAACCTCTCAGCCCCAAGAGTGTCCACCCTTATGTCTCAATCAGCTGTGGGTCTAGAGATGGTCAATCCAGGTGGCATCACAGCCCCTGAACGAATTTTGTAAGAATTTCTCTCTCTTTCACTGTCTTTGTTTCACGGGTTTTTAAAAGTAATTGATTTTTATAATGGGGTTTAGCTGCTTTTCACTGCTGTGTTTATGCCGGTTTACACCCACTTGACTCAGTTACAGAGGGATATCAATACATTGGTTTTAAGATTCTTACTAGTCAGATATATTCTTGGGCGGTGAACAGGGGGTGTTGAGTCCAGTTCACTGAGCAAGGAGTAGGTCTTGACTGTTACATATTGGGTTTATGGAACAGTATCTGAGCTAATTTGAAACCCTTGTTTTATGCATCACCCCACCTCACCTTTCCCGTTAAGCAGCCATAGTGTGTTTTCTAAACGTGTGACGCTGTTCTGTTTTGTAATTCAGTTCAAGTGTAGCGGTTTTTACATTCCCTCTATAAGTGATATCTTATGATAAGTGCCTTTTTCTGTGTGACTTATTTCACTTAGAGTCGTCGTACCTAAATCTTCTCATCACGCTGCTACTAGCCTTATGATGTTGATTTCATTGCTGAGTGATATGCCATTATACATATGGACCACAACTTCTTTATCCATTTTTCTATTTCCTGGGATATTTAAGTTGTAACGAAGTGGACGTTCTTGTCAACAGAGCAGCCCTAAACTTTGGGGTGCCTGTGTCTTGCTGATTTTTAGTTTTCCCAATTTATACGCCTATGAGTGGAAGTGCCCTATGCTCTCTAAGCTGAGTTTTTTAGATGTTTCAGGACACACCGTACACTTCTCCAGAGTGGCTGTGGGCAATTTACATCCCGCCCATCAGCGTAGCAAGGCTCCCGTTTCTCCATGGCCTGTCCTGCATTTCTGGTTTTGACACTTTATTCAGCATGGCCCTTTTGACCGATGGGAAGCGAGACTTCTTTGTAGCGCTGATTTGCCTTTCCAGGTTGCTTGGTTGGCCAAAAAGGGCGTATGCGTTTTTTCCTGAATATATTCAGGAAAAAACGCATACGCCCTTTTTGGCCAAGGGCATCATTGTCGAAGTTTTGCCGCTTTTCCTGTGCTTTAAAGGCGATTCGAATCTACCTCCTGAAATCTGTTTCCTGCAATTCTGCCTTGCTTTCAAATCCTCTTCGTTGCCTTCCCTCAATATATTTGTGGACGAGAGTTAACATTTATAACTCTGCAGGTTTGTGAATTGCAGTGCCCCTGAGCTCAATTTTTCAACTCGCTTTCTTGGGAGCTGGCCCCAAAAGCGCAGGATTGCTTCAGGCCCTATTCTGGTTCCGGGCGGCAGGCTGAGCCTGTGGTTAATTCTTCTTCCTGATGGGAAAATAGAGTGACCTGTGCCTGTCCCCACACCTAGACCTAGTCTCTCATTGGTTCCCCCTCTTCCCGTTCATCCTCAGGACAAATTGCAACCTGTACGGAACAGGAGGTTAAAGGTGCTCATTCTCCAAGGAGGGAGATTGCTAGTAAAGCGGCTGGAATGGCGAACCCGAGCACAAGGAGATGAGAAATGAGGTGCGTTTTAGACATCTTTCCCGATCACATGGTGTACCATCTTCTGGGTTTCTCATGCATGTTTTTGATGTAGGAAGATGCCCTTGAACCTGGAGATTTTGGACCCATGGGATGGGTACCACGCAGTATTACTTTAAAAGGTCTGCGTTTGCTCACCCAACCTCACCAAACCTCTCAGCCCCAAGAGTGTCCACCCTTATGTCTCAATCAGCTGTGGGTCTAGAGATGGTCAATAAAGGTGGCATCCCAGCCCCTGAACGAATTCTGTATGAATTTCTCTCTCTTTCACTGTCTTTGTTTCACGGGTTTTTAAAAGTAATTGATTTTTATAATGGGGTTTAGCTGCTTTTCACTGCTGTGTTTATGCCGCTTTACACCCACTTGACTCACTTACAGAGAGATATCAATACATTGGTTTTAAGAGTCTTACTAGTCAGATATATTCTTGGGCGGTGAACAGGGGGTGTTGAATCCAGTTCACTGAGCAAGGAGTAGGTCTTGTCTGTTACATATTGGGTTTATGGAACAGTATCTGAGCTAATTTGCAACCCTTGTGTTATGCATCACCCCACCTCACCTTTCCCGTTAAGCAGCCATAGTGTGTTTTCTAAACGTGTGACGCTGTTCTGTTTTGTAATTCAGTTCAAGTGTAGCGGTTTTTACATTCCCTCTATAAGTGATATCTTATGATAAGTGCCTTTTTCTGTGTGAGTTATTTCACTTAGAATCGTCGTACCTAAATCTTCTCATCATGCTGCTACTAGCCTTATGATGTTGATTTCATGCCTGAGTGACATTCCATTGTACATAAGGACCACAACTTCTTTATCCATTTTTCTCTTTCCTGGGATATTTAAGGTGTAATGAAGTGGAGGTTCTTGTCAACAGAGCAGCCCTAAACTTTGGGCTGCCTGTGTCTTGCTGATTTTTAGTTTTCCCAATTTATACGCCTATGAGTGGAAGTGCCCTATGCTCTCTAAGCTGAGTTTTTTAGATGTTTCAGGACACACCGTACACTTCTCCAGAGTGGCTGTTGGCAATTTACATCCCGCCCATCAGCGTAGCAAGGCTCCCGTTTCTCCATGGCCTGTCCTGCATTTCTGGTTTTGACACTTTATTCAGCATGGCCCTTTTGACCGATGGGAAGCGAGACTTCTTTGTAGCGCTGATTTGCCTTTCCAGGTTGCTTGGTTGGCCAAAAAGGGCGTATGCGTTTTTTCCTGAATATATTCAGGAAAAAACGCATACGCCCTTTTTGGCCAAGGGCATCATGGTCGAGGTTTTGCTGCTTTTCCTGTGCTTTAAAGGCGATTCGAATCTACCTCCTGAAATCTGTTTCCTGCAATTCTGCCTTGCTTTCAAATCCTCTTCGTTGCCTTCCCTCAATATATTTGTGGACGAGAGTTATCATTTCTAACTCTGCAGGTTTGTGAATTGCAGTGCCCCTGAGCTCCATTTTTCAACTCGCTTTCTTGGGAGCTGGCCGCAAAAGCGCAGGATTGCTTCAGGCCCTATTGTGGTTCCGGGCGGCAGGCTGAGCCTGTGGTTAATTCTTCTTCCTGATGGGAAAATAGAGTGACCTGTGCCTGTCCCCACACCTAGACCTAGTCTCTCATTGGTTCCCCCTCTTCCCGTTCATCCTCAGGACAAATTTGCAACCTGTACAGAACAGGAGGTTAAAGGTGCTCATTCTCCAAGGAGGGAGATTGCTAGTAAAGCGGCTGTAATGGCAAGCCCGAGCACAAGGAGATGAGAAATGAGGTGCGTTTTAGAAACCTTTCCCGATCACACGGTGTACCATCTTCTGGGTTTCTCATGCATGTTTTCGATGTAGGAAGATGCCCTTGAACCTGGAGATTTTGGACCCATGGGATGGATACCACGCAGTATTACTTTAAAGGGTCTGCGTTTGCTCACCCAACCTCACCAAACCTCTCAGCCCCAAGAGTGTCCACCCTTATGTCTCAATCAGCTGTGGGTCTAGAGATGGTCAATCCAGGTGGCATCACAGCCCCTGAACGAATTTTGTAAGAATTTCTCTCTCTTTCACTGTCTTTGTTTCACGGGTTTTTAAAAGTAATTGATTTTTATAATGGGGTTTAGCTGCTTTTCACTGCTGTGTTTATGCCGGTTTACACCCACTTGACTCAGTTACAGAGGGATATCAATACATTGGTTTTAAGATTCTTACTAGTCAGATATATTCTTGGGCGGTGAACAGGGGGTGTTGAGTCCAGTTCACTGAGCAAGGAGTAGGTCTTGACTGTTACATATTGGGTTTATGGAACAGTATCTGAGCTAATTTGAAACCCTTGTTTTATGCATCACCCCACCTCACCTTTCCCGTTAAGCAGCCATAGTGTGTTTTCTAAACGTGTGACGCTGTTCTGTTTTGTAATTCAGTTCAAGTGTAGCGGTTTTTACATTCCCTCTATAAGTGATATCTTATGATAAGTGCCTTTTTCTGTGTGACTTATTTCACTTAGAGTCGTCGTACCTAAATCTTCTCATCACGCTGCTACTAGCCTTATGATGTTGATTTCATTGCTGAGTGATATGCCATTATACATATGGACCACAACTTCTTTATCCATTTTTCTATTTCCTGGGATATTTAAGTTGTAACGAAGTGGAGGTTCTTGTCAACAGAGCAGCCCTAAACTTTGGGGTGCCTGTGTCTTGCTGATTTTTAGTTTTCCCAATTTATACGCCTATGAGTGGAAGTGCCCTATGCTCTCTAAGCTGAGTTTTTTAGATGTTTCAGGACACACCGTACACTTCTCCAGAGTGGCTGTGGGCAATTTACATCCCGCCCATCAGCGTAGCAAGGCTCCCGTTTCTCCATGGCCTGTCCTGCATTTCTGGTTTTGACACTTTATTCAGCATGGCCCTTTTGACCGATGGGAAGCGAGACTTCTTTGTAGCGCTGATTTGCCTTTCCAGGTTGCTTGGTTGGCCAAAAAGGGCGTATGCGTTTTTTCCTGAATATATTCAGGAAAAAACGCATACGCCCTTTTTGGCCAAGGGCATCATTGTCGAAGTTTTGCCGCTTTTCCTGTGCTTTAAAGGCGATTCGAATCTACCTCCTGAAATCTGTTTCCTGCAATTCTGCCTTGCTTTCAAATCCTCTTCGTTGCCTTCCCTCAATATATTTGTGGACGAGAGTTAACATTTATAACTCTGCAGGTTTGTGAATTGCAGTGCCCCTGAGCTCAATTTTTCAACTCGCTTTCTTGGGAGCTGGCCCCAAAAGCGCAGGATTGCTTCAGGCCCTATTCTGGTTCCGGGCGGCAGGCTGAGCCTGTGGTTAATTCTTCTTCCTGATGGGAAAATAGAGTGACCTGTGCCTGTCCCCACACCTAGACCTAGTCTCTCATTGGTTCCCCCTCTTCCCGTTCATCCTCAGGACAAATTGCAACCTGTACGGAACAGGAGGTTAAAGGTGCTCATTCTCCAAGGAGGGAGATTGCTAGTAAAGCGGCTGGAATGGCGAACCCGAGCACAAGGAGATGAGAAATGAGGTGCGTTTTAGACATCTTTCCCGATCACATGGTGTACCATCTTCTGGGTTTCTCATGCATGTTTTTGATGTAGGAAGATGCCCTTGAAGCTGGAGATTTGGGACCCATGGGATGGATACCACGCAGTATTACTTTAAAGGGTCTGCGTTTGCTCACCCAACCTCACCAAACCTCTCAGCCCCAAGAGTTTCCACCCTTATGTCTCAATCAGCTGTGGGTCTAGAGATGGTCAATAAAGGTGGCATCCCAGCCCCTGAACGAATTCTGTATGAATTTCTCTCTCTTTCACTGTCTTTGTTTCACGGGTTTTTAAAAGTAATTGATTTTTATAATGGGGTTTAGCTGCTTTTCACTGCTGTGTTTATGCCGCTTTACACCCACTTGACTCACTTACAGAGAGATATCAATACATTGGTTTTAAGAGTCTTACTAGTCAGATATATTCTTGGGAGGTGAACAGGGGGTGTTGAATCCAGTTCACTGAGCAAGGAGTAGGTCTTGTCTGTTACATATTGGGTTTATGGAACAGTATCTGAGCTAATTTGAAACCCTTGTGTTATGCATCACCCCACCTCACCTTTCCCGTTAAGCAGCCATAGTGTGTTTCCTAAACGTGTGACGCTGTTCTGTTTTGTAATTCAGTTCAAGTGTAGCGGTTTTTACATTCCCTCTATAAGTGATATCTTATGATAAGTGCCTTTTTCTGTGTGACTTATGGCACTTAGAATCGTCGTACCTAAATCTTCTCATCATGCTGCTACTAGCCTTATGATGTTGATTTCATGCCTGAGTGACATTCCATTGTACATAAGGACCACAACTTCTTTATCCATTTTTCTCTTTCCTGGGATATTTAAGGTGTAATGAAGTGGAGGTTCTTGTCAACAGAGCAGCCCTAAACTTTGGGGTGCCTGTGTCTTGCTGATTTTTAGTTTTCCCAATTTATACGCCCATGAGTGGAACTGCCCTATGCTCTCTAAGCTGAGTTTTTTAGATGTTTCAGGACACACTGTACACTTCTCCAGAGTGGCTGTTGGCAATTTACATCCCGCCCATCAGCATAGCAAGGCTCCCGTTTCTCCATGGCCTGTCCTGCATTTCTGGTTTTGACACTTTATTCAGCATGGCCCTTTTGACCGATGGGAAGCGAGACTTCTTTGTAGCGCTGATTTGCCTTTCCAGGTTGCTTGGTTGGCCAAAAAGGGCGTATGCGTTTTTTCCTGAATATATTCAGGAAAAAACGCATACGCCCTTTTTGGCCAAGGGCATCATGGTCGAGGTTTTGCCGCTTTTCCTGTGCTTTAAAGGCGATTCGAATCTACCTCCTGAAATCTGTTTCCTGCAATTCTGCCTTGCTTTCAAATCCTCTTCGTTGCCTTCCCTCAATATATTTGTGGACGAGAGTTATCATTTCTAACTCTGCAGGTTTGTGAATTGCAGTGCCCCTGAGCTCCATTTTTCAACTCGCTTTCTTGGGAGCTGGCCCCAAAAGCGCAGGATTGCTTCAGGCCCTATTGTGGTTCCGGGCGGCAGGCTGAGCCTGTGGTTAATTCTTCTTCCTGATGGGAAAATAGAGTGACCTGTGCCTGTCCCCACACCTAGACCTAGTCTCTCATTGGTTCCCCCTCTTCCCGTTCATCCTCAGGACAAATTGCAACCTGTTCGGAACAGGAGGTTAAAGGTGCTCATTATCCAAGGAGGGAGATTGCTAGTAAAGCGGCTGTAATGGCGAGCCCGAGCACAAGGAGATGAGAAATGAGGTGCGTTTTAGAAACCTTTCCCGATCACACGGTGTACCGTCTTCTGGGTTTCTCATGCATGTTTTCGATGTAGGAAGATGCCCTTGAACCTGGAGATTTTGGACCCATGGGATGGGTACCACGCAGTATTACTTTAAAAGGTCTGCGTTTGCTCACCCAACCTCACCAAACCTCTCAGCCCCAAGAGTGTCCACCCTTATGTCTCAATCAGCTGTGGGTCTAGAGATGGTCAATAAAGGTGGCATCCCAGCCCCTGAACGAATTCTGTATGAATTTCTCTCTCTTTCACTGTCTTTGTTTCACGGGTTTTTAAAAGTAATTGATTTTTATAATGGGGTTTAGCTGCTTTTCACTGCTGTGTTTATGCCGCTTTACACCCACTTGACTCACTTACAGAGAGATATCAATACATTGGTTTTAAGAGTCTTACTAGTCAGATATATTCTTGGGCGGTGAACAGGGG
This sequence comes from Balaenoptera borealis, assembly GCF_965194805.1. Taxonomy (NCBI): domain Eukaryota; kingdom Metazoa; phylum Chordata; class Mammalia; order Artiodactyla; family Balaenopteridae; genus Balaenoptera; species Balaenoptera borealis. The sequence continues at coordinate 200,124 of NW_028123684.1, forward strand.
GTGTTGAATCCAGTTCACTGAGCAAGGAGTAGGTCTTGTCTGTTACATATTGGGTTTATGGAACAGTATCTGAGCTAATTTGCAACCCTTGTGTTATGCATCACCCCACCTCACCTTTCCCGTTAAGCAGCCATAGTGTGTTTTCTAAACGTGTGACGCTGTTCTGTTTTGTAATTCAGTTCAAGTGTAGCGGTTTTTACATTCCCTCTATAAGTGATATCTTATGATAAGTGCCTTTTTCTGTGTGACTTATTTCACTTAGAATCGTCGTACCTAAATCTTCTCATCATGCTGCTACTAGCCTTATGATGTTGATTTCATGCCTGAGTGACATTCCATTGTACATAAGGACCACAACTTCTTTATCCATTTTTCTCTTTCCTGGGATATTTAAGGTGTAATGAAGTGGAGGTTCTTGTCAACAGAGCAGCCCTAAACTTTGGGCTGCCTGTGTCTTGCTGATTTTTAGTTTTCCCAATTTATACGCCTATGAGTGGAAGTGCCCTATGCTCTCTAAGCTGAGTTTTTTAGATGTTTCAGGACACACCGTACACTTCTCCAGAGTGGCTGTTGGCAATTTACATCCCGCCCATCAGCGTAGCAAGGCTCCCGTTTCTCCATGGCCTGTCCTGCATTTCTGGTTTTGACACTTTATTCAGCATGGCCCTTTTGACCGATGGGAAGCGAGACTTCTTTGTAGCGCTGATTTGCCTTTCCAGGTTGCTTGGTTGGCCAAAAAGGGCGTATGCGTTTTTTCCTGAATATATTCAGGAAAAAATGCATACGCCCTTTTTGGCCAAGGGCATCATGGTCGAGGTTTTGCTGCTTTTCCTGTGCTTTAAAGGCGATTCGAATCTACCTCCTGAAATCTGTTTCCTGCAATTCTGCCTTGCTTTCAAATCCTCTTCGTTGCCTTCCCTCAATATATTTGTGGACGAGAGTTATCATTTCTAACTCTGCAGGTTTGTGAATTGCAGTGCCCCTGAGCTCCATTTTTCAACTCGCTTTCTTGGGAGCTGGCCGCAAAAGCGCAGGATTGCTTCAGGCCCTATTGTGGTTCCGGGCGGCAGGCTGAGCCTGTGGTTAATTCTTCTTCCTGATGGGAAAATAGAGTGACCTGTGCCTGTCCCCACACCTAGACCTAGTCTCTCATTGGTTCCCCCTCTTCCCGTTCATCCTCAGGACAAATTTGCAACCTGTACAGAACAGGAGGTTAAAGGTGCTCATTCTCCAAGGAGGGAGATTGCTAGTAAAGCGGCTGTAATGGCAAGCCCGAGCACAAGGAGATGAGAAATGAGGTGCGTTTTAGAAACCTTTCCCGATCACACGGTGTACCATCTTCTGGGTTTCTCATGCATGTTTTCGATGTAGGAAGATGCCCTTGAACCTGGAGATTTTGGACCCATGGGATGGATACCACGCAGTATTACTTTAAAGGGTCTGCGTTTGCTCACCCAACCTCACCAAACCTCTCAGCCCCAAGAGTGTCCACCCTTATGTCTCAATCAGCTGTGGGTCTAGAGATGGTCAATCCAGGTGGCATCACAGCCCCTGAACGAATTTTGTAAGAATTTCTCTCTCTTTCACTGTCTTTGTTTCACGGGTTTTTAAAAGTAATTGATTTTTATAATGGGGTTTAGCTGCTTTTCACTGCTGTGTTTATGCCGGTTTACACCCACTTGACTCAGTTACAGAGGGATATCAATACATTGGTTTTAAGATTCTTACTAGTCAGATATATTCTTGGGCGGTGAACAGGGGGTGTTGAGTCCAGTTCACTGAGCAAGGAGTAGGTCTTCACTGTTACATATTGGGTTTATGGAACAGTATCTGAGCTAATTTGAAACCCTTGTTTTATGCATCACCCCACCTCACCTTTCCCGTTAAGCAGCCATAGTGTGTTTTCTAAACGTGTGACGCTGTTCTGTTTTGTAATTCAGTTCAAGTGTAGCGGTTTTTACATTCCCTCTATAAGTGATATCTTATGATAAGTGCCTTTTTCTGTGTGACTTATTTCACTTAGAGTCGTCGTACCTAAATCTTCTCATCACGCTGCTACTAGCCTTATGATGTTGATTTCATTGCTGAGTGATATGCCATTATACATATGGACCACAACTTCTTTATCCATTTTTCTATTTCCTGGGATATTTAAGTTGTAACGAAGTGGAGGTTCTTGTCAACAGAGCAGCCCTAAACTTTGGGGTGCCTGTGTCTTGCTGATTTTTAGTTTTCCCAATTTATACGCCTATGAGTGGAAGTGCCCTATGCTCTCTAAGCTGAGTTTTTTAGATGTTTCAGGACACACCGTACACTTCTCCAGAGTGGCTGTGGGCAATTTACATCCCGCCCATCAGCGTAGCAAGGCTCCCGTTTCTCCATGGCCTGTCCTGCATTTCTGGTTTTGACACTTTATTCAGCATGGCCCTTTTGACCGATGGGAAGCGAGACTTCTTTGTAGCGCTGATTTGCCTTTCCAGGTTGCTTGGTTGGCCAAAAAGGGCGTATGCGTTTTTTCCTGAATATATTCAGGAAAAAACGCATACGCCCTTTTTGGCCAAGGGCATCATTGTCGAAGTTTTGCCGCTTTTCCTGTGCTTTAAAGGCGATTCGAATCTACCTCCTGAAATCTGTTTCCTGCAATTCTGCCTTGCTTTCAAATCCTCTTCGTTGCCTTCCCTCAATATATTTGTGGACGAGAGTTAACATTTATAACTCTGCAGGTTTGTGAATTGCAGTGCCCCTGAGCTCAATTTTTCAACTCGCTTTCTTGGGAGCTGGCCCCAAAAGCGCAGGATTGCTTCAGGCCCTATTCTGGTTCCGGGCGGCAGGCTGAGCCTGTGGTTAATTCTTCTTCCTGATGGGAAAATAGAGTGACCTGTGCCTGTCCCCACACCTAGACCTAGTCTCTCATTGGTTCCCCCTCTTCCCGTTCATCCTCAGGACAAATTGCAACCTGTACGGAACAGGAGGTTAAAGGTGCTCATTCTCCAAGGAGGGAGATTGCTAGTAAAGCGGCTGGAATGGCGAACCCGAGCACAAGGAGATGAGAAATGAGGTGCGTTTTAGACATCTTTCCCGATCACATGGTGTACCATCTTCTGGGTTTCTCATGCATGTTTTTGATGTAGGAAGATGCCCTTGAAGCTGGAGATTTGGGACCCATGGGATGGATACCACGCAGTATTACTTTAAAGGGTCTGCGTTTGCTCACCCAACCTCACCAAACCTCTCAGCCCCAAGAGTTTCCACCCTTATGTCTCAATCAGCTGTGGGTCTAGAGATGGTCAATAAAGGTGGCATCCCAGCCCCTGAACGAATTCTGTATGAATTTCTCTCTCTTTCACTGTCTTTGTTTCACGGGTTTTTAAAAGTAATTGATTTTTATAATGGGGTTTAGCTGCTTTTCACTGCTGTGTTTATGCCGCTTTACACCCACTTGACTCACTTACAGAGAGATATCAATACATTGGTTTTAAGAGTCTTACTAGTCAGATATATTCTTGGGAGGTGAACAGGGGGTGTTGAATCCAGTTCACTGAGCAAGGAGTAGGTCTTGTCTGTTACATATTGGGTTTATGGAACAGTATCTGAGCTAATTTGAAACCCTTGTGTTATGCATCACCCCACCTCACCTTTCCCGTTAAGCAGCCATAGTGTGTTTCCTAAACGTGTGACGCTGTTCTGTTTTGTAATTCAGTTCAAGTGTAGCGGTTTTTACATTCCCTCTATAAGTGATATCTTATGATAAGTGCCTTTTTCTGTGTGACTTATGGCACTTAGAATCGTCGTACCTAAATCTTCTCATCATGCTGCTACTAGCCTTATGATGTTGATTTCATGCCTGAGTGACATTCCATTGTACATAAGGACCACAACTTCTTTATCCATTTTTCTCTTTCCTGGGATATTTAAGGTGTAATGAAGTGGAGGTTCTTGTCAACAGAGCAGCCCTAAACTTTGGGGTGCCTGTGTCTTGCTGATTTTTAGTTTTCCCAATTTATACGCCCATGAGTGGAACTGCCCTATGCTCTCTAAGCTGAGTTTTTTAGATGTTTCAGGACACACTGTACACTTCTCCAGAGTGGCTGTTGGCAATTTACATCCCGCCCATCAGCATAGCAAGGCTCCCGTTTCTCCATGGCCTGTCCTGCATTTCTGGTTTTGACACTTTATTCAGCATGGCCCTTTTGACCGATGGGAAGCGAGACTTCTTTGTAGCGCTGATTTGCCTTTCCAGGTTGCTTGGTTGGCCAAAAAGGGCGTATGCGTTTTTTCCTGAATATATTCAGGAAAAAACGCATACGCCCTTTTTGGCCAAGGGCATCATGGTCGAGGTTTTGCCGCTTTTCCTGTGCTTTAAAGGCGATTCGAATCTACCTCCTGAAATCTGTTTCCTGCAATTCTGCCTTGCTTTCAAATCCTCTTCGTTGCCTTCCCTCAATATATTTGTGGACGAGAGTTATCATTTCTAACTCTGCAGGTTTGTGAATTGCAGTGCCCCTGAGCTCCATTTTTCAACTCGCTTTCTTGGGAGCTGGCCCCAAAAGCGCAGGATTGCTTCAGGCCCTATTGTGGTTCCGGGCGGCAGGCTGAGCCTGTGGTTAATTCTTCTTCCTGATGGGAAAATAGAGTGACCTGTGCCTGTCCCCACACCTAGACCTAGTCTCTCATTGGTTCCCCCTCTTCCCGTTCATCCTCAGGACAAATTGCAACCTGTTCGGAACAGGAGGTTAAAGGTGCTCATTATCCAAGGAGGGAGATTGCTAGTAAAGCGGCTGTAATGGCGAGCCCGAGCACAAGGAGATGAGAAATGAGGTGCGTTTTAGAAACCTTTCCCGATCACACGGTGTACCGTCTTCTGGGTTTCTCATGCATGTTTTCGATGTAGGAAGATGCCCTTGAACCTGGAGATTTTGGACCCATGGGATGGGTACCACGCAGTATTACTTTAAAAGGTCTGCGTTTGCTCACCCAACCTCACCAAACCTCTCAGCCCCAAGAGTGTCCACCCTTATGTCTCAATCAGCTGTGGGTCTAGAGATGGTCAATAAAGGTGGCATCCCAGCCCCTGAACGAATTCTGTATGAATTTCTCTCTCTTTCACTGTCTTTGTTCCACGGGTTTTTAAAAGTAATTGATTTTTATAATGGGGTTTAGCTGCTTTTCACTGCTGTGTTTATGCCGCTTTACACCCACTTGACTCACTTACAGAGAGATATCAATACATTGGTTTTAAGAGTCTTACTAGTCAGATATATTCTTGGGCGGTGAACAGGGGGTGTTGAATCCAGTTCACTGAGCAAGGAGTAGGTCTTGTCTGTTACATATTGGGTTTATGGAACAGTATCTGAGCTAATTTGCAACCCTTGTGTTATGCATCACCCCACCTCACCTTTCCCGTTAAGCAGCCATAGTGTGTTTTCTAAACGTGTGACGCTGTTCTGTTTTGTAATTCAGTTCAAGTGTAGCGGTTTTTACATTCCCTCTATAAGTGATATCTTATGATAAGTGCCTTTTTCTGTGTGACTTATTTCACTTAGAATCGTCGTACCTAAATCTTCTCATCATGCTGCTACTAGCCTTATGATGTTGATTTCATGCCTGAGTGACATTCCATTGTACATAAGGACCACAACTTCTTTATCCATTTTTCTCTTTCCTGGGATATTTAAGGTGTAATGAAGTGGAGGTTCTTGTCAACAGAGCAGCCCTAAACTTTGGGGTGCCTGTGTCTTGCTGATTTTTAGTTTTCCCAATTTATACGCCTATGAGTGGAAGTGCCCTATGCTCTCTAAGCTGAGTTTTTTAGATGTTTCAGGACACACCGTACACTTCTCCAGAGTGGCTGTGGGCAATTTACATCCCGCCCATCAGCGTAGCAAGGCTCCCGTTTCTCCATGGCCTGTCCTGCATTTCTGGTTTTGACACTTTATTCAGCATGGCCCTTTTGACCGATGGGAAGCGAGACTTCTTTGTAGCGCTGATTTGCCTTTCCAGGTTGCTTGGTTGGCCAAAAAGGGCGTATGCGTTTTTTCCTGAATATATTCAGGAAAAAACGCATACGCCCTTTTTGGCCAAGGGCATCATGGTCGAGGTTTTGCTGCTTTTCCTGTGCTTTAAAGGCGATTCGAATCTACCTCCTGAAATCTGTTTCCTGCAATTCTGCCTTGCTTTCAAATCCTCTTCGTTGCCTTCCCTCAATATATTTGTGGACGAGAGTTATCATTTCTAACTCTGCAGGTTTGTGAATTGCAGTGCCCCTGAGCTCCATTTTTCAACTCGCTTTCTTGGGAGCTGGCCGCAAAAGCGCAGGATTGCTTCAGGCCCTATTGTGGTTCCGGGCGGCAGGCTGAGCCTGTGGTTAATTCTTCTTCCTGATGGGAAAATAGAGTGACCTGTGCCTGTCCCCACACCTAGACCTAGTCTCTCATTGGTTCCCCCTCTTCCCGTTCATCCTCAGGACAAATTTGCAACCTGTACAGAACAGGAGGTTAAAGGTGCTCATTCTCCAAGGAGGGAGATTGCTAGTAAAGCGGCTGTAATGGCAAGCCCGAGCACAAGGAGATGAGAAATGAGGTGCGTTTTAGAAACCTTTCCCGATCACACGGTGTACCATCTTCTGGGTTTCTCATGCATGTTTTCGATGTAGGAAGATGCCCTTGAACCTGGAGATTTTGGACCCATGGGATGGATACCACGCAGTATTACTTTAAAGGGTCTGCGTTTGCTCACCCAACCTCACCAAACCTCTCAGCCCCAAGAGTGTCCACCCTTATGTCTCAATCAGCTGTGGGTCTAGAGATGGTCAATCCAGGTGGCATCACAGCCCCTGAACGAATTTTGTAAGAATTTCTCTCTCTTTCACTGTCTTTGTTTCACGGGTTTTTAAAAGTAATTGATTTTTATAATGGGGTTTAGCTGCTTTTCACTGCTGTGTTTATGCCGGTTTACACCCACTTGACTCAGTTACAGAGGGATATCAATATATTGGTTTTAAGATTCTTACTAGTCAGATATATTCTTGGGCGGTGAACAGGGGGTGTTGAGTCCAGTTCACTGAGCAAGGAGTAGGTCTTGACTGTTACATATTGGGTTTATGGAACAGTATCTGAGCTAATTTGAAACCCTTGTTTTATGCATCACCCCACCTCACCTTTCCCGTTAAGCAGCCATAGTGTGTTTTCTAAACGTGTGACGCTGTTCTGTTTTGTAATTCAGTTCAAGTGTAGCGGTTTTTACATTCCCTCTATAAGTGATATCTTATGATAAGTGCCTTTTTCTGTGTGACTTATTTCACTTAGAGTCGTCGTACCTAAATCTTCTCATCATGCTGCTACTAGCCTTATGATGTTGATTTCATTGCTGAGTGATATGCCATTATACATATGGACCACAACTTCTTCATCCATTTTTCTATTTCCTGGGATATTTAAGTTGTAACGAAGTGGAGGTTCTTGTCAACAGAGCAGCCCTAAACTTTGGGGTGCCTGTGTCTTGCTGATTTTTAGTTTTCCCAATTTATACGCCTATGAGTGGAAGTGCCCTATGCTCTCTAAGCTGAGTTTTTTAGATGTTTCAGGACACACCGTACACTTCTCCAGAGTGGCTGTGGGCAATTTACATCCCGCCCATCAGCGTAGCAAGGCTCCCGTTTCTCCATGGCCTGTCCTGCATTTCTGGTTTTGACACTTTATTCAGCATGGCCCTTTTGACCGATGGGAAGCGAGACTTCTTTGTAGCGCTGATTTGCCTTTCCAGGTTGCTTGGTTGGCCAAAAAGGGCGTATGCGTTTTTTCCTGAATATATTCAGGAAAAAACGCATACGCCCTTTTTGGCCAAGGGCATCATTGTCGAAGTTTTGCCGCTTTTCCTGTGCTTTAAAGGCGATTCGAATCTACCTCCTGAAATCTGTTTCCTGCAATTCTGCCTTGCTTTCAAATCCTCTTCGTTGCCTTCCCTCAATATATTTGTGGACGAGAGTTAACATTTATAACTCTGCAGGTTTGTGAATTGCAGTGCCCCTGAGCTCAATTTTTCAACTCGCTTTCTTGGGAGCTGGCCCCAAAAGCGCAGGATTGCTTCAGGCCCTATTGTGGTTCCGGGCGGCAGGCTGAGCCTGTGGTTAATTCTTCTTCCTGATGGGAAAATAGAGTGACCTGTGCCTGTCCCCACACCTAGACCTAGTCTCTCATTGGTTCCCCCTCTTCCCGTTCATCCTCAGGACAAATTGCAACCTGTACGGAACAGGAGGTTAAAGGTGCTCATTCTCCAAGGAGGGAGATTGCTAGTAAAGCGGCTGGAATGGCGAACCCGAGCACAAGGAGATGAGAAATGAGGTGCGTTTTAGACATCTTTCCCGATCACATGGTGTACCATCTTCTGGGTTTCTCATGCATGTTTTTGATGTAGGAAGATGCCCTTGAAGCTGGAGATTTGGGACCCATGGGATGGATACCACGCAGTATTACTTTAAAGGGTCTGCGTTTGCTCACCCAACCTCACCAAACCTCTCAGCCCCAAGAGTGTCCACCCTTATGTCTCAATCAGCTGTGGGTCTAGAGATGGTCAATAAAGGTGGCATCCCAGCCCCTGAACGAATTCTGTATGAATTTCTCTCTCTTTCACTGTCTTTGTTTCACGGGTTTTTAAAAGTAATTGATTTTTATAATGGGGTTTAGCTGCTTTTCACTGCTGTGTTTATGCCGCTTTACACCCACTTGACTCACTTACAGAGAGATATCAATACATTGGTTTTAAGAGTCTTACTAGTCAGATATATTCTTGGGAGGTGAACAGGGGGTGTTGAATCCAGTTCACTGAGCAAGGAGTAGGTCTTGTCTGTTACATATTGGGTTTATGGAACAGTATCTGAGCTAATTTGAAACCCTTGTGTTATGCATCACCCCACCTCACCTTTCCCGTTAAGCAGCCATAGTGTGTTTCCTAAACGTGTGACGCTGTTCTGTTTTGTAATTCAGTTCAAGTGTAGCGGTTTTTACATTCCCTCTATAAGTGATATCTTATGATAAGTGCCTTTTTCTGTGTGACTTATGGCACTTAGAATCGTCGTACCTAAATCTTCTCATCATGCTGCTACTAGCCTTATGATGTTGATTTCATGCCTGAGTGACATTCCATTGTACATAAGGACCACAACTTCTTTATCCATTTTTCTCTTTCCTGGGATATTTAAGGTGTAATGAAGTGGAGGTTCTTGTCAACAGAGCAGCCCTAAACTTTGGGGTGCCTGTGTCTTGCTGATTTTTAGTTTTCCCAATTTATACGCCCATGAGTGGAACTGCCCTATGCTCTCTAAGCTGAGTTTTTTAGATGTTTCAGGACACACTGTACACTTCTCCAGAGTGGCTGTTGGCAATTTACATCCCGCCCATCAGCATAGCAAGGCTCCCGTTTCTCCATGGCCTGTCCTGCATTTCTGGTTTTGACACTTTATTCAGCATGGCCCTTTTGACCGATGGGAAGCGAGACTTCTTTGTAGCGCTGATTTGCCTTTCCAGGTTGCTTGGTTGGCCAAAAAGGGCGTATGCGTTTTTTCCTGAATATATTCAGGAAAAAACGCATACGCCCTTTTTGGCCAAGGGCATCATGGTCGAGGTTTTGCCGCTTTTCCTGTGCTTTAAAGGCGATTCGAATCTACCTCCTGAAATCTGTTTCCTGCAATTCTGCCTTGCTTTCAAATCCTCTTCGTTGCCTTCCCTCAATATATTTGTGGACGAGAGTTATCATTTCTAACTCTGCAGGTTTGTGAATTGCAGTGCCCCTGAGCTCCATTTTTCAACTCGCTTTCTTGGGAGCTGGCCCCAAAAGCGCAGGATTGCTTCAGGCCCTATTGTGGTTCCGGGCGGCAGGCTGAGCCTGTGGTTAATTCTTCTTCCTGATGGGAAAATAGAGTGACCTGTGCCTGTCCCCACACCTAGACCTAGTCTCTCATTGGTTCCCCCTCTTCCCGTTCATCCTCAGGACAAATTGCAACCTGTTCGGAACAGGAGGTTAAAGGTGCTCATTATCCAAGGAGGGAGATTGCTAGTAAAGCGGCTGTAATGGCGAGCCCGAGCACAAGGAGATGAGAAATGAGGTGCGTTTTAGAAACCTTTCCCGATCACACGGTGTACCGTCTTCTGGGTTTCTCATGCATGTTTTCGATGTAGGAAGATGCCCTTGAACCTGGAGATTTTGGACCCATGGGATGGGTACCACGCAGTATTACTTTAAAAGGTCTGCGTTTGCTCACCCAACCTCACCAAACCTCTCAGCCCCAAGAGTGTCCACCCTTATGTCTCAATCAGCTGTGGGTCTAGAGATGGTCAATAAAGGTGGCATCCCAGCCCCTGAACGAATTCTGTATGAATTTCTCTCTCTTTCACTGTCTTTGTTTCACGGGTTTTTAAAAGTAATTGATTTTTATAATGGGGTTTAGCTGCTTTTCACTGCTGTGTTTATGCCGCTTTACACCCACTTGACTCACTTACAGAGAGATATCAATACATTGGTTTTAAGAGTCTTACTAGTCAGATATATTCTTGGGCGGTGAACAGGGGGTGTTGAATCCAGTTCACTGAGCAAGGAGTAGGTCTTGTCTGTTACATATTGGGTTTATGGAACAGTATCTGAGCTAATTTGCAACCCTTGTGTTATGCATCACCCCACCTCACCTTTCCCGTTAAGCAGCCATAGTGTGTTTTCTAAACGTGTGACGCTGTTCTGTTTTGTAATTCAGTTCAAGTGTAGCGGTTTTTACATTCCCTCTATAAGTGATATCTTATGATAAGTGCCTTTTTCTGTGTGACTTATTTCACTTAGAATCGTCGTACCTAAATCTTCTCATCATGCTGCTACTAGCCTTATGATGTTGATTTCATGCCTGAGTGACATTCCATTGTACATAAGGACCACAACTTCTTTATCCATTTTTCTCTTTCCTGGGATATTTAAGGTGTAATGAAGTGGAGGTTCTTGTCAACAGAGCAGCCCTAAACTTTGGGGTGCCTGTGTCTTGCTGATTTTTAGTTTTCCCAATTTATACGCCTATGAGTGGAAGTGCCCTATGCTCTCTAAGCTGAGTTTTTTAGATGTTTCAGGACACACCGTACACTTCTCCAGAGTGGCTGTTGGCAATTTACATCCCGCCCATCAGCGTAGCAAGGCTCCCGTTTCTCCATGGCCTGTCCTGCATTTCTGGTTTTGACACTTTATTCAGCATGGCCCTTTTGACCGATGGGAAGCGAGACTTCTTTGTAGCGCTGATTTGCCTTTCCAGGTTGCTTGGTTGGCCAAAAAGGGCGTATGCGTTTTTTCCTGAATATATTCAGGAAAAAACGCATACGCCCTTTTTGGCCAAGGGCATCATGGTCGAGGTTTTGCTGCTTTTCCTGTGCTTTAAAGGCGATTCGAATCTACCTCCTGAAATCTGTTTCCTGCAATTCTGCCTTGCTTTCAAATCCTCTTCGTTGCCTTCCCTCAATATATTTGTGGACGAGAGTTATCATTTCTAACTCTGCAGGTTTGTGAATTGCAGTGCCCCTGAGCTCCATTTTTCAACTCGCTTTCTTGGGAGCTGGCCGCAAAAGCGCAGGATTGCTTCAGGCCCTATTGTGGTTCCGGGCGGCAGGCTGAGCCTGTGGTTAATTCTTCTTCCTGATGGGAAAATAGAGTGACCTGTGCCTGTCCCCACACCTAGACCTAGTCTCTCATTGGTTCCCCCTCTTCCCGTTCATCCTCAGGACAAATTTGCAACCTGTACAGAACAGGAGGTTAAAGGTGCTCATTCTCCAAGGAGGGAGATTGCTAGTAAAGCGGCTGTAATGGCAAGCCCGAGCACAAGGAGATGAGAAATGAGGTGCGTTTTAGAAACCTTTCCCGATCACACGGTGTACCATCTTCTGGGTTTCTCATGCATGTTTTCGATGTAGGAAGATGCCCTTGAACCTGGAGATTTTGGACCCATGGGATGGATACCACGCAGTATTACTTTAAAGGGTCTGCGTTTGCTCACCCAACCTCACCAAACCTCTCAGCCCGAAGAGTGTCCACCCTTATGTCTCAATCAGCTGTGGGTCTAGAGATGGTCAATCCAGGTGGCATCACAGCCCCTGAACGAATTTTGTAAGAATTTCTCTCTCTTTCACTGTCTTTGTTTCACGGGTTTTTAAAAGTAATTGATTTTTATAATGGGGTTTAGCTGCTTTTCACTGCTGTGTTTATGCCGGTTTACACCCACTTGACTCAGTTACAGAGGGATATCAATACATTGGTTTTAAGATTCTTACTAGTCAGATATATTCTTGGGCGGTGAACAGGGGGTGTTGAGTCCAGTTCACTGAGCAAGGAGTAGGTCTTGACTGTTACATATTGGGTTTATGGAACAGTATCTGAGCTAATTTGAAACCCTTGTTTTATGCATCACCCCACCTCACCTTTCCCGTTAACCAGCCATAGTGTGTTTTCTAAACGTGTGACGCTGTTCTGTTTTGTAATTCAGTTCAAGTGTAGCGGTTTTTACATTCCCTCTATAAGTGATATCTTATGATAAGTGCCTTTTTCTGTGTGACTTATTTCACTTAGAGTCGTCGTACCTAAATCTTCTCATCATGCTGCTACTAGCCTTATGATGTTGATTTCATTGCTGAGTGATATGCCATTATACATATGGACCACAACTTCTTTATCCATTTTTCTATTTCCTGGGATATTTAAGTTGTAACGAAGTGGAGGTTCTTGTCAACAGAGCAGCCCTAAACTTTGGGGTGCCTGTGTCTTGCTGATTTTTAGTTTTCCCAATTTATACGCCTATGAGTGGAAGTGCCCTATGCTCTCTAAGCTGAGTTTTTTAGATGTTTCAGGACACACCGTACACTTCTCCAGAGTGGCTGTGGGCAATTTACATCCCGCCCATCAGCGTAGCAAGGCTCCCGTTTCTCCATGGCCTGTCCTGCATTTCTGGTTTTGACACTTTATTCAGCATGGCCCTTTTGACCGATGGGAAGCGAGACTTCTTTGTAGCGCTGATTTGCCTTTCCAGGTTGCTTGGTTGGCCAAAAAGGGCGTATGCGTTTTTTCCTGAATATATTCAGGAAAAAACGCATACGCCCTTTTTGGCCAAGGGCATCATGGTCGAGGTTTTGCCGCTTTTCCTGTGCTTTAAAGGCGATTCGAATCTACCTCCTGAAATCTGTTTCCTGCAATTCTGCCTTGCTTTCAAATCCTCTTCGTTGCCTTCCCTCAATATATTTGTGGACGAGAGTTAACATTTATAACTCTGCAGGTTTGTGAATTGCAGTGCCCCTGAGCTCCATTTTTCAACTCGCTTTCTTGGGAGCTGGCCCCAAAAGCGCAGGATTGCTTCAGGCCCTATTGTGGTTCCGGGCGGCAGGCTGAGCCTGTGGTTAATTCTTCTTCCTGATGGGAAAATAGAGTGACCTGTGCCTGTCCCCACACCTAGACCTAGTCTCTCATTGGTTCCCCCTCTTCCCGTTCATCCTCAGGACAAATTGCAACCTGTACGGAACAGGAGGTTAAAGGTGCTCATTCTCCAAGGAGGGAGATTGCTAGTAAAGCGGCTGGAATGGCGAACCCGAGCACAAGGAGATGAGAAATGAGGTGCGTTTTAGACATCTTTCCCGATCACATGGTGTACCATCTTCTGGGTTTCTCATGCATGTTTTTGATGTAGGAAGATGCCCTTGAAGCTGGAGATTTGGGACCCATGGGATGGATACCACGCAGTATTACTTTAAAGGGTCTGCGTTTGCTCACCCAACCTCACCAAACCTCTCAGCCCCAAGAGTGTCCACCCTTATGTCTCAATCAGCTGTGGGTCTAGAGATGGTCAATAAAGGTGGCATCCCAGCCCCTGAACGAATTCTGTATGAATTTCTCTCTCTTTCACTGTCTTTGTTTCACGGGTTTTTAAAAGTAATTGATTTTTATAATGGGGTTTAGCTGCTTTTCACTGCTGTGTTTATGCCGCTTTACACCCACTTGACTCACTTACAGAGAGATATCAATACATTGGTTTTAAGAGTCTTACTAGTCAGATATATTCTTGGGCGGTGAACAGGGGGTGTTGAATCCAGTTCACTGAGCAAGGAGTAGGTCTTGTCTGTTACATATTGGGTTTATGGAACAGTATCTGAGCTAATTTGCAACCCTTGTGTTATGCATCACCCCACCTCACCTTTCCCGTTAAGCAGCCATAGTGTGTTTTCTAAACGTGTGACGCTGTTCTGTTTTGTAATTCAGTTCAAGTGTAGCGGTTTTTACATTCCCTCTATAAGTGATATCTTATGATAAGTGCCTTTTTCTGTGTGACTTATTTCACTTAGAATCGTCGTACCTAAATCTTCTCATCATGCTGCTACTAGCCTTATGATGTTGATTTCATGCCTGAGTGACATTCCATTGTACATAAGGACCACAACTTCTTTATCCATTTTTCTCTTTCCTGGGATATTTAAGGTGTAATGAAGTGGAGGTTCTTGTCAACAGAGCAGCCCTAAACTTTGGGGTGCCTGTGTCTTGCTGATTTTTAGTTTTCCCAATTTATACGCCTATGAGTGGAAGTGCCCTATGCTCTCTAAGCTGAGTTTTTTAGATGTTTCAGGACACACCGTACACTTCTCCAGAGTGGCTGTTGGCAATTTACATCCCGCCCATCAGCGTAGCAAGGCTCCCGTTTCTCCATGGCCTGTCCTGCATTTCTGGTTTTGACACTTTATTCAGCATGGCCCTTTTGACCGATGGGAAGCGAGACTTCTTTGTAGCGCTGATTTGCCTTTCCAGGTTGCTTGGTTGGCCAAAAAGGGCGTATGCGTTTTTTCCTGAATATATTCAGGAAAAAACGCATACGCCCTTTTTGGCCAAGGGCATCATGGTCGAGGTTTTGCTGCTTTTCCTGTGCTTTAAAGGCGATTCGAATCTACCTCCTGAAATCTGTTTCCTGCAATTCTGCCTTGCTTTCAAATCCTCTTCGTTGCCTTCCCTCAATATATTTGTGGACGAGAGTTATCATTTCTAACTCTGCAGGTTTGTGAATTGCAGTGCCCCTGAGCTCCATTTTTCAACTCGCTTTCTTGGGAGCTGGCCGCAAAAGCGCAGGATTGCTTCAGGCCCTATTGTGGTTCCGGGCGGCAGGCTGAGCCTGTGGTTAATTCTTCTTCCTGATGGGAAAATAGAGTGACCTGTGCCTGTCCCCACACCTAGACCTAGTCTCTCATTGGTTCCCCCTCTTCCCGTTCATCCTCAGGACAAATTTGCAACCTGTACAGAACAGGAGGTTAAAGGTGCTCATTCTCCAAGGAGGGAGATTGCTAGTAAAGCGGCTGTAATGGCAAGCCCGAGCACAAGGAGATGAGAAATGAGGTGCGTTTTAGAAACCTTTCCCGATCACACGGTGTACCATCTTCTGGGTTTCTCATGCATGTTTTCGATGTAGGAAGATGCCCTTGAACCTGGAGATTTTGGACCCATGGGATGGATACCACGCAGTATTACTTTAAAGGGTCTGCGTTTGCTCACCCAACCTCACCAAACCTCTCAGCCCGAAGAGTGTCCACCCTTATGTCTCAATCAGCTGTGGGTCTAGAGATGGTCAATCCAGGTGGCATCACAGCCCCTGAACGAATTTTGTAAGAATTTCTCTCTCTTTCACTGTCTTTGTTTCACGGGTTTTTAAAAGTAATTGATTTTTATAATGGGGTTTAGCTGCTTTTCACTGCTGTGTTTATGCCGGTTTACACCCACTTGACTCAGTTACAGAGGGATATCAATACATTGGTTTTAAGATTCTTACTAGTCAGATATATTCTTGGGCGGTGAACAGGGGGTGTTGAGTCCAGTTCACTGAGCAAGGAGTAGGTCTTGACTGTTACATATTGGGTTTATGGAACAGTATCTGAGCTAATTTGAAACCCTTGTTTTATGCATCACCCCACCTCACCTTTCCCGTTAACCAGCCATAGTGTGTTTTCTAAACGTGTGACGCTGTTCTGTTTTGTAATTCAGTTCAAGTGTAGCGGTTTTTACATTCCCTCTATAAGTGATATCTTATGATAAGTGCCTTTTTCTGTGTGACTTATTTCACTTAGAGTCGTCGTACCTAAATCTTCTCATCATGCTGCTACTAGCCTTATGATGTTGATTTCATTGCTGAGTGATATGCCATTATACATATGGACCACAACTTCTTTATCCATTTTTCTATTTCCTGGGATATTTAAGTTGTAACGAAGTGGAGGTTCTTGTCAACAGAGCAGCCCTAAACTTTGGGGTGCCTGTGTCTTGCTGATTTTTAGTTTTCCCAATTTATACGCCTATGAGTGGAAGTGCCCTATGCTCTCTAAGCTGAGTTTTTTAGATGTTTCAGGACACACCGTACACTTCTCCAGAGTGGCTGTGGGCAATTTACATCCCGCCCATCAGCGTAGCAAGGCTCCCGTTTCTCCATGGCCTGTCCTGCATTTCTGGTTTTGACACTTTATTCAGCATGGCCCTTTTGACCGATGGGAAGCGAGACTTCTTTGTAGCGCTGATTTGCCTTTCCAGGTTGCTTGGTTGGCCAAAAAGGGCGTATGCGTTTTTTCCTGAATATATTCAGGAAAAAACGCATACGCCCTTTTTGGCCAAGGGCATCATGGTCGAGGTTTTGCCGCTTTTCCTGTGCTTTAAAGGCGATTCGAATCTACCTCCTGAAATCTGTTTCCTGCAATTCTGCCTTGCTTTCAAATCCTCTTCGTTGCCTTCCCTCAATATATTTGTGGACGAGAGTTAACATTTATAACTCTGCAGGTTTGTGAATTGCAGTGCCCCTGAGCTCCATTTTTCAACTCGCTTTCTTGGGAGCTGGCCCCAAAAGCGCAGGATTGCTTCAGGCCCTATTGTGGTTCCGGGCGGCAGGCTGAGCCTGTGGTTAATTCTTCTTCCTGATGGGAAAATAGAGTGACCTGTGCCTGTCCCCACACCTAGACCTAGTCTCTCATTGGTTCCCCCTCTTCCCGTTCATCCTCAGGACAAATTGCAACCTGTACGGAACAGGAGGTTAAAGGTGCTCATTCTCCAAGGAGGGAGATTGCTAGTAAAGCGGCTGGAATGGCGAACCCGAGCACAAGGAGATGAGAAATGAGGTGCGTTTTAGACATCTTTCCCGATCACATGGTGTACCATCTTCTGGGTTTCTCATGCATGTTTTTGATGTAGGAAGATGCCCTTGAAGCTGGAGATTTGGGACCCATGGGATGGATACCACGCAGTATTACTTTAAAGGGTCTGCGTTTGCTCACCCAACCTCACCAAACCTCTCAGCCCCAAGAGTGTCCACCCTTATGTCTCAATCAGCTGTGGGTCTAGAGATGGTCAATAAAGGTGGCATCCCAGCCCCTGAACGAATTCTGTATGAATTTCTCTCTCTTTCACTGTCTTTGTTTCACGGGTTTTTAAAAGTAATTGATTTTTATAATGGGGTTTAGCTGCTTTTCACTGCTGTGTTTATGCCGCTTTACACCCACTTGACTCACTTACAGAGAGATATCAATACATTGGTTTTAAGAGTCTTACTAGTCAGATATATTCTTGGGCGGTGAACAGGGGGTGTTGAATCCAGTTCACTGAGCAAGGAGTAGGTCTTGTCTGTTACATATTGGGTTTATGGAACAGTATCTGAGCTAATTTGCAACCCTTGTGTTATGCATCACCCCACCTCACCTTTCCCGTTAAGCAGCCATAGTGTGTTTTCTAAACGTGTGACGCTGTTCTGTTTTGTAATTCAGTTCAAGTGTAGCGGTTTTTACATTCCCTCTATAAGTGATATCTTATGATAAGTGCCTTTTTCTGTGTGACTTATTTCACTTAGAATCGTCGTACCTAAATCTTCTCATCATGCTGCTACTAGCCTTATGATGTTGATTTCATGCCTGAGTGACATTCCATTGTACATAAGGACCACAACTTCTTTATCCATTTTTCTCTTTCCTGGGATATTTAAGGTGTAATGAAGTGGAGGTTCTTGTCAACAGAGCAGCCCTAAACTTTGGGGTGCCTGTGTCTTGCTGATTTTTAGTTTTCCCAATTTATACGCCTATGAGTGGAAGTGCCCTATGCTCTCTAAGCTGAGTTTTTTAGATGTTTCAGGACACACCGTACACTTCTCCAGAGTGGCTGTTGGCAATTTACATCCCGCCCATCAGCGTAGCAAGGCTCCCGTTTCTCCATGGCCTGTCCTGCATTTCTGGTTTTGACACTTTATTCAGCATGGCCCTTTTGACCGATGGGAAGCGAGACTTCTTTGTAGCGCTGATTTGCCTTTCCAGGTTGCTTGGTTGGCCAAAAAGGGCGTATGCGTTTTTTCCTGAATATATTCAGGAAAAAACGCATACGCCCTTTTTGGCCAAGGGCATCATGGTCGAGGTTTTGCCGCTTTTCCTGTGCTTTAAAGGCGATTCGAATCTACCTCCTGAAATCTGTTTCCTGCAATTCTGCCTTGCTTTCAAATCCTCTTCGTTGCCTTCCCTCAATATATTTGTGGACGAGAGTTATCATTTCTAACTCTGCAGGTTTGTGAATTGCAGTGCCCCTGAGCTCCATTTTTCAACTCGCTTTCTTGGGAGCTGGCCCCAAAAGCGCAGGATTGCTTCAGGCCCTATTGTGGTTCCGGGCGGCAGGCTGAGCCTGTGGTTAATTCTTCTTCCTGATGGGAAAATAGAGTGACCTGTGCCTGTCCCCACACCTAGACCTAGTCTCTCATTGGTTCCCCCTCTTCCCGTTCATCCTCAGGACAAATTGCAACCTGT
The DNA here is from genome assembly GCF_965194805.1 of Balaenoptera borealis. Classification (NCBI taxonomy): domain Eukaryota; kingdom Metazoa; phylum Chordata; class Mammalia; order Artiodactyla; family Balaenopteridae; genus Balaenoptera; species Balaenoptera borealis. Next base: position 218,927 of record NW_028123684.1, read on the forward strand.
TCGGAACAGGAGGTTAAAGGTGCTCATTATCCAAGGAGGGAGATTGCTAGTAAAGCGGCTGTAATGGCGAGCCCGAGCACAAGGAGATGAGAAATGAGGTGCGTTTTAGAAACCTTTCCCGATCACACGGTGTACCGTCTTCTGGGTTTCTCATGCATGTTTTCGATGTAGGAAGATGCCCTTGAACCTGGAGATTTTGGACCCATGGGATGGGTACCACGCAGTATTACTTTAAAAGGTCTGCGTTTGCTCACCCAACCTCACCAAACCTCTCAGCCCCAAGAGTGTCCACCCTTATGTCTCAATCAGCTGTGGGTCTAGAGATGGTCAATAAAGGTGGCATCCCAGCCCCTGAACGAATTCTGTATGAATTTCTCTCTCTTTCACTGTCTTTGTTTCACGGGTTTTTAAAAGTAATTGATTTTTATAATGGGGTTTAGCTGCTTTTCACTGCTGTGTTTATGCCGCTTTACACCCACTTGACTCACTTACAGAGAGATATCAATACATTGGTTTTAAGAGTCTTACTAGTCAGATATATTCTTGGGCGGTGAACAGGGGGTGTTGAATCCAGTTCACTGAGCAAGGAGTAGGTCTTGTCTGTTACATATTGGGTTTATGGAACAGTATCTGAGCTAATTTGCAACCCTTGTGTTATGCATCACCCCACCTCACCTTTCCCGTTAAGCAGCCATAGTGTGTTTTCTAAACGTGTGACGCTGTTCTGTTTTGTAATTCAGTTCAAGTGTAGCGGTTTTTACATTCCCTCTATAAGTGATATCTTATGATAAGTGCCTTTTTCTGTGTGACTTATTTCACTTAGAATCGTCGTACCTAAATCTTCTCATCATGCTGCTACTAGCCTTATGATGTTGATTTCATGCCTGAGTGACATTCCATTGTACATAAGGACCACAACTTCTTTATCCATTTTTCTCTTTCCTGGGATATTTAAGGTGTAATGAAGTGGAGGTTCTTGTCAACAGAGCAGCCCTAAACTTTGGGGTGCCTGTGTCTTGCTGATTTTTAGTTTTCCCAATTTATACGCCTATGAGTGGAAGTGCCCTATGCTCTCTAAGCTGAGTTTTTTAGATGTTTCAGGACACACCGTACACTTCTCCAGAGTGGCTGTTGGCAATTTACATCCCGCCCATCAGCGTAGCAAGGCTCCCGTTTCTCCATGGCCTGTCCTGCATTTCTGGTTTTGACACTTTATTCAGCATGGCCCTTTTGACCGATGGGAAGCGAGACTTCTTTGTAGCGCTGATTTGCCTTTCCAGGTTGCTTGGTTGGCCAAAAAGGGCGTATGCGTTTTTTCCTGAATATATTCAGGAAAAAACGCATACGCCCTTTTTGGCCAAGGGCATCATGGTCGAGGTTTTGCTGCTTTTCCTGTGCTTTAAAGGCGATTCGAATCTACCTCCTGAAATCTGTTTCCTGCAATTCTGCCTTGCTTTCAAATCCTCTTCGTTGCCTTCCCTCAATATATTTGTGGACGAGAGTTATCATTTCTAACTCTGCAGGTTTGTGAATTGCAGTGCCCCTGAGCTCCATTTTTCAACTCGCTTTCTTGGGAGCTGGCCGCAAAAGCGCAGGATTGCTTCAGGCCCTATTGTGGTTCCGGGCGGCAGGCTGAGCCTGTGGTTAATTCTTCTTCCTGATGGGAAAATAGAGTGACCTGTGCCTGTCCCCACACCTAGACCTAGTCTCTCATTGGTTCCCCCTCTTCCCGTTCATCCTCAGGACAAATTTGCAACCTGTACAGAACAGGAGGTTAAAGGTGCTCATTCTCCAAGGAGGGAGATTGCTAGTAAAGCGGCTGTAATGGCAAGCCCGAGCACAAGGAGATGAGAAATGAGGTGCGTTTTAGAAACCTTTCCCGATCACACGGTGTACCATCTTCTGGGTTTCTCATGCATGTTTTCGATGTAGGAAGATGCCCTTGAACCTGGAGATTTTGGACCCATGGGATGGATACCACGCAGTATTACTTTAAAGGGTCTGCGTTTGCTCACCCAACCTCACCAAACCTCTCAGCCCCAAGAGTGTCCACCCTTATGTCTCAATCAGCTGTGGGTCTAGAGATGGTCAATCCAGGTGGCATCACAGCCCCTGAACGAATTTTGTAAGAATTTCTCTCTCTTTCACTGTCTTTGTTTCACGGGTTTTTAAAAGTAATTGATTTTTATAATGGGGTTTAGCTGCTTTTCACTGCTGTGTTTATGCCGGTTTACACCCACTTGACTCAGTTACAGAGGGATATCAATACATTGGTTTTAAGATTCTTACTAGTCAGATATATTCTTGGGCGGTGAACAGGGGGTGTTGAGTCCAGTTCACTGAGCAAGGAGTAGGTCTTGACTGTTACATATTGGGTTTATGGAACAGTATCTGAGCTAATTTGAAACCCTTGTTTTATGCATCACCCCACCTCACCTTTCCCGTTAAGCAGCCATAGTGTGTTTTCTAAACGTGTGACGCTGTTCTGTTTTGTAATTCAGTTCAAGTGTAGCGGTTTTTACATTCCCTCTATAAGTGATATCTTATGATAAGTGCCTTTTTCTGTGTGACTTATTTCACTTAGAGTCGTCGTACCTAAATCTTCTCATCATGCTGCTACTAGCCTTATGATGTTGATTTCATTGCTGAGTGATATGCCATTATACATATGGACCACAACTTCTTTATCCATTTTTCTATTTCCTGGGATATTTAAGTTGTAACGAAGTGGAGGTTCTTGTCAACAGAGCAGCCCTAAACTTTGGGGTGCCTGTGTCTTGCTGATTTTTAGTTTTCCCAATTTATACGCCTATGAGTGGAAGTGCCCTATGCTCTCTAAGCTGAGTTTTTTAGATGTTTCAGGACACACCGTACACTTCTCCAGAGTGGCTGTGGGCAATTTACATCCCGCCCATCAGCGTAGCAAGGCTCCCGTTTCTCCATGGCCTGTCCTGCATTTCTGGTTTTGACACTTTATTCAGCATGGCCCTTTTGACCGATGGGAAGCGAGACTTCTTTGTAGCGCTGATTTGCCTTTCCAGGTTGCTTGGTTGGCCAAAAAGGGCGTATGCGTTTTTTCCTGAATATATTCAGGAAAAAACGCATACGCCCTTTTTGGCCAAGGGCATCATTGTCGAAGTTTTGCCGCTTTTCCTGTGCTTTAAAGGCGATTCGAATCTACCTCCTGAAATCTGTTTCCTGCAATTCTGCCTTGCTTTCAAATCCTCTTCGTTGCCTTCCCTCAATATATTTGTGGACGAGAGTTAACATTTATAACTCTGCAGGTTTGTGAATTGCAGTGCCCCTGAGCTCAATTTTTCAACTCGCTTTCTTGGGAGCTGGCCCCAAAAGCGCAGGACTGCTTCAGGCCCTATTCTGGTTCCGGGCGGCAGGCTGAGCCTGTGGTTAATTCTTCTTCCTGATGGGAAAATAGAGTGACCTGTGCCTGTCCCCACACCTAGACCTAGTCTCTCATTGGTTCCCCCTCTTCCCGTTCATCCTCAGGACAAATTGCAACCTGTACGGAACAGGAGGTTAAAGGTGCTCATTCTCCAAGGAGGGAGATTGCTAGTAAAGCGGCTGGAATGGCGAACCCGAGCACAAGGAGATGAGAAATGAGGTGCGTTTTAGACATCTTTCCCGATCACATGGTGTACCATCTTCTGGGTTTCTCATGCATGTTTTTGATGTAGGAAGATGCCCTTGAAGCTGGAGATTTGGGACCCATGGGATGGATACCACGCAGTATTACTTTAAAGGGTCTGCGTTTGCTCACCCAACCTCACCAAACCTCTCAGCCCCAAGAGTGTCCACCCTTATGTCTCAATCAGCTGTGGGTCTAGAGATGGTCAATAAAGGTGGCATCCCAGCCCCTGAACGAATTCTGTATGAATTTCTCTCTCTTTCACTGTCTTTGTTTCACGGGTTTTTAAAAGTAATTGATTTTTATAATGGGGTTTAGCTGCTTTTCACTGCTGTGTTTATGCCGCTTTACACCCACTTGACTCACTTACAGAGAGATATCAATACATTGGTTTTAAGAGTCTTACTAGTCAGATATATTCTTGGGAGGTGAACAGGGGGTGTTGAATCCAGTTCACTGAGCAAGGAGTAGGTCTTGTCTGTTACATATTGGGTTTATGGAACAGTATCTGAGCTAATTTGAAACCCTTGTGTTATGCATCACCCCACCTCACCTTTCCCGTTAAGCAGCCATAGTGTGTTTCCTAAACGTGTGACGCTGTTCTGTTTTGTAATTCAGTTCAAGTGTAGCGGTTTTTACATTCCCTCTATAAGTGATATCTTATGATAAGTGCCTTTTTCTGTGTGACTTATGGCACTTAGAATCGTCGTACCTAAATCTTCTCATCATGCTGCTACTAGCCTTATGATGTTGATTTCATGCCTGAGTGACATTCCATTGTACATAAGGACCACAACTTCTTTATCCATTTTTCTCTTTCCTGGGATATTTAAGGTGTAATGAAGTGGAGGTTCTTGTCAACAGAGCAGCCCTAAACTTTGGGGTGCCTGTGTCTTGCTGATTTTTAGTTTTCCCAATTTATACGCCCATGAGTGGAACTGCCCTATGCTCTCTAAGCTGAGTTTTTTAGATGTTTCAGGACACACTGTACACTTCTCCAGAGTGGCTGTTGGCAATTTACATCCCGCCCATCAGCATAGCAAGGCTCCCGTTTCTCCATGGCCTGTCCTGCATTTCTGGTTTTGACACTTTATTCAGCATGGCCCTTTTGACCGATGGGAAGCGAGACTTCTTTGTAGCGCTGATTTGCCTTTCCAGGTTGCTTGGTTGGCCAAAAAGGGCGTATGCGTTTTTTCCTGAATATATTCAGGAAAAAACGCATACGCCCTTTTTGGCCAAGGGCATCATGGTCGAGGTTTTGCCGCTTTTCCTGTGCTTTAAAGGCGATTCGAATCTACCTCCTGAAATCTGTTTCCTGCAATTCTGCCTTGCTTTCAAATCCTCTTCGTTGCCTTCCCTCAATATATTTGTGGACGAGAGTTATCATTTCTAACTCTGCAGGTTTGTGAATTGCAGTGCCCCTGAGCTCCATTTTTCAACTCGCTTTCTTGGGAGCTGGCCCCAAAAGCGCAGGATTGCTTCAGGCCCTATTGTGGTTCCGGGCGGCAGGCTGAGCCTGTGGTTAATTCTTCTTCCTGATGGGAAAATAGAGTGACCTGTGCCTGTCCCCACACCTAGACCTAGTCTCTCATTGGTTCCCCCTCTTCCCGTTCATCCTCAGGACAAATTGCAACCTGTTCGGAACAGGAGGTTAAAGGTGCTCATTATCCAAGGAGGGAGATTGCTAGTAAAGCGGCTGTAATGGCGAGCCCGAGCACAAGGAGATGAGAAATGAGGTGCGTTTTAGAAACCTTTCCCGATCACACGGTGTACCGTCTTCTGGGTTTCTCATGCATGTTTTCGATGTAGGAAGATGCCCTTGAACCTGGAGATTTTGGACCCATGGGATGGGTACCACGCAGTATTACTTTAAAAGGTCTGCGTTTGCTCACCCAACCTCACCAAACCTCTCAGCCCCAAGAGTGTCCACCCTTATGTCTCAATCAGCTGTGGGTCTAGAGATGGTCAATAAAGGTGGCATCCCAGCCCCTGAACGAATTCTGTATGAATTTCTCTCTCTTTCACTGTCTTTGTTTCACGGGTTTTTAAAAGTAATTGATTTTTATAATGGGGTTTAGCTGCTTTTCACTGCTGTGTTTATGCCGCTTTACACCCACTTGACTCACTTACAGAGAGATATCAATACATTGGTTTTAAGAGTCTTACTAGTCAGATATATTCTTGGGCGGTGAACAGGGGGTGTTGAATCCAGTTCACTGAGCAAGGAGTAGGTCTTGTCTGTTACATATTGGGTTTATGGAACAGTATCTGAGCTAATTTGCAACCCTTGTGTTATGCATCACCCCACCTCACCTTTCCCGTTAAGCAGCCATAGTGTGTTTTCTAAACGTGTGACGCTGTTCTGTTTTGTAATTCAGTTCAAGTGTAGCGGTTTTTACATTCCCTCTATAAGTGATATCTTATGATAAGTGCCTTTTTCTGTGTGACTTATTTCACTTAGAATCGTCGTACCTAAATCTTCTCATCATGCTGCTACTAGCCTTATGATGTTGATTTCATGCCTGAGTGACATTCCATTGTACATAAGGACCACAACTTCTTTATCCATTTTTCTCTTTCCTGGGATATTTAAGGTGTAATGAAGTGGAGGTTCTTGTCAACAGAGCAGCCCTAAACTTTGGGGTGCCTGTGTCTTGCTGATTTTTAGTTTTCCCAATTTATACGCCTATGAGTGGAAGTGCCCTATGCTCTCTAAGCTGAGTTTTTTAGATGTTTCAGGACACACCGTACACTTCTCCAGAGTGGCTGTTGGCAATTTACATCCCGCCCATCAGCGTAGCAAGGCTCCCGTTTCTCCATGGCCTGTCCTGCATTTCTGGTTTTGACACTTTATTCAGCATGGCCCTTTTGACCGATGGGAAGCGAGACTTCTTTGTAGCGCTGATTTGCCTTTCCAGGTTGCTTGGTTGGCCAAAAAGGGCGTATGCGTTTTTTCCTGAATATATTCAGGAAAAAATGCATACGCCCTTTTTGGCCAAGGGCATCATGGTCGAGGTTTTGCTGCTTTTCCTGTGCTTTAAAGGCGATTCGAATCTACCTCCTGAAATCTGTTTCCTGCAATTCTGCCTTGCTTTCAAATCCTCTTCGTTGCCTTCCCTCAATATATTTGTGGACGAGAGTTATCATTTCTAACTCTGCAGGTTTGTGAATTGCAGTGCCCCTGAGCTCCATTTTTCAACTCGCTTTCTTGGGAGCTGGCCGCAAAAGCGCAGGATTGCTTCAGGCCCTATTGTGGTTCCGGGCGGCAGGCTGAGCCTGTGGTTAATTCTTCTTCCTGATGGGAAAATAGAGTGACCTGTGCCTGTCCCCACACCTAGACCTAGTCTCTCATTGGTTCCCCCTCTTCCCGTTCATCCTCAGGACAAATTTGCAACCTGTACAGAACAGGAGGTTAAAGGTGCTCATTCTCCAAGGAGGGAGATTGCTAGTAAAGCGGCTGTAATGGCAAGCCCGAGCACAAGGAGATGAGAAATGAGGTGCGTTTTAGAAACCTTTCCCGATCACACGGTGTACCATCTTCTGGGTTTCTCATGCATGTTTTCGATGTAGGAAGATGCCCTTGAACCTGGAGATTTTGGACCCATGGGATGGATACCACGCAGTATTACTTTAAAGGGTCTGCGTTTGCTCACCCAACCTCACCAAACCTCTCAGCCCCAAGAGTGTCCACCCTTATGTCTCAATCAGCTGTGGGTCTAGAGATGGTCAATCCAGGTGGCATCACAGCCCCTGAACGAATTCTGTATGAATTTCTCTCTCTTTCACTGTCTTTGTTTCACGGGTTTTTAAAAGTAATTGATTTTTATAATGGGGTTTAGCTGCTTTTCACTGCTGTGTTTATGCCGGTTTACACCCACTTGACTCAGTTACAGAGGAATATCAATACATTGGTTTTAAGATTCTTACTAGTCAGATATATTCTTGGGCGGTGAACAGGGGGTGTTGAGTCCAGTTCACTGAGCAAGGAGTAGGTCTTGACTGTTACATATTGGGTTTATGGAACAGTATCTGAGCTAATTTGAAACCCTTGTTTTATGCATCACCCCACCTCACCTTTCCCGTTAAGCAGCCATAGTGTGTTTTCTAAACGTGTGACGCTGTTCTGTTTTGTAATTCAGTTCAAGTGTAGCGGTTTTTACATTCCCTCTATAAGTGATATCTTATGATAAGTGCCTTTTTCTGTGTGACTTATTTCACTTAGAGTCGTCGTACCTAAATCTTCTCATCATGCTGCTACTAGCCTTATGATGTTGATTTCATTGCTGAGTGATATGCCATTATACATATGGACCACAACTTCTTTATCCATTTTTCTATTTCCTGGGATATTTAAGTTGTAACGAAGTGGAGGTTCTTGTCAACAGAGCAGCCCTAAACTTTGGGGTGCCTGTGTCTTGCTGATTTTTAGTTTTCCCAATTTATACGCCTATGAGTGGAAGTGCCCTATGCTCTCTAAGCTGAGTTTTTTAGATGTTTCAGGACACACCGTACACTTCTCCAGAGTGGCTGTGGGCAATTTACATCCCGCCCATCAGCGTAGCAAGGCTCCCGTTTCTCCATGGCCTGTCCTGCATTTCTGGTTTTGACACTTTATTCAGCATGGCCCTTTTGACCGATGGGAAGCGAGACTTCTTTGTAGCGCTGATTTGCCTTTCCAGGTTGCTTGGTTGGCCAAAAAGGGCGTATGCGTTTTTTCCTGAATATATTCAGGAAAAAACGCATACGCCCTTTTTGGCCAAGGGCATCATTGTCGAAGTTTTGCCGCTTTTCCTGTGCTTTAAAGGCGATTCGAATCTACCTCCTGAAATCTGTTTCCTGCAATTCTGCCTTGCTTTCAAATCCTCTTCGTTGCCTTCCCTCAATATATTTGTGGACGAGAGTTAACATTTATAACTCTGCAGGTTTGTGAATTGCAGTGCCCCTGAGCTCAATTTTTCAACTCGCTTTCTTGGGAGCTGGCCCCAAAAGCGCAGGATTGCTTCAGGCCCTATTGTGGTTCCGGGCGGCAGGCTGAGCCTGTGGTTAATTCTTCTTCCTGATGGGAAAATAGAGTGACCTGTGCCTGTCCCCACACCTAGACCTAGTCTCTCATTGGTTCCCCCTCTTCCCGTTCATCCTCAGGACAAATTGCAACCTGTACGGAACAGGAGGTTAAAGGTGCTCATTCTCCAAGGAGGGAGATTGCTAGTAAAGCGGCTGGAATGGCGAACCCGAGCACAAGGAGATGAGAAATGAGGTGCGTTTTAGACATCTTTCCCGATCACATGGTGTACCATCTTCTGGGTTTCTCATGCATGTTTTTGATGTAGGAAGATGCCCTTGAAGCTGGAGATTTGGGACCCATGGGATGGATACCACGCAGTATTACTTTAAAGGGTCTGCGTTTGCTCACCCAACCTCACCAAACCTCTCAGCCCCAAGAGTGTCCACCCTTATGTCTCAATCAGCTGTGGGTCTAGAGATGGTCAATAAAGGTGGCATCCCAGCCCCTGAACGAATTCTGTATGAATTTCTCTCTCTTTCACTGTCTTTGTTTCACGGGTTTTTAAAAGTAATTGATTTTTATAATGGGGTTTAGCTGCTTTTCACTGCTGTGTTTATGCCGCTTTACACCCACTTGACTCACTTACAGAGAGATATCAATACATTGGTTTTAAGAGTCTTACTAGTCAGATATATTCTTGGGCGGTGAACAGGGGGTGTTGAATCCAGTTCACTGAGCAAGGAGTAGGTCTTGTCTGTTACATATTGGGTTTATGGAACAGTATCTGAGCTAATTTGCAACCCTTGTGTTATGCATCACCCCACCTCACCTTTCCCGTTAAGCAGCCATAGTGTGTTTTCTAAACGTGTGACGCTGTTCTGTTTTGTAATTCAGTTCAAGTGTAGCGGTTTTTACATTCCCTCTATAAGTGATATCTTATGATAAGTGCCTTTTTCTGTGTGACTTATTTCACTTAGAATCGTCGTACCTAAATCTTCTCATCATGCTGCTACTAGCCTTATGATGTTGATTTCATGCCTGAGTGACATTCCATTGTACATAAGGACCACAACTTCTTTATCCATTTTTCTCTTTCCTGGGATATTTAAGGTGTAATGAAGTGGAGGTTCTTGTCAACAGAGCAGCCCTAAACTTTGGGGTGCCTGTGTCTTGCTGATTTTTAGTTTTCCCAATTTATACGCCTATGAGTGGAAGTGCCCTATGCTCTCTAAGCTGAGTTTTTTAGATGTTTCAGGACACACCGTACACTTCTCCAGAGTGGCTGTTGGCAATTTACATCCCGCCCATCAGCGTAGCAAGGCTCCCGTTTCTCCATGGCCTGTCCTGCATTTCTGGTTTTGACACTTTATTCAGCATGGCCCTTTTGACCGATGGGAAGCGAGACTTCTTTGTAGCGCTGATTTGCCTTTCCAGGTTGCTTGGTTGGCCAAAAAGGGCGTATGCGTTTTTTCCTGAATATATTCAGGAAAAAATGCATACGCCCTTTTTGGCCAAGGGCATCATGGTCGAGGTTTTGCCGCTTTTCCTGTGCTTTAAAGGCGATTCGAATCTACCTCCTGAAATCTGTTTCCTGCAATTCTGCCTTGCTTTCAAATCCTCTTCGTTGCCTTCCCTCAATATATTTGTGGACGAGAGTTATCATTTCTAACTCTGCAGGTTTGTGAATTGCAGTGCCCCTGAGCTCCATTTTTCAACTCGCTTTCTTGGGAGCTGGCCGCAAAAGCGCAGGATTGCTTCAGGCCCTATTGTGGTTCCGGGCGGCAGGCTGAGCCTGTGGTTAATTCTTCTTCCTGATGGGAAAATAGAGTGACCTGTGCCTGTCCCCACACCTAGACCTAGTCTCTCATTGGTTCCCCCTCTTCCCGTTCATCCTCAGGACAAATTTGCAACCTGTACAGAACAGGAGGTTAAAGGTGCTCATTCTCCAAGGAGGGAGATTGCTAGTAAAGCGGCTGTAATGGCAAGCCCGAGCACAAGGAGATGAGAAATGAGGTGCGTTTTAGAAACCTTTCCCGATCACACGGTGTACCATCTTCTGGGTTTCTCATGCATGTTTTCGATGTAGGAAGATGCCCTTGAACCTGGAGATTTTGGACCCATGGGATGGATACCACGCAGTATTACTTTAAAGGGTCTGCGTTTGCTCACCCAACCTCACCAAACCTCTCAGCCCCAAGAGTGTCCACCCTTATGTCTCAATCAGCTGTGGGTCTAGAGATGGTCAATCCAGGTGGCATCACAGCCCCTGAACGAATTTTGTAAGAATTTCTCTCTCTTTCACTGTCTTTGTTTCACGGGTTTTTAAAAGTAATTGATTTTTATAATGGGGTTTAGCTGCTTTTCACTGCTGTGTTTATGCCGGTTTACACCCACTTGACTCAGTTACAGAGGGATATCAATACATTGGTTTTAAGATTCTTACTAGTCAGATATATTCTTGGGCGGTGAACAGGGGGTGTTGAGTCCAGTTCACTGAGCAAGGAGTAGGTCTTGACTGTTACATATTGGGTTTATGGAACAGTATCTGAGCTAATTTGAAACCCTTGTTTTATGCATCACCCCACCTCACCTTTCCCGTTAAGCAGCCATAGTGTGTTTTCTAAACGTGTGACGCTGTTCTGTTTTGTAATTCAGTTCAAGTGTAGCGGTTTTTACATTCCCTCTATAAGTGATATCTTATGATAAGTGCCTTTTTCTGTGTGACTTATTTCACTTAGAGTCGTCGTACCTAAATCTTCTCATCATGCTGCTACTAGCCTTATGATGTTGATTTCATTGCTGAGTGATATGCCATTATACATATGGACCACAACTTCTTTATCCATTTTTCTATTTCCTGGGATATTTAAGTTGTAACGAAGTGGAGGTTCTTGTCAACAGAGCAGCCCTAAACTTTGGGGTGCCTGTGTCTTGCTGATTTTTAGTTTTCCCAATTTATACGCCTATGAGTGGAAGTGCCCTATGCTCTCTAAGCTGAGTTTTTTAGATGTTTCAGGACACACCGTACACTTCTCCAGAGTGGCTGTGGGCAATTTACATCCCGCCCATCAGCGTAGCAAGGCTCCCGTTTCTCCATGGCCTGTCCTGCATTTCTGGTTTTGACACTTTATTCAGCATGGCCCTTTTGACCGATGGGAAGCGAGACTTCTTTGTAGCGCTGATTTGCCTTTCCAGGTTGCTTGGTTGGCCAAAAAGGGCGTATGCGTTTTTTCCTGAATATATTCAGGAAAAAACGCATACGCCCTTTTTGGCCAAGGGCATCATGGTCGAGGTTTTGCCGCTTTTCCTGTGCTTTAAAGGCGATTCGAATCTACCTCCTGAAATCTGTTTCCTGCAATTCTGCCTTGCTTTCAAATCCTCTTCGTTGCCTTCCCTCAATATATTTGTGGACGAGAGTTAACATTTATAACTCTGCAGGTTTGTGAATTGCAGTGCCCCTGAGCTCAATTTTTCAACTCGCTTTCTTGGGAGCTGGCCCCAAAAGCGCAGGATTGCTTCAGGCCCTATTGTGGTTCCGGGCGGCAGGCTGAGCCTGTGGTTAATTCTTCTTCCTGATGGGAAAATAGAGTGACCTGTGCCTGTCCCCACACCTAGACCTAGTCTCTCATTGGTTCCCCCTCTTCCCGTTCATCCTCAGGACAAATTGCAACCTGTACGGAACAGGAGGTTAAAGGTGCTCATTCTCCAAGGAGGGAGATTGCTAGTAAAGCGGCTGGAATGGCGAACCCGAGCACAAGGAGATGAGAAATGAGGTGCGTTTTAGACATCTTTCCCGATCACATGGTGTACCATCTTCTGGGTTTCTCATGCATGTTTTTGATGTAGGAAGATGCCCTTGAAGCTGGAGATTTGGGACCCATGGGATGGATACCACGCAGTATTACTTTAAAGGGTCTGCGTTTGCTCACCCAACCTCACCAAACCTCTCAGCCCCAAGAGTGTCCACCCTTATGTCTCAATCAGCTGTGGGTCTAGAGATGGTCAATAAAGGTGGCATCCCAGCCCCTGAACGAATTCTGTATGAATTTCTCTCTCTTTCACTGTCTTTGTTTCACGGGTTTTTAAAAGTAATTGATTTTTATAATGGGGTTTAGCTGCTTTTCACTGCTGTGTTTATGCCGCTTTACACCCACTTGACTCACTTACAGAGAGATATCAATACATTGGTTTTAAGAGTCTTACTAGTCAGATATATTCTTGGGAGGTGAACAGGGGGTGTTGAATCCAGTTCACTGAGCAAGGAGTAGGTCTTGTCTGTTACATATTGGGTTTATGGAACAGTATCTGAGCTAATTTGAAACCCTTGTGTTATGCATCACCCCACCTCACCTTTCCCGTTAAGCAGCCATAGTGTGTTTCCTAAACGTGTGACGCTGTTCTGTTTTGTAATTCAGTTCAAGTGTAGCGGTTTTTACATTCCCTCTATAAGTGATATCTTATGATAAGTGCCTTTTTCTGTGTGACTTATGGCACTTAGAATCGTCGTACCTAAATCTTCTCATCATGCTGCTACTAGCCTTATGATGTTGATTTCATGCCTGAGTGACATTCCATTGTACATAAGGACCACAACTTCTTTATCCATTTTTCTCTTTCCTGGGATATTTAAGGTGTAATGAAGTGGAGGTTCTTGTCAACAGAGCAGCCCTAAACTTTGGGGTGCCTGTGTCTTGCTGATTTTTAGTTTTCCCAATTTATACGCCCATGAGTGGAACTGCCCTATGCTCTCTAAGCTGAGTTTTTTAGATGTTTCAGGACACACTGTACACTTCTCCAGAGTGGCTGTTGGCAATTTACATCCCGCCCATCAGCATAGCAAGGCTCCCGTTTCTCCATGGCCTGTCCTGCATTTCTGGTTTTGACACTTTATTCAGCATGGCCCTTTTGACCGATGGGAAGCGAGACTTCTTTGTAGCGCTGATTTGCCTTTCCAGGTTGCTTGGTTGGCCAAAAAGGGCGTATGCGTTTTTTCCTGAATATATTCAGGAAAAAACGCATACGCCCTTTTTGGCCAAGGGCATCATGGTCGAGGTTTTGCCGCTTTTCCTGTGCTTTAAAGGCGATTCGAATCTACCTCCTGAAATCTGTTTCCTGCAATTCTGCCTTGCTTTCACATCCTCTTCGTTGCCTTCCCTCAATATATTTGTGGACGAGAGTTATCATTTCTAACTCTGCAGGTTTGTGAATTGCAGTGCCCCTGAGCTCCATTTTTCAACTCGCTTTCTTGGGAGCTGGCCCCAAAAGCGCAGGATTGCTTCAGGCCCTATTGTGGTTCCGGGCGGCAGGCTGAGCCTGTGGTTAATTCTTCTTCCTGATGGGAAAATAGAGTGACCTGTGCCTGTCCCCACACCTAGACCTAGTCTCTCATTGGTTCCCCCTCTTCCCGTTCATCCTCAGGACAAATTGCAACCTGTTCGGAACAGGAGGTTAAAGGTGCTCATTATCCAAGGAGGGAGATTGCTAGTAAAGCGGCTGTAATGGCGAGCCCGAGCACAAGGAGATGAGAAATGAGGTGCGTTTTAGAAACCTTTCCCGATCACACGGTGTACCGTCTTCTGGGTTTCTCATGCATGTTTTCGATGTAGGAAGATGCCCTTGAACCTGGAGATTTTGGACCCATGGGATGGGTACCACGCAGTATTACTTTAAAAGGTCTGCGTTTGCTCACCCAACCTCACCAAACCTCTCAGCCCCAAGAGTGTCCACCCTTATGTCTCAATCAGCTGTGGGTCTAGAGATGGTCAATAAAGGTGGCATCCCAGCCCCTGAACGAATTCTGTATGAATTTCTCTCTCTTTCACTGTCTTTGTTTCACGGGTTTTTAAAAGTAATTGATTTTTATAATGGGGTTTAGCTGCTTTTCACTGCTGTGTTTATGCCGCTTTACACCCACTTGACTCACTTACAGAGAGATATCAATACATTGGTTTTAAGAGTCTTACTAGTCAGATATATTCTTGGGCGGTGAACAGGGGGTGTTGAATCCAGTTCACTGAGCAAGGAGTAGGTCTTGTCTGTTACATATTGGGTTTATGGAACAGTATCTGAGCTAATTTGCAACCCTTGTGTTATGCATCACCCCACCTCACCTTTCCCGTTAAGCAGCCATAGTGTGTTTTCTAAACGTGTGACGCTGTTCTGTTTTGTAATTCAGTTCAAGTGTAGCGGTTTTTACATTCCCTCTATAAGTGATATCTTATGATAAGTGCCTTTTTCTGTGTGACTTATTTCACTTAGAATCGTCGTACCTAAATCTTCTCATCATGCTGCTACTAGCCTTATGATGTTGATTTCATGCCTGAGTGACATTCCATTGTACATAAGGACCACAACTTCTTTATCCATTTTTCTCTTTCCTGGGATATTTAAGGTGTAATGAAGTGGAGGTTCTTGTCAACAGAGCAGCCCTAAACTTTGGGGTGCCTGTGTCTTGCTGATTTTTAGTTTTCCCAATTTATACGCCTATGAGTGGAAGTGCCCTATGCTCTCTAAGCTGAGTTTTTTAGATGTTTCAGGACACACCGTACACTTCTCCAGAGTGGCTGTTGGCAATTTACATCCCGCCCATCAGCGTAGCAAGGCTCCCGTTTCTCCATGGCCTGTCCTGCATTTCTGGTTTTGACACTTTATTCAGCATGGCCCTTTTGACCGATGGGAAGCGAGACTTCTTTGTAGCGCTGATTTGCCTTTCCAGGTTGCTTGGTTGGCCAAAAAGGGCGTATGCGTTTTTTCCTGAATATATTCAGGAAAAAATGCATACGCCCTTTTTGGCCAAGGGCATCATGGTCGAGGTTTTGCCGCTTTTCCTGTGCTTTAAAGGCGATTCGAATCTACCTCCTGAAATCTGTTTCCTGCAATTCTGCCTTGCTTTCAAATCCTCTTCGTTGCCTTCCCTCAATATATTTGTGGACGAGAGTTATCATTTCTAACTCTGCAGGTTTGTGAATTGCAGTGCCCCTGAGCTCCATTTTTCAACTCGCTTTCTTGGGAGCTGGCCGCAAAAGCGCAGGATTGCTTCAGGCCCTATTGTGGTTCCGGGCGGCAGGCTGAGCCTGTGGTTAATTCTTCTTCCTGATGGGAAAATAGAGTGACCTGTGCCTGTCCCCACACCTAGACCTAGTCTCTCATTGGTTCCCCCTCTTCCCGTTCATCCTCAGGACAAATTTGCAACCTGTACAGAACAGGAGGTTAAAGGTGCTCATTCTCCAAGGAGGGAGATTGCTAGTAAAGCGGCTGTAATGGCAAGCCCGAGCACAAGGAGATGAGAAATGAGGTGCGTTTTAGAAACCTTTCCCGATCACACGGTGTACCATCTTCTGGGTTTCTCATGCATGTTTTCGATGTAGGAAGATGCCCTTGAACCTGGAGATTTTGGACCCATGGGATGGATACCACGCAGTATTACTTTAAAGGGTCTGCGTTTGCTCACCCAACCTCACCAAACCTCTCAGCCCCAAGAGTGTCCACCCTTATGTCTCAATCAGCTGTGGGTCTAGAGATGGTCAATCCAGGTGGCATCACAGCCCCTGAACGAATTTTGTAAGAATTTCTCTCTCTTTCACTGTCTTTGTTTCACGGGTTTTTAAAAGTAATTGATTTTTATAATGGGGTTTAGCTGCTTTTCACTGCTGTGTTTATGCCGGTTTACACCCACTTGACTCAGTTACAGAGGGATATCAATACATTGGTTTTAAGATTCTTACTAGTCAGATATATTCTTGGGCGGTGAACAGGGGGTGTTGAGTCCAGTTCACTGAGCAAGGAGTAGGTCTTGACTGTTACATATTGGGTTTATGGAACAGTATCTGAGCTAATTTGAAACCCTTGTTTTATGCATCACCCCACCTCACCTTTCCCGTTAAGCAGCCATAGTGTGTTTTCTAAACGTGTGACGCTGTTCTGTTTTGTAATTCAGTTCAAGTGTAGCGGTTTTTACATTCCCTCTATAAGTGATATCTTATGATAAGTGCCTTTTTCTGTGTGACTTATTTCACTTAGAGTCGTCGTACCTAAATCTTCTCATCATGCTGCTACTAGCCTTATGATGTTGATTTCATTGCTGAGTGATATGCCATTATACATATGGACCACAACTTCTTTATCCATTTTTCTATTTCCTGGGATATTTAAGTTGTAACGAAGTGGAGGTTCTTGTCAACAGAGCAGCCCTAAACTTTGGGGTGCCTGTGTCTTGCTGATTTTTAGTTTTCCCAATTTATACGCCTATGAGTGGAAGTGCCCTATGCTCTCTAAGCTGAGTTTTTTAGATGTTTCAGGACACACCGTACACTTCTCCAGAGTGGCTGTGGGCAATTTACATCCCGCCCATCAGCGTAGCAAGGCTCCCGTTTCTCCATGGCCTGTCCTGCATTTCTGGTTTTGACACTTTATTCAGCATGGCCCTTTTGACCGATGGGAAGCGAGACTTCTTTGTAGCGCTGATTTGCCTTTCCAGGTTGCTTGGTTGGCCAAAAAGGGCGTATGCGTTTTTTCCTGAATATATTCAGGAAAAAACGCATACGCCCTTTTTGGCCAAGGGCATCATTGTCGAAGTTTTGCCGCTTTTCCTGTGCTTTAAAGGCGATTCGAATCTACCTCCTGAAATCTGTTTCCTGCAATTCTGCCTTGCTTTCAAATCCTCTTCGTTGCCTTCCCTCAATATATTTGTGGACGAGAGTTAACATTTATAACTCTGCAGGTTTGTGAATTGCAGTGCCCCTGAGCTCAATTTTTCAACTCGCTTTCTTGGGAGCTGGCCCCAAAAGCGCAGGATTGCTTCAGGCCCTATTGTGGTTCCGGGCGGCAGGCTGAGCCTGTGGTTAATTCTTCTTCCTGATGGGAAAATAGAGTGACCTGTGCCTGTCCCCACACCTAGACCTAGTCTCTCATTGGTTCCCCCTCTTCCCGTTCATCCTCAGGACAAATTGCAACCTGTACGGAACAGGAGGTTAAAGGTGCTCATTCTCCAAGGAGGGAGATTGCTAGTAAAGCGGCTGGAATGGCGAACCCGAGCACAAGGAGATGAGAAATGAGGTGCGTTTTAGACATCTTTCCCGATCACATGGTGTACCATCTTCTGGGTTTCTCATGCATGTTTTTGATGTAGGAAGATGCCCTTGAAGCTGGAGATTTGGGACCCATGGGATGGATACCACGCAGTATTACTTTAAAGGGTCTGCGTTTGCTCACCCAACCTCACCAAACCTCTCAGCCCCAAGAGTGTCCACCCTTATGTCTCAATCAGCTGTGGGTCTAGAGATGGTCAATAAAGGTGGCATCCCAGCCCCTGAACGAATTCTGTATGAATTTCTCTCTCTTTCACTGTCTTTGTTTCACGGGTTTTTAAAAGTAATTGATTTTTATAATGGGGTTTAGCTGCTTTTCACTGCTGTGTTTATGCCGCTTTACACCCACTTGACTCACTTACAGAGAGATATCAATACATTGGTTTTAAGAGTCTTACTAGTCAGATATATTCTTGGGAGGTGAACAGGGGGTGTTGAATCCAGTTCACTGAGCAAGGAGTAGGTCTTGTCTGTTACATATTGGGTTTATGGAACAGTATCTGAGCTAATTTGAAACCCTTGTGTTATGCATCACCCCACCTCACCTTTCCCGTTAAGCAGCCATAGTGTGTTTCCTAAACGTGTGACGCTGTTCTGTTTTGTAATTCAGTTCAAGTGTAGCGGTTTTTACATTCCCTCTATAAGTGATATCTTATGATAAGTGCCTTTTTCTGTGTGACTTATGGCACTTAGAATCGTCGTACCTAAATCTTCTCATCATGCTGCTACTAGCCTTATGATGTTGATTTCATGCCTGAGTGACATTCCATTGTACATAAGGACCACAACTTCTTTATCCATTTTTCTCTTTCCTGGGATATTTAAGGTGTAATGAAGTGGAGGTTCTTGTCAACAGAGCAGCCCTAAACTTTGGGGTGCCTGTGTCTTGCTGATTTTTAGTTTTCCCAATTTATACGCCCATGAGTGGAACTGCCCTATGCTCTCTAAGCTGAGTTTTTTAGATGTTTCAGGACACACTGTACACTTCTCCAGAGTGGCTGTTGGCAATTTACATCCCGCCCATCAGCATAGCAAGGCTCCCGTTTCTCCATGGCCTGTCCTGCATTTCTGGTTTTGACACTTTATTCAGCATGGCCCTTTTGACCGATGGGAAGCGAGACTTCTTTGTAGCGCTGATTTGCCTTTCCAGGTTGCTTGGTTGGCCAAAAAGGGCGTATGCGTTTTTTCCTGAATATATTCAGGAAAAAACGCATACGCCCTTTTTGGCCAAGGGCATCATGGTCGAGGTTTTGCCGCTTTTCCTGTGCTTTAAAGGCGATTCGAATCTACCTCCTGAAATCTGTTTCCTGCAATTCTGCCTTGCTTTCACATCCTCTTCGTTGCCTTCCCTCAATATATTTGTGGACGAGAGTTATCATTTCTAACTCTGCAGGTTTGTGAATTGCAGTGCCCCTGAGCTCCATTTTTCAACTCGCTTTCTTGGGAGCTGGCCCCAAAAGCGCAGGATTGTTTAAGGCCCTATTGTGGTTCCGGGCGGCAGGCTGAGCCTGTGGTTAATTCTTCTTCCTGATGGGAAAATAGAGTGACCTGTGCCTGTCCCCACACTTAGACCTAGTCTCTCATTGGTTCCCCCTCTTCCCGTTCATCCTCAGGACAAATTGCAACCTGTTCGGAACAGGAGGTTAAAGGTGCTCATTATCCAAGGAGGGAGATTGCTAGTAAAGCGGCTGTAATGGCGAGCCCGAGCACAAGGAGATGAGAAATGAGGTGCGTTTTAGAAACCTTTCCCGATCACACGGTGTACCGTCTTCTGGGTTTCTCATGCATGTTTTCGATGTAGGAAGATGCCCTTGAACCTGGAGATTTTGGACCCATGGGATGGGTACCACGCAGTATTACTTTAAAAGGTCTGCGTTTGCTCACCCAACCTCACCAAACCTCTCAGCCCCAAGAGTGTCCACCCTTATGTCTCAATCAGCTGTGGGTCTAGAGATGGTCAATAAAGGTGGCATCCCAGCCCCTGAACGAATTCTGTATGAATTTCTCTCTCTTTCACTGTCTTTGTTTCACGGGTTTTTAAAAGTAATTGATTTTTATAATGGGGTTTAGCTGCTTTTCACTGCTGTGTTTATGCCGCTTTACACCCACTTGACTCACTTACAGAGAGATATCAATACATTGGTTTTAAGAGTCTTACTAGTCAGATATATTCTTGGGCGGTGAACAGGGGGTGTTGAATCCAGTTCACTGAGCAAGGAGTAGGTCTTGTCTGTTACATATTGGGTTTATGGAACAGTATCTGAGCTAATTTGCAACCCTTGTGTTATGCATCACCCCACCTCACCTTTCCCGTTAAGCAGCCATAGTGTGTTTTCTAAACGTGTGACGCTGTTCTGTTTTGTAATTCAGTTCAAGTGTAGCGGTTTTTACATTCCCTCTATAAGTGATATCTTATGATAAGTGCCTTTTTCTGTGTGACTTATTTCACTTAGAATCGTCGTACCTAAATCTTCTCATCATGCTGCTACTAGCCTTATGATGTTGATTTCATGCCTGAGTGACATTCCATTGTACATAAGGACCACAACTTCTTTATCCATTTTTCTCTTTCCTGGGATATTTAAGGTGTAATGAAGTGGAGGTTCTTGTCAACAGAGCAGCCCTAAACTTTGGGGTGCCTGTGTCTTGCTGATTTTTAGTTTTCCCAATTTATACGCCTATGAGTGGAAGTGCCCTATGCTCTCTAAGCTGAGTTTTTTAGATGTTTCAGGACACACCGTACACTTCTCCAGAGTGGCTGTTGGCAATTTACATCCCGCCCATCAGCGTAGCAAGGCTCCCGTTTCTCCATGGCCTGTCCTGCATTTCTGGTTTTGACACTTTATTCAGCATGGCCCTTTTGACCGATGGGAAGCGAGACTTCTTTGTAGCGCTGATTTGCCTTTCCAGGTTGCTTGGTTGGCCAAAAAGGGCGTATGCGTTTTTTCCTGAATATATTCAGGAAAAAATGCATACGCCCTTTTTGGCCAAGGGCATCATGGTCGAGGTTTTGCCGCTTTTCCTGTGCTTTAAAGGCGATTCGAATCTACCTCCTGAAATCTGTTTCCTGCAATTCTGCCTTGCTTTCAAATCCTCTTCGTTGCCTTCCCTCAATATATTTGTGGACGAGAGTTATCATTTCTAACTCTGCAGGTTTGTGAATTGCAGTGCCCCTGAGCTCCATTTTTCAACTCGCTTTCTTGGGAGCTGGCCGCAAAAGCGCAGGATTGCTTCAGGCCCTATTGTGGTTCCGGGCGGCAGGCTGAGCCTGTGGTTAATTCTTCTTCCTGATGGGAAAATAGAGTGACCTGTGCCTGTCCCCACACCTAGACCTAGTCTCTCATTGGTTCCCCCTCTTCCCGTTCATCCTCAGGACAAATTTGCAACCTGTACAGAACAGGAGGTTAAAGGTGCTCATTCTCCAAGGAGGGAGATTGCTAGTAAAGCGGCTGTAATGGCAAGCCCGAGCACAAGGAGATGAGAAATGAGGTGCGTTTTAGAAACCTTTCCCGATCACACGGTGTACCATCTTCTGGGTTTCTCATGCATGTTTTCGATGTAGGAAGATGCCCTTGAACCTGGAGATTTTGGACCCATGGGATGGATACCACGCAGTATTACTTTAAAGGGTCTGCGTTTGCTCACCCAACCTCACCAAACCTCTCAGCCCCAAGAGTGTCCACCCTTATGTCTCAATCAGCTGTGGGTCTAGAGATGGTCAATCCAGGTGGCATCACAGCCCCTGAACGAATTTTGTAAGAATTTCTCTCTCTTTCACTGTCTTTGTTTCACGGGTTTTTAAAAGTAATTGATTTTTATAATGGGGTTTAGCTGCTTTTCACTGCTGTGTTTATGCCGGTTTACACCCACTTGACTCAGTTACAGAGGGATATCAATACATTGGTTTTAAGATTCTTACTAGTCAGATATATTCTTGGGCGGTGAACAGGGGGTGTTGAGTCCAGTTCACTGAGCAAGGAGTAGGTCTTGACTGTTACATATTGGGTTTATGGAACAGTATCTGAGCTAATTTGAAACCCTTGTTTTATGCATCACCCCACCTCACCTTTCCCGTTAAGCAGCCATAGTGTGTTTTCTAAACGTGTGACGCTGTTCTGTTTTGTAATTCAGTTCAAGTGTAGCGGTTTTTACATTCCCTCTATAAGTGATATCTTATGATAAGTGCCTTTTTCTGTGTGACTTATTTCACTTAGAGTCGTCGTACCTAAATCTTCTCATCATGCTGCTACTAGCCTTATGATGTTGATTTCATTGCTGAGTGATATGCCATTATACATATGGACCACAACTTCTTTATCCATTTTTCTATTTCCTGGGATATTTAAGTTGTAACGAAGTGGAGGTTCTTGTCAACAGAGCAGCCCTAAACTTTGGGGTGCCTGTGTCTTGCTGATTTTTAGTTTTCCCAATTTATACGCCTATGAGTGGAAGTGCCCTATGCTCTCTAAGCTGAGTTTTTTAGATGTTTCAGGACACACCGTACACTTCTCCAGAGTGGCTGTGGGCAATTTACATCCCGCCCATCAGCGTAGCAAGGCTCCCGTTTCTCCATGGCCTGTCCTGCATTTCTGGTTTTGACACTTTATTCAGCATGGCCCTTTTGACCGATGGGAAGCGAGACTTCTTTGTAGCGCTGATTTGCCTTTCCAGGTTGCTTGGTTGGCCAAAAAGGGCGTATGCGTTTTTTCCTGAATATATTCAGGAAAAAACGCATACGCCCTTTTTGGCCAAGGGCATCATTGTCGAAGTTTTGCCGCTTTTCCTGTGCTTTAAAGGCGATTCGAATCTACCTCCTGAAATCTGTTTCCTGCAATTCTGCCTTGCTTTCAAATCCTCTTCGTTGCCTTCCCTCAATATATTTGTGGACGAGAGTTAACATTTATAACTCTGCAGGTTTGTGAATTGCAGTGCCCCTGAGCTCCATTTTTCAACTCGCTTTCTTGGGAGCTGGCCCCAAAAGCGCAGGATTGCTTCAGGCCCTATTCTGGTTCCGGGCGGCAGGCTGAGCCTGTGGTTAATTCTTCTTCCTGATGGGAAAATAGAGTGACCTGTGCCTGTCCCCACACCTAGACCTAGTCTCTCATTGGTTCCCCCTCTTCCCGTTCATCCTCAGGACAAATTGCAACCTGTACGGAACAGGAGGTTAAAGGTGCTCATTCTCCAAGGAGGGAGATTGCTAGTAAAGCGGCTGGAATGGCGAACCCGAGCACAAGGAGATGAGAAATGAGGTGCGTTTTAGACATCTTTCCCGATCACATGGTGTACCATCTTCTGGGTTTCTCATGCATGTTTTTGATGTAGGAAGATGCCCTTGAAGCTGGAGATTTGGGACCCATGGGATGGATACCACGCAGTATTACTTTAAAGGGTCTGCGTTTGCTCACCCAACCTCACCAAACCTCTCAGCCCCAAGAGTGTCCACCCTTATGTCTCAATCAGCTGTGGGTCTAGAGATGGTCAATAAAGGTGGCATCCCAGCCCCTGAACGAATTCTGTATGAATTTCTCTCTCTTTCACTGTCTTTGTTTCACGGGTTTTTAAAAGTAATTGATTTTTATAATGGGGTTTAGCTGCTTTTCACTGCTGTGTTTATGCCGCTTTACACCCACTTGACTCACTTACAGAGAGATATCAATACATTGGTTTTAAGAGTCTTACTAGTCAGATATATTCTTGGGAGGTGAACAGGGGGTGTTGAATCCAGTTCACTGAGCAAGGAGTAGGTCTTGTCTGTTACATATTGGGTTTATGGAACAGTATCTGAGCTAATTTGAAACCCTTGTGTTATGCATCACCCCACCTCACCTTTCCCGTTAAGCAGCCATAGTGTGTTTCCTAAACGTGTGACGCTGTTCTGTTTTGTAATTCAGTTCAAGTGTAGCGGTTTTTACATTCCCTCTATAAGTGATATCTTATGATAAGTGCCTTTTTCTGTGTGACTTATGGCACTTAGAATCGTCGTACCTAAATCTTCTCATCATGCTGCTACTAGCCTTATGATGTTGATTTCATGCCTGAGTGACATTCCATTGTACATAAGGACCACAACTTCTTTATCCATTTTTCTCTTTCCTGGGATATTTAAGGTGTAATGAAGTGGAGGTTCTTGTCAACAGAGCAGCCCTAAACTTTGGGGTGCCTGTGTCTTGCTGATTTTTAGTTTTCCCAATTTATACGCCCATGAGTGGAACTGCCCTATGCTCTCTAAGCTGAGTTTTTTAGATGTTTCAGGACACACTGTACACTTCTCCAGAGTGGCTGTTGGCAATTTACATCCCGCCCATCAGCATAGCAAGGCTCCCGTTTCTCCATGGCCTGTCCTGCATTTCTGGTTTTGACACTTTATTCAGCATGGCCCTTTTGACCGATGGGAAGCGAGACTTCTTTGTAGCGCTGATTTGCCTTTCCAGGTTGCTTGGTTGGCCAAAAAGGGCGTATGCGTTTTTTCCTGAATATATTCAGGAAAAAACGCATACGCCCTTTTTGGCCAAGGGCATCATGGTCGAGGTTTTGCCGCTTTTCCTGTGCTTTAAAGGCGATTCGAATCTACCTCCTGAAATCTGTTTCCTGCAATTCTGCCTTGCTTTCACATCCTCTTCGTTGCCTTCCCTCAATATATTTGTGGACGAGAGTTATCATTTCTAACTCTGCAGGTTTGTGAATTGCAGTGCCCCTGAGCTCCATTTTTCAACTCGCTTTCTTGGGAGCTGGCCCCAAAAGCGCAGGATTGCTTCAGGCCCTATTGTGGTTCCGGGCGGCAGGCTGAGCCTGTGGTTAATTCTTCTTCCTGATGGGAAAATAGAGTGACCTGTGCCTGTCCCCACACCTAGACCTAGTCTCTCATTGGTTCCCCCTCTTCCCGTTCATCCTCAGGACAAATTGCAACCTGTTCGGAACAGGAGGTTAAAGGTGCTCATTATCCAAGGAGGGAGATTGCTAGTAAAGCGGCTGTAATGGCGAGCCCGAGCACAAGGAGATGAGAAATGAGGTGCGTTTTAGAAACCTTTCCCGATCACACGGTGTACCGTCTTCTGGGTTTCTCATGCATGTTTTCGATGTAGGAAGATGCCCTTGAACCTGGAGATTTTGGACCCATGGGATGGGTACCACGCAGTATTACTTTAAAAGGTCTGCGTTTGCTCACCCAACCTCACCAAACCTCTCAGCCCCAAGAGTGTCCACCCTTATGTCTCAATCAGCTGTGGGTCTAGAGATGGTCAATAAAGGTGGCATCCCAGCCCCTGAACGAATTCTGTATGAATTTCTCTCTCTTTCACTGTCTTTGTTTCACGGGTTTTTAAAAGTAATTGATTTTTATAATGGGGTTTAGCTGCTTTTCACTGCTGTGTTTATGCCGCTTTACACCCACTTGACTCACTTACAGAGAGATATCAATACATTGGTTTTAAGAGTCTTACTAGTCAGATATATTCTTGGGCGGTGAACAGGGGGTGTTGAATCCAGTTCACTGAGCAAGGAGTAGGTCTTGTCTGTTACATATTGGGTTTATGGAACAGTATCTGAGCTAATTTGCAACCCTTGTGTTATGCATCACCCCACCTCACCTTTCCCGTTAAGCAGCCATAGTGTGTTTTCTAAACGTGTGACGCTGTTCTGTTTTGTAATTCAGTTCAAGTGTAGCGGTTTTTACATTCCCTCTATAAGTGATATCTTATGATAAGTGCCTTTTTCTGTGTGACTTATTTCACTTAGAATCGTCGTACCTAAATCTTCTCATCATGCTGCTACTAGCCTTATGATGTTGATTTCATGCCTGAGTGACATTCCATTGTACATAAGGACCACAACTTCTTTATCCATTTTTCTCTTTCCTGGGATATTTAAGGTGTAATGAAGTGGAGGTTCTTGTCAACAGAGCAGCCCTAAACTTTGGGGTGCCTGTGTCTTGCTGATTTTTAGTTTTCCCAATTTATACGCCTATGAGTGGAAGTGCCCTATGCTCTCTAAGCTGAGTTTTTTAGATGTTTCAGGACACACCGTACACTTCTCCAGAGTGGCTGTTGGCAATTTACATCCCGCCCATCAGCGTAGCAAGGCTCCCGTTTCTCCATGGCCTGTCCTGCATTTCTGGTTTTGACACTTTATTCAGCATGGCCCTTTTGACCGATGGGAAGCGAGACTTCTTTGTAGCGCTGATTTGCCTTTCCAGGTTGCTTGGTTGGCCAAAAAGGGCGTATGCGTTTTTTCCTGAATATATTCAGGAAAAAATGCATACGCCCTTTTTGGCCAAGGGCATCATGGTCGAGGTTTTGCCGCTTTTCCTGTGCTTTAAAGGCGATTCGAATCTACCTCCTGAAATCTGTTTCCTGCAATTCTGCCTTGCTTTCAAATCCTCTTCGTTGCCTTCCCTCAATATATTTGTGGACGAGAGTTATCATTTCTAACTCTGCAGGTTTGTGAATTGCAGTGCCCCTGAGCTCCATTTTTCAACTCGCTTTCTTGGGAGCTGGCCGCAAAAGCGCAGGATTGCTTCAGGCCCTATTGTGGTTCCGGGCGGCAGGCTGAGCCTGTGGTTAATTCTTCTTCCTGATGGGAAAATAGAGTGACCTGTGCCTGTCCCCACACCTAGACCTAGTCTCTCATTGGTTCCCCCTCTTCCCGTTCATCCTCAGGACAAATTTGCAACCTGTACAGAACAGGAGGTTAAAGGTGCTCATTCTCCAAGGAGGGAGATTGCTAGTAAAGCGGCTGTAATGGCAAGCCCGAGCACAAGGAGATGAGAAATGAGGTGCGTTTTAGAAACCTTTCCCGATCACACGGTGTACCATCTTCTGGGTTTCTCATGCATGTTTTCGATGTAGGAAGATGCCCTTGAACCTGGAGATTTTGGACCCATGGGATGGATACCACGCAGTATTACTTTAAAGGGTCTGCGTTTGCTCACCCAACCTCACCAAACCTCTCAGCCCCAAGAGTGTCCACCCTTATGTCTCAATCAGCTGTGGGTCTAGAGATGGTCAATCCAGGTGGCATCACAGCCCCTGAACGAATTTTGTAAGAATTTCTCTCTCTTTCACTGTCTTTGTTTCACGGGTTTTTAAAAGTAATTGATTTTTATAATGGGGTTTAGCTGCTTTTCACTGCTGTGTTTATGCCGGTTTACACCCACTTGACTCAGTTACAGAGGGATATCAATACATTGGTTTTAAGATTCTTACTAGTCAGATATATTCTTGGGCGGTGAACAGGGGGTGTTGAGTCCAGTTCACTGAGCAAGGAGTAGGTCTTGACTGTTACATATTGGGTTTATGGAACAGTATCTGAGCTAATTTGAAACCCTTGTTTTATGCATCACCCCACCTCACCTTTCCCGTTAAGCAGCCATAGTGTGTTTTCTAAACGTGTGACGCTGTTCTGTTTTGTAATTCAGTTCAAGTGTAGCGGTTTTTACATTCCCTCTATAAGTGATATCTTATGATAAGTGCCTTTTTCTGTGTGACTTATTTCACTTAGAATCGTCGTACCTAAATCTTCTCATCATGCTGCTACTAGCCTTATGATGTTGATTTCATGCCTGAGTGACATTCCATTGTACATAAGGACCACAACTTCTTTATCCATTTTTCTCTTTCCTGGGATATTTAAGGTGTAATGAAGTGGAGGTTCTTGTCAACAGAGCAGCCCTAAACTTTGGGGTGCCTGTGTCTTGCTGATTTTTAGTTTTCCCAATTTATACGCCTATGAGTGGAAGTGCCCTATGCTCTCTAAGCTGAGTTTTTTAGATGTTTCAGGACACACCGTACACTTCTCCAGAGTGGCTGTTGGCAATTTACATCCCGCCCATCAGCGTAGCAAGGCTCCCGTTTCTCCATGGCCTGTCCTGCATTTCTGGTTTTGACACTTTATTCAGCATGGCCCTTTTGACCGATGGGAAGCGAGACTTCTTTGTAGCGCTGATTTGCCTTTCCAGGTTGCTTGGTTGGCCAAAAAGGGCGTATGCGTTTTTTCCTGAATATATTCAGGAAAAAATGCATACGCCCTTTTTGGCCAAGGGCATCATGGTCGAGGTTTTGCCGCTTTTCCTGTGCTTTAAAGGCGATTCGAATCTACCTCCTGAAATCTGTTTCCTGCAATTCTGCCTTGCTTTCAAATCCTCTTCGTTGCCTTCCCTCAATATATTTGTGGACGAGAGTTATCATTTCTAACTCTGCAGGTTTGTGAATTGCAGTGCCCCTGAGCTCCATTTTTCAACTCGCTTTCTTGGGAGCTGGCCGCAAAAGCGCAGGATTGCTTCAGGCCCTATTGTGGTTCCGGGCGGCAGGCTGAGCCTGTGGTTAATTCTTCTTCCTGATGGGAAAATAGAGTGACCTGTGCCTGTCCCCACACCTAGACCTAGTCTCTCATTGGTTCCCCCTCTTCCCGTTCATCCTCAGGACAAATTTGCAACCTGTACGGAACAGGAGGTTAAAGGTGCTCATTCTCCAAGGAGGGAGATTGCTAGTAAAGCGGCTGGAATGGCGAACCCGAGCACAAGGAGATGAGAAATGAGGTGCGTTTTAGACATCTTTCCCGATCACACGGTGTACCATCTTCTGGGTTTCTCATGCATGTTTTCGATGTAGGAAGATGCCCTTGAAGCTGGAGATTTGGGACCCATGGGATGGATACCACGCAGTATTACTTTAAAGGGTCTGCGTTTGCTCACCCAACCTCACCAAACCTCTCAGCCCCAAGAGTGTCCACCCTTATGTCTCAATCAGCTGTGGGTCTAGAGATGGTCAATCCAGGTGGCATCCCAGCCCCTGAACGAATTCTGTATGAATTTCTCTCTCTTTCACTGTCTTTGTTTCACGGGTTTTTAAAAGTAATTGATTTTTATAATGGGGTTTAGCTGCTTTTCACTGCTGTGTTTATGCCGCTTTACACCCACTTGACTCACTTACAGAGAGATATCAATACATTGGTTTTAAGAGTCTTACTAGTCAGATATATTCTTGGGAGGTGAACAGGGGGTGTTGAATCCAGTTCACTGAGCAAGGAGTAGGTCTTGTCTGTTACATATTGGGTTTATGGAACAGTATCTGAGCTAATTTGAAACCCTTGTGTTATGCATCACCCCACCTCACCTTTCCCGTTAAGCAGCCATAGTGTGTTTCCTAAACGTGTGACGCTGTTCTGTTTTGTAATTCAGTTCAAGTGTAGCGGTTTTTACATTCCCTCTATAAGTGATATCTTATGATAAGTGCCTTTTTCTGTGTGACTTATGGCACTTAGAATCGTCGTACCTAAATCTTCTCATCATGCTGCTACTAGCCTTATGATGTTGATTTCATGCCTGAGTGACATTCCATTGTACATAAGGACCACAACTTCTTTATCCATTTTTCTCTTTCCTGGGATATTTAAGTTGTAACGAAGTGGAGGTTCTTGTCAACAGAGCAGCCCTAAACTTTGGGGTGCCTGTGTCTTGCTGATTTTTAGTTTTCCCAATTTATACGCCCATGAGTGGAACTGCCCTATGCTCTCTAAGCTGAGTTTTTTAGATGTTTCAGGACACACCGTACACTTCTCCAGAGTGGCTGTTGGCAATTTACATCCCGCCCATCAGCATAGCAAGGCTCCCGTTTCTCCATGGCCTGTCCTGCATTTCTGGTTTTGACACTTTATTCAGCATGGCCCTTTTGACCGATGGGAAGCGAGACTTCTTTGTAGCGCTGATTTGCCTTTCCAGGTTGCTTGGTTGGCCAAAAAGGGCGTATGCGTTTTTTCCTGAATATATTCAGGAAAAAACGCATACGCCCTTTTTGGCCAAGGGCATCATGGTCGAGGTTTTGCCGCTTTTCCTGTGCTTTAAAGGCGATTCGAATCTACCTCCTGAAATCTGTTTCCTGCAATTCTGCCTTGCTTTCACATCCTCTTCGTTGCCTTCCCTCAATATATTTGTGGACGAGAGTTATCATTTCTAACTCTGCAGGTTTGTGAATTGCAGTGCCCCTGAGCTCCATTTTTCAACTCGCTTTCTTGGGAGCTGGCCCCAAAAGCGCAGGATTGCTTCAGGCCCTATTGTGGTTCCGGGCGGCAGGCTGAGCCTGTGGTTAATTCTTCTTCCTGATGGGAAAATAGAGTGACCTGTGCCTGTCCCCACACCTAGACCTAGTCTCTCATTGGTTCCCCCTCTTCCCGTTCATCCTCAGGACAAATTGCAACCTGTTCGGAACAGGAGGTTAAAGGTGCTCATTATCCAAGGAGGGAGATTGCTAGTAAAGCGGCTGTAATGGCGAGCCCGAGCACAAGGAGATGAGAAATGAGGTGCGTTTTAGACACCTTTCCCGATCACACGGTGTACCGTCTTCTGGGTTTCTCATGCATGTTTTCGATGTAGGAAGATGCCCTTGAACCTGGAGATTTTGGACCCATGGGATGGGTACCACGCAGTATTACTTTAAAAGGTCTGCGTTTGCTCACCCAACCTCACCAAACCTCTCAGCCCCAAGAGTGTCCACCCTTATGTCTCAATCAGCTGTGGGTCTAGAGATGGTCAATAAAGGTGGCATCCCAGCCCCTGAACGAATTCTGTATGAATTTCTCTCTCTTTCACTGTCTTTGTTTCACGGGTTTTTAAAAGTAATTGATTTTTATAATGGGGTTTAGCTGCTTTTCACTGCTGTGTTTATGCCGCTTTACACCCACTTGACTCACTTACAGAGAGATATCAATACATTGGTTTTAAGAGTCTTACTAGTCAGATATATTCTTGGGAGGTGAACAGGGGGTGTTGAATCCAGTTCACTGAGCAAGGAGTAGGTCTTGTCTGTTACATATTGGGTTTATGGAACAGTATCTGAGCTAATTTGAAACCCTTGTGTTATGCATCACCCCACCTCACCTTTCCCGTTAAGCAGCCATAGTGTGTTTCCTAAACGTGTGACGCTGTTCTGTTTTGTAATTCAGTTCAAGTGTAGCGGTTTTTACATTCCCTCTATAAGTGATATCTTATGATAAGTGCCTTTTTCTGTGTGACTTATGGCACTTAGAATCGTCGTACCTAAATCTTCTCATCATGCTGCTACTAGCCTTATGATGTTGATTTCATGCCTGAGTGACATTCCATTGTACATAAGGACCACAACTTCTTTATCCATTTTTCTCTTTCCTGGGATATTTAAGGTGTAATGAAGTGGAGGTTCTTGTCAACAGAGCAGCCCTAAACTTTGGGGTGCCTGTGTCTTGCTGATTTTTAGTTTTCCCAATTTATACGCCCATGAGTGGAACTGCCCTATGCTCTCTAAGCTGAGTTTTTTAGATGTTTCAGGACACACTGTACACTTCTCCAGAGTGGCTGTTGGCAATTTACATCCCGCCCATCAGCGTAGCAAGGCTCCCGTTTCTCCATGGCCTGTCCTGCATTTCTGGTTTTGACACTTTATTCAGCATGGCCCTTTTGACCGATGGGAAGCGAGACTTCTTTGTAGCGCTGATTTGCCTTTCCAGGTTGCTTGGTTGGCCAAAAAGGGCGTATGCGTTTTTTCCTGAATATATTCAGGAAAAAATGCATACGCCCTTTTTGGCCAAGGGCATCATGGTCGAGGTTTTGCCGCTTTTCCTGTGCTTTAAAGGCGATTCGAATCTACCTCCTGAAATCTGTTTCCTGCAATTCTGCCTTGCTTTCAAATCCTCTTCGTTGCCTTCCCTCAATATATTTGTGGACGAGAGTTATCATTTCTAACTCTGCAGGTTTGTGAATTGCAGTGCCCCTGAGCTCCATTTTTCAACTCGCTTTCTTGGGAGCTGGCCGCAAAAGCGCAGGATTGCTTCAGGCCCTATTGTGGTTCCGGGCGGCAGGCTGAGCCTGTGGTTAATTCTTCTTCCTGATGGGAAAATAGAGTGACCTGTGCCTGTCCCCACACCTAGACCTAGTCTCTCATTGGTTCCCCCTCTTCCCGTTCATCCTCAGGACAAATTTGCAACCTGTACAGAACAGGAGGTTAAAGGTGCTCATTCTCCAAGGAGGGAGATTGCTAGTAAAGCGGCTGTAATGGCAAGCCCGAGCACAAGGAGATGAGAAATGAGGTGCGTTTTAGAAACCTTTCCCGATCACACGGTGTACCATCTTCTGGGTTTCTCATGCATGTTTTCGATGTAGGAAGATGCCCTTGAACCTGGAGATTTTGGACCCATGGGATGGATACCACGCAGTATTACTTTAAAGGGTCTGCGTTTGCTCACCCAACCTCACCAAACCTCTCAGCCCCAAGAGTGTCCACCCTTATGTCTCAATCAGCTGTGGGTCTAGAGATGGTCAATCCAGGTGGCATCACAGCCCCTGAACGAATTCTGTAAGAATTTCTCTCTCTTTCACTGTCTTTGTTTCACGGGTTTTTAAAAGTAATTGATTTTTATAATGGGGTTTAGCTGCTTTTCACTGCTGTGTTTATGCCGGTTTACACCCACTTGACTCAGTTACAGAGGGATATCAATACATTGGTTTTAAGATTCTTACTAGTCAGATATATTCTTGGGCGGTGAACAGGGGGTGTTGAGTCCAGTTCACTGAGCAAGGAGTAGGTCTTGACTGTTACATATTGGGTTTATGGAACAGTATCTGAGCTAATTTGAAACCCTTGTTTTATGCATCACCCCACCTCACCTTTCCCGTTAAGCAGCCATAGTGTGTTTCCTAAACGTGTGACGCTGTTCTGTTTTGTAATTCAGTTCAAGTGTAGCGGTTTTTACATTCCCTCTATAAGTGATATCTTATGATAAGTGCCTTTTTCTGTGTGACTTATTTCACTTAGAATCGTCGTACCTAAATCTTCTCATCATGCTGCTACTAGCCTTATGATGTTGATTTCATGCCTGAGTGACATTCCATTGTACATAAGGACCACAACTTCTTTATCCATTTTTCTCTTTCCTGGGATATTTAAGGTGTAATGAAGTGGAGGTTCTTGTCAACAGAGCAGCCCTAAACTTTGGGGTGCCTGTGTCTTGCTGATTTTTAGTTTTCCCAATTTATACGCCTATGAGTGGAAGTGCCCTATGCTCTCTAAGCTGAGTTTTTTAGATGTTTCAGGACACACCGTACACTTCTCCAGAGTGGCTGTGGGCAATTTACATCACGCCCATCAGCGTAGCAAGGCTCCCGTTTCTCCATGGCCTGTCCTGCATTTCTGGTTTTGACACTTTATTCAGCATGGCCCTTTTGACCGATGGGAAGCGAGACTTCTTTGTAGCGCTGATTTGCCTTTCCAGGTTGCTTGGTTGGCCAAAAAGGGCGTATGCGTTTTTTCCTGAATATATTCAGGAAAAAACGCATACGCCCTTTTTGGCCAAGGGCATCATGGTCGAGGTTTTGCCGCTTTTCCTGTGCTTTAAAGGCGATTCGAATCTACCTCCTGAAATCTGTTTCCTGCAATTCTGCCTTGCTTTCAAATCCTCTTCGTTGCCTTCCCTCAATATATTTGTGGACGAGAGTTATCATTTCTAACTCTGCAGGTTTGTGAATTGCAGTGCCCCTGAGCTCCATTTTTCAACTCGCTTTCTTGGGAGCTGGCCGCAAAAGCGCAGGATTGCTTCAGGCCCTATTGTGGTTCCGGGCGGCAGGCTGAGCCTGTGGTTAATTCTTCTTCCTGATGGGAAAATAGAGTGACCTGTGCCTGTCCCCACACCTAGACCTAGTCTCTCATTGGTTCCCCCTCTTCCCGTTCATCCTCAGGACAAATTTGCAACCTGTACGGAACAGGAGGTTAAAGGTGCTCATTCTCCAAGGAGGGAGATTGCTAGTAAAGCGGCTGTAATGGCAAGCCCGAGCACAAGGAGATGAGAAATGAGGTGCGTTTTAGAAACCTTTCCCGATCACATGGTGTACCATCTTCTGGGTTTCTCATGCATGTTTTCGATGTAGGAAGATGCCCTTGAACCTGGAGATTTTGGACCCATGGGATGGATACCACGCAGTATTACTTTAAAGGGTCTGCGTTTGCTCACCCAACCTCACCAAACCTCTCAGCCCCAAGAGTGTCCACCCTTATGTCTCAATCAGCTGTGGGTCTAGAGATGGTCAATCCAGGTGGCATCACAGCCCCTGAACGAATTCTGTATGAATTTCTCTCTCTTTCACTGTCTTTGTTTCACGGGTTTTTAAAAGTAATTGATTTTTATAATGGGGTTTAGCTGCTTTTCACTGCTGTGTTTATGCCGGTTTACACCCACTTGACTCAGTTACAGAGGGATATCAATACATTGGTTTTAAGATTCTTACTAGTCAGATATATTCTTGGGCGGTGAACAGGGGGTGTTGAGTCCAGTTCACTGAGCAAGGAGTAGGTCTTGTCTGTTACATATTGGGTTTATGGAACAGTATCTGAGCTAATTTGAAACCCTTGTGTTATGCATCACCCCACCTCACCTTTCCCGTTAAGCAGCCATAGTGTGTTTCCTAAACGTGTGACGCTGTTCTGTTTTGTAATTCAGTTCAAGTGTAGCGGTTTTTACATTCCCTCTATAAGTGATATCTTATGATAAGTGCCTTTTTCTGTGTGACTTATGGCACTTAGAATCGTCGTACCTAAATCTTCTCATCATGCTGCTACTAGCCTTATGATGTTGATTTCATGCCTGAGTGACATTCCATTGTACATAAGGACCACAACTTCTTTATCCATTTTTCTATTTCCTGGGATATTTAAGTTGTAACGAAGTGGAGGTTCTTGTCAACAGAGCAGCCCTAAACTTTGGGGTGCCTGTGTCTTGCTGATTTTTAGTTTTCCCAATTTATACGCCCATGAGTGGAACTGCCCTATGCTCTCTAAGCTGAGTTTTTTAGATGTTTCAGGACACACTGTACACTTCTCCAGAGTGGCTGTTGGCAATTTACATCCCGCCCATCAGCATAGCAAGGCTCCCGTTTCTCCATGGCCTGTCCTGCATTTCTGGTTTTGACACTTTATTCAGCATGGCCCTTTTGACCGTTGGGAAGCGAGACTTCTTTGTAGCGCTGATTTGCCTTTCCAGGTTGCTTGGTTGGCCAAAAAGGGCGTATGCGTTTTTTCCTGAATATATTCAGGAAAAAACGCATACGCCCTTTTTGGCCAAGGGCATCATGGTCGAGGTTTTGCCGCTTTTCCTGTGCTTTAAAGGCGATTCAAATCTACCTCCTGAAATCTGTTTCCTGCAATTCTGCCTTGCTTTCAAATCCTCTTCGTTGCCTTCCCTCAATATATTTGTGGACGAGAGTTATCATTTCTAACTCTGCAGGTTTGTGAATTGCAGTGCCCCTGAGCTCCATTTTTCAACTCGCTTTCTTGGGAGCTGGCCCCAAAAGCGCAGGATTGCTTCAGGCCCTATTGTGGTTCCGGGCGGCAGGCTGAGCCTGTGGTTAATTCTTCTTCCTGATGGGAAAATAGAGTGACCTGTGCCTGTCCCCACACCTAGACCTAGTCTCTCATTGGTTCCCCCTCTTCCCGTTCATCCTCAGGACAAATTGCAACCTGTTCGGAACAGGAGGTTAAAGGTGCTCATTATCCAAGGAGGGAGATTGCTAGTAAAGCGGCTGTAATGGCGAGCCCGAGCACAAGGAGATGAGAAATGAGGTGCGTTTTAGAAACCTTTCCCGATCACACGGTGTACCGTCTTCTGGGTTTCTCATGCATGTTTTCGATGTAGGAAGATGCCCTTGAACCTGGAGATTTTGGACCCATGGGATGGGTACCACGCAGTATTACTTTAAAAGGTCTGCGTTTGCTCACCCAACCTCACCAAACCTCTCAGCCCCAAGAGTGTCCACCCTTATGTCTCAATCAGCTGTGGGTCTAGAGATGGTCAATAAAGGTGGCATCCCAGCCCCTGAACGAATTCTGTATGAATTTCTCTCTCTTTCACTGTCTTTGTTTCACGGGTTTTTAAAAGTAATTGATTTTTATAATGGGGTTTAGCTGCTTTTCACTGCTGTGTTTATGCCGCTTTACACCCACTTGACTCACTTACAGAGAGATATCAATACATTGGTTTTAAGAGTCTTACTAGTCAGATATATTCTTGGGCGGTGAACAGGGGGTGTTGAATCCAGTTCACTGAGCAAGGAGTAGGTCTTGTCTGTTACATATTGGGTTTATGGAACAGTATCTGAGCTAATTTGCAACCCTTGTGTTATGCATCACCCCACCTCACCTTTCCCGTTAAGCAGCCATAGTGTGTTTTCTAAACGTGTGACGCTGTTCTGTTTTGTAATTCAGTTCAAGTGTAGCGGTTTTTAC
This sequence comes from Balaenoptera borealis, assembly GCF_965194805.1. NCBI lineage: Eukaryota > Metazoa > Chordata > Mammalia > Artiodactyla > Balaenopteridae > Balaenoptera > Balaenoptera borealis. Next base: position 254,897 of record NW_028123684.1, read on the forward strand.
ATTCCCTCTATAAGTGATATCTTATGATAAGTGCCTTTTTCTGTGTGACTTATTTCACTTAGAATCGTCGTACCTAAATCTTCTCATCATGCTGCTACTAGCCTTATGATGTTGATTTCATGCCTGAGTGACATTCCATTGTACATAAGGACCACAACTTCTTTATCCATTTTTCTCTTTCCTGGGATATTTAAGGTGTAATGAAGTGGAGGTTCTTGTCAACAGAGCAGCCCTAAACTTTGGGGTGCCTGTGTCTTGCTGATTTTTAGTTTTCCCAATTTATACGCCTATGAGTGGAAGTGCCCTATGCTCTCTAAGCTGAGTTTTTTAGATGTTTCAGGACACACCGTACACTTCTCCAGAGTGGCTGTTGGCAATTTACATCCCGCCCATCAGCGTAGCAAGGCTCCCGTTTCTCCATGGCCTGTCCTGCATTTCTGGTTTTGACACTTTATTCAGCATGGCCCTTTTGACCGATGGGAAGCGAGACTTCTTTGTAGCGCTGATTTGCCTTTCCAGGTTGCTTGGTTGGCCAAAAAGGGCGTATGCGTTTTTTCCTGAATATATTCAGGAAAAAATGCATACGCCCTTTTTGGCCAAGGGCATCATGGTCGAGGTTTTGCCGCTTTTCCTGTGCTTTAAAGGCGATTCGAATCTACCTCCTGAAATCTGTTTCCTGCAATTCTGCCTTGCTTTCAAATCCTCTTCGTTGCCTTCCCTCAATATATTTGTGGACGAGAGTTATCATTTCTAACTCTGCAGGTTTGTGAATTGCAGTGCCCCTGAGCTCCATTTTTCAACTCGCTTTCTTGGGAGCTGGCCGCAAAAGCGCAGGATTGCTTCAGGCCCTATTGTGGTTCCGGGCGGCAGGCTGAGCCTGTGGTTAATTCTTCTTCCTGATGGGAAAATAGAGTGACCTGTGCCTGTCCCCACACCTAGACCTAGTCTCTCATTGGTTCCCCCTCTTCCCGTTCATCCTCAGGACAAATTTGCAACCTGTACAGAACAGGAGGTTAAAGGTGCTCATTCTCCAAGGAGGGAGATTGCTAGTAAAGCGGCTGTAATGGCAAGCCCGAGCACAAGGAGATGAGAAATGAGGTGCGTTTTAGAAACCTTTCCCGATCACACGGTGTACCATCTTCTGGGTTTCTCATGCATGTTTTCGATGTAGGAAGATGCCCTTGAACCTGGAGATTTTGGACCCATGGGATGGATACCACGCAGTATTACTTTAAAGGGTCTGCGTTTGCTCACCCAACCTCACCAAACCTCTCAGCCCCAAGAGTGTCCACCCTTATGTCTCAATCAGCTGTGGGTCTAGAGATGGTCAATCCAGGTGGCATCACAGCCCCTGAACGAATTTTGTAAGAATTTCTCTCTCTTTCACTGTCTTTGTTTCACGGGTTTTTAAAAGTAATTGATTTTTATAATGGGGTTTAGCTGCTTTTCACTGCTGTGTTTATGCCGGTTTACACCCACTTGACTCAGTTACAGAGGGATATCAATACATTGGTTTTAAGATTCTTCCTAGTCAGATATATTCTTGGGCGGTGAACAGGGGGTGATGAGTCCAGTTCACTGAGCAAGGAGTAGGTCTTGACTGTTACATATTGGGTTTATGGAACAGTATCTGAGCTAATTTGAAACCCTTGTTTTATGCATCACCCCACCTCACCTTTCCCGTTAAGCAGCCATAGTGTGTTTTCTAAACGTGTGACGCTGTTCTGTTTTGTAATTCAGTTCAAGTGTAGCGGTTTTTACATTCCCTCTATAAGTGATATCTTATGATAAGTGCCTTTTTCTGTGTGACTTATTTCACTTAGAGTCGTCGTACCTAAATCTTCTCATCATGCTGCTACTAGCCTTATGATGTTGATTTCATTGCTGAGTGATATGCCATTATACATATGGACCACAACTTCTTTATCCATTTTTCTATTTCCTGGGATATTTAAGTTGTAACGAAGTGGAGGTTCTTGTCAACAGAGCAGCCCTAAACTTTGGGGTGCCTGTGTCTTGCTGATTTTTAGTTTTCCCAATTTATACGCCTATGAGTGGAAGTGCCCTATGCTCTCTAAGCTGAGTTTTTTAGATGTTTCAGGACACACCGTACACTTCTCCAGAGTGGCTGTGGGCAATTTACATCCCGCCCATCAGCGTAGCAAGGCTCCCGTTTCTCCATGGCCTGTCCTGCATTTCTGGTTTTGACACTTTATTCAGCATGGCCCTTTTGACCGATGGGAAGCGAGACTTCTTTGTAGCGCTGATTTGCCTTTCCAGGTTGCTTGGTTGGCCAAAAAGGGCGTATGCGTTTTTTCCTGAATATATTCAGGAAAAAACGCATACGCCCTTTTTGGCCAAGGGCATCATTGTCGAAGTTTTGCCGCTTTTCCTGTGCTTTAAAGGCGATTCGAATCTACCTCCTGAAATCTGTTTCCTGCAATTCTGCCTTGCTTTCAAATCCTCTTCGTTGCCTTCCCTCAATATATTTGTGGACGAGAGTTAACATTTATAACTCTGCAGGTTTGTGAATTGCAGTGCCCCTGAGCTCCATTTTTCAACTCGCTTTCTTGGGAGCTGGCCGCAAAAGCGCAGGATTGCTTCAGGCCCTATTGTGGTTCCGGGCGGCAGGCTGAGCCTGTGGTTAATTCTTCTTCCTGATGGGAAAATAGAGTGACCTGTGCCTGTCCCCACACCTAGACCTAGTCTCTCATTGGTTCCCCCTCTTCCCGTTCATCCTCAGGACAAATTGCAACCTGTTCGGAACAGGAGGTTAAAGGTGCTCATTATCCAAGGAGGGAGATTGCTAGTAAAGCGGCTGTAATGGCGAGCCCGAGCACAAGGAGATGAGAAATGAGGTGCGTTTTAGAAACCTTTCCCGATCACACGGTGTACCGTCTTCTGGGTTTCTCATGCATGTTTTCGATGTAGGAAGATGCCCTTGAACCTGGAGATTTTGGACCCATGGGATGGGTACCACGCAGTATTACTTTAAAAGGTCTGCGTTTGCTCACCCAACCTCACCAAACCTCTCAGCCCCAAGAGTGTCCACCCTTATGTCTCAATCAGCTGTGGGTCTAGAGATGGTCAATAAAGGTGGCATCCCAGCCCCTGAACGAATTCTGTATGAATTTCTCTCTCTTTCACTGTCTTTGTTTCACGGGTTTTTAAAAGTAATTGATTTTTATAATGGGGTTTAGCTGCTTTTCACTGCTGTGTTTATGCCGCTTTACACCCACTTGACTCACTTACAGAGAGATATCAATACATTGGTTTTAAGAGTCTTACTAGTCAGATATATTCTTGGGCGGTGAACAGGGGGTGTTGAATCCAGTTCACTGAGCAAGGAGTAGGTCTTGTCTGTTACATATTGGGTTTATGGAACAGTATCTGAGCTAATTTGCAACCCTTGTGTTATGCATCACCCCACCTCACCTTTCCCGTTAAGCAGCCATAGTGTGTTTTCTAAACGTGTGACGCTGTTCTGTTTTGTAATTCAGTTCAAGTGTAGCGGTTTTTACATTCCCTCTATAAGTGATATCTTATGATAAGTGCCTTTTTCTGTGTGACTTATTTCACTTAGAATCGTCGTACCTAAATCTTCTCATCATGCTGCTACTAGCCTTATGATGTTGATTTCATGCCTGAGTGACATTCCATTGTACATAAGGACCACAACTTCTTTATCCATTTTTCTCTTTCCTGGGATATTTAAGGTGTAATGAAGTGGAGGTTCTTGTCAACAGAGCAGCCCTAAACTTTGGGGTGCCTGTGTCTTGCTGATTTTTAGTTTTCCCAATTTATACGCCTATGAGTGGAAGTGCCCTATGCTCTCTAAGCTGAGTTTTTTAGATGTTTCAGGACACACCGTACACTTCTCCAGAGTGGCTGTTGGCAATTTACATCCCGCCCATCAGCGTAGCAAGGCTCCCGTTTCTCCATGGCCTGTCCTGCATTTCTGGTTTTGACACTTTATTCAGCATGGCCCTTTTGACCGATGGGAAGCGAGACTTCTTTGTAGCGCTGATTTGCCTTTCCAGGTTGCTTGGTTGGCCAAAAAGGGCGTATGCGTTTTTTCCTGAATATATTCAGGAAAAAATGCATACGCCCTTTTTGGCCAAGGGCATCATGGTCGAGGTTTTGCCGCTTTTCCTGTGCTTTAAAGGCGATTCGAATCTACCTCCTGAAATCTGTTTCCTGCAATTCTGCCTTGCTTTCAAATCCTCTTCGTTGCCTTCCCTCAATATATTTGTGGACGAGAGTTATCATTTCTAACTCTGCAGGTTTGTGAATTGCAGTGCCCCTGAGCTCCATTTTTCAACTCGCTTTCTTGGGAGCTGGCCGCAAAAGCGCAGGATTGCTTCAGGCCCTATTGTGGTTCCGGGCGGCAGGCTGAGCCTGTGGTTAATTCTTCTTCCTGATGGGAAAATAGAGTGACCTGTGCCTGTCCCCACACCTAGACCTAGTCTCTCATTGGTTCCCCCTCTTCCCGTTCATCCTCAGGACAAATTTGCAACCTGTACAGAACAGGAGGTTAAAGGTGCTCATTCTCCAAGGAGGGAGATTGCTAGTAAAGCGGCTGTAATGGCAAGCCCGAGCACAAGGAGATGAGAAATGAGGTGCGTTTTAGAAACCTTTCCCGATCACACGGTGTACCATCTTCTGGGTTTCTCATGCATGTTTTCGATGTAGGAAGATGCCCTTGAACCTGGAGATTTTGGACCCATGGGATGGATACCACGCAGTATTACTTTAAAGGGTCTGCGTTTGCTCACCCAACCTCACCAAACCTCTCAGCCCCAAGAGTGTCCACCCTTATGTCTCAATCAGCTGTGGGTCTAGAGATGGTCAATCCAGGTGGCATCACAGCCCCTGAACGAATTTTGTAAGAATTTCTCTCTCTTTCACTGTCTTTGTTTCACGGGTTTTTAAAAGTAATTGATTTTTATAATGGGGTTTAGCTGCTTTTCACTGCTGTGTTTATGCCGGTTTACACCCACTTGACTCAGTTACAGAGGGATATCAATACATTGGTTTTAAGATTCTTACTAGTCAGATATATTCTTGGGCGGTGAACAGGGGGTGTTGAGTCCAGTTCACTGAGCAAGGAGTAGGTCTTGACTGTTACATATTGGGTTTATGGAACAGTATCTGAGCTAATTTGAAACCCTTGTTTTATGCATCACCCCACCTCACCTTTCCCGTTAAGCAGCCATAGTGTGTTTTCTAAACGTGTGACGCTGTTCTGTTTTGTAATTCAGTTCAAGTGTAGCGGTTTTTACATTCCCTCTATAAGTGATATCTTATGATAAGTGCCTTTTTCTGTGTGACTTATTTCACTTAGAGTCGTCGTACCTAAATCTTCTCATCATGCTGCTACTAGCCTTATGATGTTGATTTCATTGCTGAGTGATATGCCATTGTACATAAGGACCACAACTTCTTTATCCATTTTTCTATTTCCTGGGATATTTAAGTTGTAACGAAGTGGAGGTTCTTGTCAACAGAGCAGCCCTAAACTTTGGGGTGCCTGTGTCTTGCTGATTTTTAGTTTTCCCAATTTATACGCCTATGAGTGGAAGTGCCCTATGCTCTCTAAGCTGAGTTTTTTAGATGTTTCAGGACACACCGTACACTTCTCCAGAGTGGCTGTGGGCAATTTACATCCCGCCCATCAGCGTAGCAAGGCTCCCGTTTCTCCATGGCCTGTCCTGCATTTCTGGTTTTGACACTTTATTCAGCATGGCCCTTTTGACCGATGGGAAGCGAGACTTCTTTGTAGCGCTGATTTGCCTTTCCAGGTTGCTTGGTTGGCCAAAAAGGGCGTATGCGTTTTTTCCTGAATATATTCAGGAAAAAACGCATACGCCCTTTTTGGCCAAGGGCATCATTGTCGAAGTTTTGCCGCTTTTCCTGTGCTTTAAAGGCGATTCGAATCTACCTCCTGAAATCTGTTTCCTGCAATTCTGCCTTGCTTTCAAATCCTCTTCGTTGCCTTCCCTCAATATATTTGTGGACGAGAGTTAACATTTATAACTCTGCAGGTTTGTGAATTGCAGTGCCCCTGAGCTCAATTTTTCAACTCGCTTTCTTGGGAGCTGGCCCCAAAAGCGCAGGATTGCTTCAGGCCCTATTCTGGTTCCGGGCGGCAGGCTGAGCCTGTGGTTAATTCTTCTTCCTGATGGGAAAATAGAGTGACCTGTGCCTGTCCCCACACCTAGACCTAGTCTCTCATTGGTTCCCCCTCTTCCCGTTCATCCTCAGGACAAATTGCAACCTGTTCGGAACAGGAGGTTAAAGGTGCTCATTATCCAAGGAGGGAGATTGCTAGTAAAGCGGCTGTAATGGCGAGCCCGAGCACAAGGAGATGAGAAATGAGGTGCGTTTTAGAAACCTTTCCCGATCACACGGTGTACCGTCTTCTGGGTTTCTCATGCATGTTTTTGATGTAGGAAGATGCCCTTGAAGCTGGAGATTTGGGACCCATGGGATGGATACCACGCAGTATTACTTTAAAGGGTCTGCGTTTGCTCACCCAACCTCACCAAACCTCTCAGCCCCAAGAGTGTCCACCCTTATGTCTCAATCAGCTGTGGGTCTAGAGATGGTCAATAAAGGTGGCATCCCAGCCCCTGAACGAATTCTGTATGAATTTCTCTCTCTTTCACTGTCTTTGTTTCACGGGTTTTTAAAAGTAATTGATTTTTATAATGGGGTTTAGCTGCTTTTCACTGCTGTGTTTATGCCGCTTTACACCCACTTGACTCACTTACAGAGAGATATCAATACATTGGTTTTAAGAGTCTTACTAGTCAGATATATTCTTGGGAGGTGAACAGGGGGTGTTGAATCCAGTTCACTGAGCAAGGAGTAGGTCTTGTCTGTTACATATTGGGTTTATGGAACAGTATCTGAGCTAATTTGAAACCCTTGTGTTATGCATCACCCCACCTCACCTTTCCCGTTAAGCAGCCATAGTGTGTTTCCTAAACGTGTGACGCTGTTCTGTTTTGTAATTCAGTTCAAGTGTAGCGGTTTTTACATTCCCTCTATAAGTGATATCTTATGATAAGTGCCTTTTTCTGTGTGACTTATGGCACTTAGAATCGTCGTACCTAAATCTTCTCATCATGCTGCTACTAGCCTTATGATGTTGATTTCATGCCTGAGTGACATTCCATTGTACATAAGGACCACAACTTCTTTATCCATTTTTCTCTTTCCTGGGATATTTAAGGTGTAATGAAGTGGAGGTTCTTGTCAACAGAGCAGCCCTAAACTTTGGGGTGCCTGTGTCTTGCTGATTTTTAGTTTTCCCAATTTATACGCCCATGAGTGGAACTGCCCTATGCTCTCTAAGCTGAGTTTTTTAGATGTTTCAGGACACACTGTACACTTCTCCAGAGTGGCTGTTGGCAATTTACATCCCGCCCATCAGCATAGCAAGGCTCCCGTTTCTCCATGGCCTGTCCTGCATTTCTGGTTTTGACACTTTATTCAGCATGGCCCTTTTGACCGATGGGAAGCGAGACTTCTTTGTAGCGCTGATTTGCCTTTCCAGGTTGCTTGGTTGGCCAAAAAGGGCGTATGCGTTTTTTCCTGAATATATTCAGGAAAAAACGCATACGCCCTTTTTGGCCAAGGGCATCATGGTCGAGGTTTTGCCGCTTTTCCTGTGCTTTAAAGGCGATTCGAATCTACCTCCTGAAATCTGTTTCCTGCAATTCTGCCTTGCTTTCAAATCCTCTTCGTTGCCTTCCCTCAATATATTTGTGGACGAGAGTTATCATTTCTAACTCTGCAGGTTTGTGAATTGCAGTGCCCCTGAGCTCCATTTTTCAACTCGCTTTCTTGGGAGCTGGCCCCAAAAGCGCAGGATTGCTTCAGGCCCTATTGTGGTTCCGGGCGGCAGGCTGAGCCTGTGGTTAATTCTTCTTCCTGATGGGAAAATAGAGTGACCTGTGCCTGTCCCCACACCTAGACCTAGTCTCTCATTGGTTCCCCCTCTTCCCGTTCATCCTCAGGACAAATTGCAACCTGTTCGGAACAGGAGGTTAAAGGTGCTCATTATCCAAGGAGGGAGATTGCTAGTAAAGCGGCTGTAATGGCGAGCCGAGCACAAGGAGATGAGAAATGAGGTGCGTTTTAGAAACCTTTCCCGATCACACGGTGTACCGTCTTCTGGGTTTCTCATGCATGTTTTCGATGTAGGAAGATGCCCTTGAACCTGGAGATTTTGGACCCATGGGATGGGTACCACGCAGTATTACTTTAAAAGGTCTGCGTTTGCTCACCCAACCTCACCAAACCTCTCAGCCCCAAGAGTGTCCACCCTTATGTCTCAATCAGCTGTGGGTCTAGAGATGGTCAATAAAGGTGGCATCCCAGCCCCTGAACGAATTCTGTATGAATTTCTCTCTCTTTCACTGTCTTTGTTTCACGGGTTTTTAAAAGTAATTGATTTTTATAATGGGGTTTAGCTGCTTTTCACTGCTGTGTTTATGCCGCTTTACACCCACTTGACTCACTTACAGAGAGATATCAATACATTGGTTTTAAGAGTCTTACTAGTCAGATATATTCTTGGGCGGTGAACAGGGGGTGTTGAATCCAGTTCACTGAGCAAGGAGTAGGTCTTGTCTGTTACATATTGGGTTTATGGAACAGTATCTGAGCTAATTTGCAACCCTTGTGTTATGCATCACCCCACCTCACCTTTCCCGTTAAGCAGCCATAGTGTGTTTTCTAAACGTGTGACGCTGTTCTGTTTTGTAATTCAGTTCAAGTGTAGCGGTTTTTACATTCCCTCTATAAGTGATATCTTATGATAAGTGCCTTTTTCTGTGTGACTTATTTCACTTAGAATCGTCGTACCTAAATCTTCTCATCATGCTGCTACTAGCCTTATGATGTTGATTTCATGCCTGAGTGACATTCCATTGTACATAAGGACCACAACTTCTTTATCCATTTTTCTCTTTCCTGGGATATTTAAGGTGTAATGAAGTGGAGGTTCTTGTCAACAGAGCAGCCCTAAACTTTGGGGTGCCTGTGTCTTGCTGATTTTTAGTTTTCCCAATTTATACGCCTATGAGTGGAAGTGCCCTATGCTCTCTAAGCTGAGTTTTTTAGATGTTTCAGGACACACCGTACACTTCTCCAGAGTGGCTGTTGGCAATTTACATCCCGCCCATCAGCGTAGCAAGGCTCCCGTTTCTCCATGGCCTGTCCTGCATTTCTGGTTTTGACACTTTATTCAGCATGGCCCTTTTGACCGATGGGAAGCGAGACTTCTTTGTAGCGCTGATTTGCCTTTCCAGGTTGCTTGGTTGGCCAAAAAGGGCGTATGCGTTTTTTCCTGAATATATTCAGGAAAAAATGCATACGCCCTTTTTGGCCAAGGGCATCATGGTCGAGGTTTTGCCGCTTTTCCTGTGCTTTAAAGGCGATTCGAATCTACCTCCTGAAATCTGTTTCCTGCAATTCTGCCTTGCTTTCAAATCCTCTTCGTTGCCTTCCCTCAATATATTTGTGGACGAGAGTTATCATTTCTAACTCTGCAGGTTTGTGAATTGCAGTGCCCCTGAGCTCCATTTTTCAACTCGCTTTCTTGGGAGCTGGCCGCAAAAGCGCAGGATTGCTTCAGGCCCTATTGTGGTTCCGGGCGGCAGGCTGAGCCTGTGGTTAATTCTTCTTCCTGATGGGAAAATAGAGTGACCTGTGCCTGTCCCCACACCTAGACCTAGTCTCTCATTGGTTCCCCCTCTTCCCGTTCATCCTCAGGACAAATTTGCAACCTGTACGGAACAGGAGGTTAAAGGTGCTCATTCTCCAAGGAGGGAGATTGCTAGTAAAGCGGCTGTAATGGCAAGCCCGAGCACAAGGAGATGAGAAATGAGGTGCGTTTTAGAAACCTTTCCCGATCACACGGTGTACCATCTTCTTGGTTTCTCATGCATGTTTTCGATGTAGGAAGATGCCCTTGAACCTGGAGATTTTGGACCCATGGGATGGATACCACGCAGTATTACTTTAAAGGGTCTGCGTTTGCTCACCCAACCTCACCAAACCTCTCAGCCCCAAGAGTGTCCACCCTTATGTCTCAATCAGCTGTGGGTCTAGAGATGGTCAATCCAGGTGGCATCACAGCCCCTGAACGAATTTTGTAAGAATTTCTCTCTCTTTCACTGTCTTTGTTTCACGGGTTTTTAAAAGTAATTGATTTTTATAATGGGGTTTAGCTGCTTTTCACTGCTGTGTTTATGCCGCTTTACACCCACTTGACTCAGTTACAGAGGGATATCAATACATTGGTTTTAAGATTCTTACTAGTCAGATATATTCTTGGGCGGTGAACAGGGGGTGTTGAGTCCAGTTCACTGAGCAAGGAGTAGGTCTTGACTGTTACATATTGGGTTTATGGAACAGTATCTGAGCTAATTTGAAACCCTTGTTTTATGCATCACCCCACCTCACCTTTCCCGTTAAGCAGCCATAGTGTGTTTTCTAAACGTGTGACGCTGTTCTGTTTTGTAATTCAGTTCAAGTGTAGCGGTTTTTACATTCCCTCTATAAGTGATATCTTATGATAAGTGCCTTTTTCTGTGTGACTTATTTCACTTAGAGTCGTCGTACCTAAATCTTCTCATCATGCTGCTACTAGCCTTATGATGTTGATTTCATTGCTGAGTGATATGCCATTATACATATGGACCACAACTTCTTTATCCATTTTTCTATTTCCTGGGATATTTAAGTTGTAACGAAGTGGAGGTTCTTGTCAACAGAGCAGCCCTAAACTTTGGGGTGCCTGTGTCTTGCTGATTTTTAGTTTTCCCAATTTATACGCCTATGAGTGGAAGTGCCCTATGCTCTCTAAGCTGAGTTTTTTAGATGTTTCAGGACACACCGTACACTTCTCCAGAGTGGCTGTGGGCAATTTACATCCCGCCCATCAGCGTAGCAAGGCTCCCGTTTCTCCATGGCCTGTCCTGCATTTCTGGTTTTGACACTTTATTCAGCATGGCCCTTTTGACCGATGGGAAGCGAGACTTCTTTGTAGCGCTGATTTGCCTTTCCAGGTTGCTTGGTTGGCCAAAAAGGGCGTATGCGTTTTTTCCTGAATATATTCAGGAAAAAACGCATACGCCCTTTTTGGCCAAGGGCATCATTGTCGAAGTTTTGCCGCTTTTCCTGTGCTTTAAAGGCGATTCGAATCTACCTCCTGAAATCTGTTTCCTGCAATTCTGCCTTGCTTTCAAATCCTCTTCGTTGCCTTCCCTCAATATATTTGTGGACGAGAGTTAACATTTATAACTCTGCAGGTTTGTGAATTGCAGTGCCCCTGAGCTCAATTTTTCAACTCGCTTTCTTGGGAGCTGGCCCCAAAAGCGCAGGATTGCTTCAGGCCCTATTGTGGTTCCGGGCAGCAGGCTGAGCCTGTGGTTAATTCTTCTTCCTGATGGGAAAATAGAGTGACCTGTGCCTGTCCCCACACCTAGACCTAGTCTCTCATTGGTTCCCCCTCTTCCCGTTCATCCTCAGGACAAATTGCAACCTGTACGGAACAGGAGGTTAAAGGTGCTCATTCTCCAAGGAGGGAGATTGCTAGTAAAGCGGCTGGAATGGCGAACCCGAGCACAAGGAGATGAGAAATGAGGTGCGTTTTAGACATCTTTCCCGATCACATGGTGTACCATCTTCTGGGTTTCTCATGCATGTTTTTGATGTAGGAAGATGCCCTTGAAGCTGGAGATTTGGGACCCATGGGATGGATACCACGCAGTATTACTTTAAAGGGTCTGCGTTTGCTCACCCAACCTCACCAAACCTCTCAGCCCCAAGAGTGTCCACCCTTATGTCTCAATCAGCTGTGGGTCTAGAGATGGTCAATAAAGGTGGCATCCCAGCCCCTGAACGAATTCTGTATGAATTTCTCTCTCTTTCACTGTCTTTGTTTCACGGGTTTTTAAAAGTAATTGATTTTTATAATGGGGTTTAGCTGCTTTTCACTGCTGTGTTTATGCCGCTTTACACCCACTTGACTCACTTACAGAGAGATATCAATACATTGGTTTTAAGAGTCTTACTAGTCAGATATATTCTTGGGAGGTGAACAGGGGGTGTTGAATCCAGTTCACTGAGCAAGGAGTAGGTCTTGTCTGTTACATATTGGGTTTATGGAACAGTATCTGAGCTAATTTGAAACCCTTGTGTTATGCATCACCCCACCTCACCTTTCCCGTTAAGCAGCCATAGTGTGTTTCCTAAACGTGTGACGCTGTTCTGTTTTGTAATTCAGTTCAAGTGTAGCGGTTTTTACATTCCCTCTATAAGTGATATCTTATGATAAGTGCCTTTTTCTGTGTGACTTATGGCACTTAGAATCGTCGTACCTAAATCTTCTCATCATGCTGCTACTAGCCTTATGATGTTGATTTCATGCCTGAGTGACATTCCATTGTACATAAGGACCACAACTTCTTTATCCATTTTTCTCTTTCCTGGGATATTTAAGGTGTAATGAAGTGGAGGTTCTTGTCAACAGAGCAGCCCTAAACTTTGGGGTGCCTGTGTCTTGCTGATTTTTAGTTTTCCCAATTTATACGCCCATGAGTGGAACTGCCCTATGCTCTCTAAGCTGAGTTTTTTAGATGTTTCAGGACACACTGTACACTTCTCCAGAGTGGCTGTTGGCAATTTACATCCCGCCCATCAGCATAGCAAGGCTCCCGTTTCTCCATGGCCTGTCCTGCATTTCTGGTTTTGACACTTTATTCAGCATGGCCCTTTTGACCGATGGGAAGCGAGACTTCTTTGTAGCGCTGATTTGCCTTTCCAGGTTGCTTGGTTGGCCAAAAAGGGCGTATGCGTTTTTTCCTGAATATATTCAGGAAAAAACGCATACGCCCTTTTTGGCCAAGGGCATCATGGTCGAGGTTTTGCCGCTTTTCCTGTGCTTTAAAGGCGATTCGAATCTACCTCCTGAAATCTGTTTCCTGCAATTCTGCCTTGCTTTCAAATCCTCTTCGTTGCCTTCCCTCAATATATTTGTGGACGAGAGTTATCATTTCTAACTCTGCAGGTTTGTGAATTGCAGTGCCCCTGAGCTCCATTTTTCAACTCGCTTTCTTGGGAGCTGGCCCCAAAAGCGCAGGATTGCTTCAGGCCCTATTGTGGTTCCGGGCGGCAGGCTGAGCCTGTGGTTAATTCTTCTTCCTGATGGGAAAATAGAGTGACCTGTGCCTGTCCCCACACCTAGACCTAGTCTCTCATTGGTTCCCCCTCTTCCCGTTCATCCTCAGGACAAATTGCAACCTGTTCGGAACAGGAGGTTAAAGGTGCTCATTATCCAAGGAGGGAGATTGCTAGTAAAGCGGCTGTAATGGCGAGCCCGAGCACAAGGAGATGAGAAATGAGGTGCGTTTTAGAAACCTTTCCCGATCACACGGTGTACCGTCTTCTGGGTTTCTCATGCATGTTTTCGATGTAGGAAGATGCCCTTGAACCTGGAGATTTTGGACCCATGGGATGGGTACCACGCAGTATTACTTTAAAGGGTCTGCGTTTGCTCACCCAACCTCACCAAACCTCTCAGCCCCAAGAGTGTCCACCCTTATGTCTCAATCAGCTGTGGGTCTAGAGATGGTCAATAAAGGTGGCATCCCAGCCCCTGAACGAATTCTGTATGAATTTCTCTCTCTTTCACTGTCTTTGTTTCACGGGTTTTTAAAAGTAATTGATTTTTATAATGGGGTTTAGCTGCTTTTCACTGCTGTGTTTATGCCGCTTTACACCCACTTGACTCACTTACAGAGAGATATCAATACATTGGTTTTAAGAGTCTTACTAGTCAGATATATTCTTGGGCGGTGAACAGGGGGTGTTGAATCCAGTTCACTGAGCAAGGAGTAGGTCTTGTCTGTTACATATTGGGTTTATGGAACAGTATCTGAGCTAATTTGCAACCCTTGTGTTATGCATCACCCCACCTCACCTTTCCCGTTAAGCAGCCATAGTGTGTTTTCTAAACGTGTGACGCTGTTCTGTTTTGTAATTCAGTTCAAGTGTAGCGGTTTTTACATTCCCTCTATAAGTGATATCTTATGATAAGTGCCTTTTTCTGTGTGACTTATTTCACTTAGAATCGTCGTACCTAAATCTTCTCATCATGCTGCTACTAGCCTTATGATGTTGATTTCATGCCTGAGTGACATTCCATTGTACATAAGGACCACAACTTCTTTATCCATTTTTCTCTTTCCTGGGATATTTAAGGTGTAATGAAGTGGAGGTTCTTGTCAACAGAGCAGCCCTAAACTTTGGGGTGCCTGTGTCTTGCTGATTTTTAGTTTTCCCAATTTATACGCCTATGAGTGGAAGTGCCCTATGCTCTCTAAGCTGAGTTTTTTAGATGTTTCAGGACACACCGTACACTTCTCCAGAGTGGCTGTTGGCAATTTACATCCCGCCCATCAGCGTAGCAAGGCTCCCGTTTCTCCATGGCCTGTCCTGCATTTCTGGTTTTGACACTTTATTCAGCATGGCCCTTTTGACCGATGGGAAGCGAGACTTCTTTGTAGCGCTGATTTGCCTTTCCAGGTTGCTTGGTTGGCCAAAAAGGGCGTATGCGTTTTTTCCTGAATATATTCAGGAAAAAATGCATACGCCCTTTTTGGCCAAGGGCATCATGGTCGAGGTTTTGCCGCTTTTCCTGTGCTTTAAAGGCGATTCGAATCTACCTCCTGAAATCTGTTTCCTGCAATTCTGCCTTGCTTTCAAATCCTCTTCGTTGCCTTCCCTCAATATATTTGTGGACGAGAGTTATCATTTCTAACTCTGCAGGTTTGTGAATTGCAGTGCCCCTGAGCTCCATTTTTCAACTCGCTTTCTTGGGAGCTGGCCGCAAAAGCGCAGGATTGCTTCAGGCCCTATTGTGGTTCCGGGCGGCAGGCTGAGCCTGTGGTTAATTCTTCTTCCTGATGGGAAAATAGAGTGACCTGTGCCTGTCCCCACACCTAGACCTAGTCTCTCATTGGTTCCCCCTCTTCCCGTTCATCCTCAGGACAAATTTGCAACCTGTACGGAACAGGAGGTTAAAGGTGCTCATTCTCCAAGGAGGGAGATTGCTAGTAAAGCGGCTGTAATGGCAAGCCCGAGCACAAGGAGATGAGAAATGAGGTGCGTTTTAGAAACCTTTCCCGATCACACGGTGTACCATCTTCTGGGTTTCTCATGCATGTTTTCGATGTAGGAAGATGCCCTTGAACCTGGAGATTTTGGACCCATGGGATGGATACCACGCAGTATTACTTTAAAGGGTCTGCGTTTGCTCACCCAACCTCACCAAACCTCTCAGCCCCAAGAGTGTCCACCCTTATGTCTCAATCAGCTGTGGGTCTAGAGATGGTCAATCCAGGTGGCATCACAGCCCCTGAACGAATTTTGTAAGAATTTCTCTCTCTTTCACTGTCTTTGTTTCACGGGTTTTTAAAAGTAATTGATTTTTATAATGGGGTTTAGCTGCTTTTCACTGCTGTGTTTATGCCGGTTTACACCCACTTGACTCAGTTACAGAGGGATATCAATACATTGGTTTTAAGATTCTTACTAGTCAGATATATTCTTGGGCGGTGAACAGGGGGTGTTGAGTCCAGTTCACTGAGCAAGGAGTAGGTCTTGACTGTTACATATTGGGTTTATGGAACAGTATCTGAGCTAATTTGAAACCCTTGTTTTATGCATCACCCCACCTCACCTTTCCCGTTAAGCAGCCATAGTGTGTTTTCTAAACGTGTGACGCTGTTCTGTTTTGTAATTCAGTTCAAGTGTAGCGGTTTTTACATTCCCTCTATAAGTGATATCTTATGATAAGTGCCTTTTTCTGTGTGACTTATTTCACTTAGAGTCGTCGTACCTAAATCTTCTCATCATGCTGCTACTAGCCTTATGATGTTGATTTCATTGCTGAGTGATATGCCATTATACATATGGACCACAACTTCTTTATCCATTTTTCTATTTCCTGGGATATTTAAGTTGTAACGAAGTGGAGGTTCTTGTCAACAGAGCAGCCCTAAACTTTGGGGTGCCTGTGTCTTGCTGATTTTTAGTTTTCCCAATTTATACGCCTATGAGTGGAAGTGCCCTATGCTCTCTAAGCTGAGTTTTTTAGATGTTTCAGGACACACCGTACACTTCTCCAGAGTGGCTGTGGGCAATTTACATCCCGCCCATCAGCGTAGCAAGGCTCCCGTTTCTCCATGGCCTGTCCTGCATTTCTGGTTTTGACACTTTATTCAGCATGGCCCTTTTGACCGATGGGAAGCGAGACTTCTTTGTAGCGCTGATTTGCCTTTCCAGGTTGCTTGGTTGGCCAAAAAGGGCGTATGCGTTTTTTCCTGAATATATTCAGGAAAAAACGCATACGCCCTTTTTGGCCAAGGGCATCATTGTCGAAGTTTTGCCGCTTTTCCTGTGCTTTAAAGGCGATTCGAATCTACCTCCTGAAATCTGTTTCCTGCAATTCTGCCTTGCTTTCAAATCCTCTTCGTTGCCTTCCCTCAATATATTTGTGGACGAGAGTTAACATTTATAACTCTGCAGGTTTGTGAATTGCAGTGCCCCTGAGCTCAATTTTTCAACTCGCTTTCTTGGGAGCTGGCCCCAAAAGCGCAGGATTGCTTCAGGCCCTATTGTGGTTCCGGGCGGCAGGCTGAGCCTGTGGTTAATTCTTCTTCCTGATGGGAAAATAGAGTGACCTGTGCCTGTCCCCACACCTAGACCTAGTCTCTCATTGGTTCCCCCTCTTCCCGTTCATCCTCAGGACAAATTGCAACCTGTACGGAACAGGAGGTTAAAGGTGCTCATTCTCCAAGGAGGGAGATTGCTAGTAAAGCGGCTGGAATGGCGAACCCGAGCACAAGGAGATGAGAAATGAGGTGCGTTTTAGACATCTTTCCCGATCACATGGTGTACCATCTTCTGGGTTTCTCATGCATGTTTTTGATGTAGGAAGATGCCCTTGAAGCTGGAGATTTGGGACCCATGGGATGGATACCACGCAGTATTACTTTAAAGGGTCTGCGTTTGCTCACCCAACCTCACCAAACCTCTCAGCCCCAAGAGTGTCCACCCTTATGTCTCAATCAGCTGTGGGTCTAGAGATGGTCAATAAAGGTGGCATCCCAGCCCCTGAACGAATTCTGTATGAATTTCTCTCTCTTTCACTGTCTTTGTTTCACGGGTTTTTAAAAGTAATTGATTTTTATAATGGGGTTTAGCTGCTTTTCACTGCTGTGTTTATGCCGCTTTACACCCACTTGACTCACTTACAGAGAGATATCAATACATTGGTTTTAAGAGTCTTACTAGTCAGATATATTCTTGGGAGGTGAACAGGGGGTGTTGAATCCAGTTCACTGAGCAAGGAGTAGGTCTTGTCTGTTACATATTGGGTTTATGGAACAGTATCTGAGCTAATTTGAAACCCTTGTGTTATGCATCACCCCACCTCACCTTTCCCGTTAAGCAGCCATAGTGTGTTTCCTAAACGTGTGACGCTGTTCTGTTTTGTAATTCAGTTCAAGTGTAGCGGTTTTTACATTCCCTCTATAAGTGATATCTTATGATAAGTGCCTTTTTCTGTGTGACTTATGGCACTTAGAATCGTCGTACCTAAATCTTCTCATCATGCTGCTACTAGCCTTATGATGTTGATTTCATGCCTGAGTGACATTCCATTGTACATAAGGACCACAACTTCTTTATCCATTTTTCTCTTTCCTGGGATATTTAAGGTGTAATGAAGTGGAGGTTCTTGTCAACAGAGCAGCCCTAAACTTTGGGGTGCCTGTGTCTTGCTGATTTTTAGTTTTCCCAATTTATACGCCCATGAGTGGAACTGCCCTATGCTCTCTAAGCTGAGTTTTTTAGATGTTTCAGGACACACTGTACACTTCTCCAGAGTGGCTGTTGGCAATTTACATCCCGCCCATCAGCATAGCAAGGCTCCCGTTTCTCCATGGCCTGTCCTGCATTTCTGGTTTTGACACTTTATTCAGCATGGCCCTTTTGACCGATGGGAAGCGAGACTTCTTTGTAGCGCTGATTTGCCTTTCCAGGTTGCTTGGTTGGCCAAAAAGGGCGTATGCGTTTTTTCCTGAATATATTCAGGAAAAAACGCATACGCCCTTTTTGGCCAAGGGCATCATGGTCGAGGTTTTGCCGCTTTTCCTGTGCTTTAAAGGCGATTCGAATCTACCTCCTGAAATCTGTTTCCTGCAATTCTGCCTTGCTTTCAAATCCTCTTCGTTGCCTTCCCTCAATATATTTGTGGACGAGAGTTATCATTTCTAACTCTGCAGGTTTGTGAATTGCAGTGCCCCTGAGCTCCATTTTTCAACTCGCTTTCTTGGGAGCTGGCCCCAAAAGCGCAGGATTGCTTCAGGCCCTATTGTGGTTCCGGGCGGCAGGCTGAGCCTGTGGTTAATTCTTCTTCCTGATGGGAAAATAGAGTGACCTGTGCCTGTCCCCACACCTAGACCTAGTCTCTCATTGGTTCCCCCTCTTCCCGTTCATCCTCAGGACAAATTGCAACCTGTTCGGAACAGGAGGTTAAAGGTGCTCATTATCCAAGGAGGGAGATTGCTAGTAAAGCGGCTGTAATGGCGAGCCCGAGCACAAGGAGATGAGAAATGAGGTGCGTTTTAGAAACCTTTCCCGATCACACGGTGTACCGTCTTCTGGGTTTCTCATGCATGTTTTCGATGTAGGAAGATGCCCTTGAACCTGGAGATTTTGGACCCATGGGATGGGTACCACGCAGTATTACTTTAAAGGGTCTGCGTTTGCTCACCCAACCTCACCAAACCTCTCAGCCCCAAGAGTGTCCACCCTTATGTCTCAATCAGCTGTGGGTCTAGAGATGGTCAATAAAGGTGGCATCCCAGCCCCTGAACGAATTCTGTATGAATTTCTCTCTCTTTCACTGTCTTTGTTTCACGGGTTTTTAAAAGTAATTGATTTTTATAATGGGGTTTAGCTGCTTTTCACTGCTGTGTTTATGCCGCTTTACACCCACTTGACTCACTTACAGAGAGATATCAATACATTGGTTTTAAGAGTCTTACTAGTCAGATATATTCTTGGGCGGTGAACAGGGGGTGTTGAATCCAGTTCACTGAGCAAGGAGTAGGTCTTGTCTGTTACATATTGGGTTTATGGAACAGTATCTGAGCTAATTTGCAACCCTTGTGTTATGCATCACCCCACCTCACCTTTCCCGTTAAGCAGCCATAGTGTGTTTTCTAAACGTGTGACGCTGTTCTGTTTTGTAATTCAGTTCAAGTGTAGCGGTTTTTACATTCCCTCTATAAGTGATATCTTATGATAAGTGCCTTTTTCTGTGTGACTTATTTCACTTAGAATCGTCGTACCTAAATCTTCTCATCATGCTGCTACTAGCCTTATGATGTTGATTTCATTGCTGAGTGATATGCCATTATACATATGGACCACAACTTCTTTATCCATTTTTCTATTTCCTGGGATATTTAAGTTGTAACGAAGTGGAGGTTCTTGTCAACAGAGCAGCCCTAAACTTTGGGGTGCCTGTGTCTTGCTGATTTTTAGTTTTCCCAATTTATACACCTATGAGTGGAAGTGCCCTATGCTCTCTAAGCTGAGTTTTTTAGATGTTTCAGGACACACCGTACACTTCTCCAGAGTGGCTGTGGGCAATTTACATCCCGCCCATCAGCGTAGCAAGGCTCCCGTTTCTCCATGGCCTGTCCTGCATTTCTGGTTTTGACACTTTATTCAGCATGGCCCTTTTGACCGATGGGAAGCGAGACTTCTTTGTAGCGCTGATTTGCCTTTCCAGGTTGCTTGGTTGGCCAAAAAGGGCGTATGCGTTTTTTCCTGAATATATTCAGGAAAAAACGCATACGCCCTTTTTGGCCAAGGGCATCATTGTCGAAGTTTTGCCGCTTTTCCTGTGCTTTAAAGGCGATTCGAATCTACCTCCTGAAATCTGTTTCCTGCAATTCTGCCTTGCTTTCAAATCCTCTTCGTTGCCTTCCCTCAATATATTTGTGGACGAGAGTTAACATTTATAACTCTGCAGGTTTGTGAATTGCAGTGCCCCTGAGCTCAATTTTTCAACTCGCTTTCTTGGGAGCTGGCCCCAAAAGCGCAGGATTGCTTCAGGCCCTATTGTGGTTCCGGGCGGCAGGCTGAGCCTGTGGTTAATTCTTCTTCCTGATGGGAAAATAGAGTGACCTGTGCCTGTCCCCACACCTAGACCTAGTCTCTCATTGGTTCCCCCTCTTCCCGTTCATCCTCAGGACAAATTGCAACCTGTTCGGAACAGGAGGTTAAAGGTGCTCATTATCCAAGGAGGGAGATTGCTAGTAAAGCGGCTGGAATGGCGAGCCCGAGCACAAGGAGATGAGAAATGAGGTGCGTTTTAGAAACCTTTCCCGATCACACGGTGTACCGTCTTCTGGGTTTCTCATGCATGTTTTTGATGTAGGAAGATGCCCTTGAAGCTGGAGATTTGGGACCCATGGGATGGATACCACGCAGTATTACTTTAAAGGGTCTGCGTTTGCTCACCCAACCTCACCAAACCTCTCAGCCCCAAGAGTGTCCACCCTTATGTCTCAATCAGCTGTGGGTCTAGAGATGGTCAATAAAGGTGGCATCCCAGCCCCTGAACGAATTCTGTATGAATTTCTCTCTCTTTCACTGTCTTTGTTTCACGGGTTTTTAAAAGTAATTGATTTTTATAATGGGGTTTAGCTGCTTTTCACTGCTGTGTTTATGCCGCTTTACACCCACTTGACTCACTTACAGAGAGATATCAATACATTGGTTTTAAGAGTCTTACTAGTCAGATATATTCTTGGGAGGTGAACAGGGGGTGTTGAATCCAGTTCACTGAGCAAGGAGTAGGTCTTGTCTGTTACATATTGGGTTTATGGAACAGTATCTGAGCTAATTTGAAACCCTTGTGTTATGCATCACCCCACCTCACCTTTCCCGTTAAGCAGCCATAGTGTGTTTCCTAAACGTGTGACGCTGTTCTGTTTTGTAATTCAGTTCAAGTGTAGCGGTTTTTACATTCCCTCTATAAGTGATATCTTATGATAAGTGCCTTTTTCTGTGTGACTTATGGCACTTAGAATCGTCGTACCTAAATCTTCTCATCATGCTGCTACTAGCCTTATGATGTTGATTTCATGCCTGAGTGACATTCCATTGTACATAAGGACCACAACTTCTTTATCCATTTTTCTCTTTCCTGGGATATTTAAGGTGTAATGAAGTGGAGGTTCTTGTCAACAGAGCAGCCCTAAACTTTGGGGTGCCTGTGTCTTGCTGATTTTTAGTTTTCCCAATTTATACGCCCATGAGTGGAACTGCCCTATGCTCTCTAAGCTGAGTTTTTTAGATGTTTCAGGACACACTGTACACTTCTCCAGAGTGGCTGTTGGCAATTTACATCCCGCCCATCAGCATAGCAAGGCTCCCGTTTCTCCATGGCCTGTCCTGCATTTCTGGTTTTGACACTTTATTCAGCATGGCCCTTTTGACCGATGGGAAGCGAGACTTCTTTGTAGCGCTGATTTGCCTTTCCAGGTTGCTTGGTTGGCCAAAAAGGGCGTATGCGTTTTTTCCTGAATATATTCAGGAAAAAACGCATACGCCCTTTTTGGCCAAGGGCATCATGGTCGAGGTTTTGCCGCTTTTCCTGTGCTTTAAAGGCGATTCGAATCTACCTCCTGAAATCTGTTTCCTGCAATTCTGCCTTGCTTTCAAATCCTCTTCGTTGCCTTCCCTCAATATATTTGTGGACGAGAGTTATCATTTCTAACTCTGCAGGTTTGTGAATTGCAGTGCCCCTGAGCTCCATTTTTCAACTCGCTTTCTTGGGAGCTGGCCCCAAAAGCGCAGGATTGCTTCAGGCCCTATTGTGGTTCCGGGCGGCAGGCTGAGCCTGTGGTTAATTCTTCTTCCTGATGGGAAAATAGAGTGACCTGTGCCTGTCCCCACACCTAGACCTAGTCTCTCATTGGTTCCCCCTCTTCCCGTTCATCCTCAGGACAAATTGCAACCTGTTCGGAACAGGAGGTTAAAGGTGCTCATTATCCAAGGAGGGAGATTGCTAGTAAAGCGGCTGTAATGGCGAGCCCGAGCACAAGGAGATGAGAAATGAGGTGCGTTTTAGAAACCTTTCCCGATCACACGGTGTACCGTCTTCTGGGTTTCTCATGCATGTTTTCGATGTAGGAAGATGCCCTTGAACCTGGAGATTTTGGACCCATGGGATGGGTACCACGCAGTATTACTTTAAAAGGTCTGCGTTTGCTCACCCAACCTCACCAAACCTCTCAGCCCCAAGAGTGTCCACCCTTATGTCTCAATCAGCTGTGGGTCTAGAGATGGTCAATAAAGGTGGCATCCCAGCCCCTGAACGAATTCTGTATGAATTTCTCTCTCTTTCACTGTCTTTGTTTCACGGGTTTTTAAAAGTAATTGATTTTTATAATGGGGTTTAGCTGCTTTTCACTGCTGTGTTTATGCCGCTTTACACCCACTTGACTCACTTACAGAGAGATATCAATACATTGGTTTTAAGAGTCTTACTAGTCAGATATATTCTTGGGCGGTGAACAGGGGGTGTTGAATCCAGTTCACTGAGCAAGGAGTAGGTCTTGTCTGTTACATATTGGGTTTATGGAACAGTATCTGAGCTAATTTGCAACCCTTGTGTTATGCATCACCCCACCTCACCTTTCCCGTTAAGCAGCCATAGTGTGTTTTCTAAACGTGTGACGCTGTTCTGTTTTGTAATTCAGTTCAAGTGTAGCGGTTTTTACATTCCCTCTATAAGTGATATCTTATGATAAGTGCCTTTTTCTGTGTGACTTATTTCACTTAGAATCGTCGTACCTAAATCTTCTCATCATGCTGCTACTAGCCTTATGATGTTGATTTCATTGCTGAGTGATATGCCATTATACATATGGACCACAACTTCTTTATCCATTTTTCTATTTCCTGGGATATTTAAGTTGTAACGAAGTGGAGGTTCTTGTCAACAGAGCAGCCCTAAACTTTGGGGTGCCTGTGTCTTGCTGATTTTTAGTTTTCCCAATTTATACGCCTATGAGTGGAAGTGCCCTATGCTCTCTAAGCTGAGTTTTTTAGATGTTTCAGGACACACCGTACACTTCTCCAGAGTGGCTGTGGGCAATTTACATCCCGCCCATCAGCGTAGCAAGGCTCCCGTTTCTCCATGGCCTGTCCTGCATTTCTGGTTTTGACACTTTATTCAGCATGGCCCTTTTGACCGATGGGAAGCGAGACTTCTTTGTAGCGCTGATTTGCCTTTCCAGGTTGCTTGGTTGGCCAAAAAGGGCGTATGCGTTTTTTCCTGAATATATTCAGGAAAAAACGCATACGCCCTTTTTGGCCAAGGGCATCATTGTCGAAGTTTTGCCGCTTTTCCTGTGCTTTAAAGGCGATTCGAATCTACCTCCTGAAATCTGTTTCCTGCAATTCTGCCTTGCTTTCAAATCCTCTTCGTTGCCTTCCCTCAATATATTTGTGGACGAGAGTTAACATTTATAACTCTGCAGGTTTGTGAATTGCAGTGCCCCTGAGCTCAATTTTTCAACTCGCTTTCTTGGGAGCTGGCCCCAAAAGCGCAGGATTGCTTCAGGCCCTATTCTGGTTCCGGGCGGCAGGCTGAGCCTGTGGTTAATTCTTCTTCCTGATGGGAAAATAGAGTGACCTGTGCCTGTCCCCACACCTAGACCTAGTCTCTCATTGGTTCCCCCTCTTCCCGTTCATCCTCAGGACAAATTGCAACCTGTTCGGAACAGGAGGTTAAAGGTGCTCATTATCCAAGGAGGGAGATTGCTAGTAAAGCGGCTGGAATGGCGAGCCCGAGCACAAGGAGATGAGAAATGAGGTGCGTTTTAGAAACCTTTCCCGATCACACGGTGTACCGTCTTCTGGGTTTCTCATGCATGTTTTTGATGTAGGAAGATGCCCTTGAAGCTGGAGATTTGGGACCCATGGGATGGATACCACGCAGTATTACTTTAAAGGGTCTGCGTTTGCTCACCCAACCTCACCAAACCTCTCAGCCCCAAGAGTGTCCACCCTTATGTCTCAATCAGCTGTGGGTCTAGAGATGGTCAATAAAGGTGGCATCCCAGCCCCTGAACGAATTCTGTATGAATTTCTCTCTCTTTCACTGTCTTTGTTTCACGGGTTTTTAAAAGTAATTGATTTTTATAATGGGGTTTAGCTGCTTTTCACTGCTGTGTTTATGCCGCTTTACACCCACTTGACTCACTTACAGAGAGATATCAATACATTGGTTTTAAGAGTCTTACTAGTCAGATATATTCTTGGGAGGTGAACAGGGGGTGTTGAATCCAGTTCACTGAGCAAGGAGTAGGTCTTGTCTGTTACATATTGGGTTTATGGAACAGTATCTGAGCTAATTTGAAACCCTTGTGTTATGCATCACCCCACCTCACCTTTCCCGTTAAGCAGCCATAGTGTGTTTCCTAAACGTGTGACGCTGTTCTGTTTTGTAATTCAGTTCAAGTGTAGCGGTTTTTACATTCCCTCTATAAGTGATATCTTATGATAAGTGCCTTTTTCTGTGTGACTTATGGCACTTAGAATCGTCGTACCTAAATCTTCTCATCATGCTGCTACTAGCCTTATGATGTTGATTTCATGCCTGAGTGACATTCCATTGTACATAAGGACCACAACTTCTTTATCCATTTTTCTCTTTCCTGGGATATTTAAGGTGTAATGAAGTGGAGGTTCTTGTCAACAGAGCAGCCCTAAACTTTGGGGTGCCTGTGTCTTGCTGATTTTTAGTTTTCCCAATTTATACGCCCATGAGTGGAACTGCCCTATGCTCTCTAAGCTGAGTTTTTTAGATGTTTCAGGACACACTGTACACTTCTCCAGAGTGGCTGTTGGCAATTTACATCCCGCCCATCAGCATAGCAAGGCTCCCGTTTCTCCATGGCCTGTCCTGCATTTCTGGTTTTGACACTTTATTCAGCATGGCCCTTTTGACCGATGGGAAGCGAGACTTCTTTGTAGCGCTGATTTGCCTTTCCAGGTTGCTTGGTTGGCCAAAAAGGGCGTATGCGTTTTTTCCTGAATATATTCAGGAAAAAACGCATACGCCCTTTTTGGCCAAGGGCATCATGGTCGAGGTTTTGCCGCTTTTCCTGTGCTTTAAAGGCGATTCGAATCTACCTCCTGAAATCTGTTTCCTGCAATTCTGCCTTGCTTTCAAATCCTCTTCGTTGCCTTCCCTCAATATATTTGTGGACGAGAGTTATCATTTCTAACTCTGCAGGTTTGTGAATTGCAGTGCCCCTGAGCTCCATTTTTCAACTCGCTTTCTTGGGAGCTGGCCCCAAAAGCGCAGGATTGCTTCAGGCCCTATTGTGGTTCCGGGCGGCAGGCTGAGCCTGTGGTTAATTCTTCTTCCTGATGGGAAAATAGAGTGACCTGTGCCTGTCCCCACACCTAGACCTAGTCTCTCATTGGTTCCCCCTCTTCCCGTTCATCCTCAGGACAAATTGCAACCTGTTCGGAACAGGAGGTTAAAGGTGCTCATTATCCAAGGAGGGAGATTGCTAGTAAAGCGGCTGTAATGGCGAGCCCGAGCACAAGGAGATGAGAAATGAGGTGCGTTTTAGAAACCTTTCCCGATCACACGGTGTACCGTCTTCTGGGTTTCTCATGCATGTTTTCGATGTAGGAAGATGCCCTTGAACCTGGAGATTTTGGACCCATGGGATGGGTACCACGCAGTATTACTTTAAAAGGTCTGCGTTTGCTCACCCAACCTCACCAAACCTCTCAGCCCCAAGAGTGTCCACCCTTATGTCTCAATCAGCTGTGGGTCTAGAGATGGTCAATAAAGGTGGCATCCCAGCCCCTGAACGAATTCTGTATGAATTTCTCTCTCTTTCACTGTCTTTGTTTCACGGGTTTTTAAAAGTAATTGATTTTTATAATGGGGTTTAGCTGCTTTTCACTGCTGTGTTTATGCCGCTTTACACCCACTTGACTCACTTACAGAGAGATATCAATACATTGGTTTTAAGAGTCTTACTAGTCAGATATATTCTTGGGCGGTGAACAGGGGGTGTTGAATCCAGTTCACTGAGCAAGGAGTAGGTCTTGTCTGTTACATATTGGGTTTATGGAACAGTATCTGAGCTAATTTGCAACCCTTGTGTTATGCATCACCCCACCTCACCTTTCCCGTTAAGCAGCCATAGTGTGTTTTCTAAACGTGTGACGCTGTTCTGTTTTGTAATTCAGTTCAAGTGTAGCGGTTTTTACATTCCCTCTATAAGTGATATCTTATGATAAGTGCCTTTTTCTGTGTGACTTATTTCACTTAGAATCGTCGTACCTAAATCTTCTCATCATGCTGCTACTAGCCTTATGATGTTGATTTCATTGCTGAGTGATATGCCATTATACATATGGACCACAACTTCTTTATCCATTTTTCTATTTCCTGGGATATTTAAGTTGTAACGAAGTGGAGGTTCTTGTCAACAGAGCAGCCCTAAACTTTGGGGTGCCTGTGTCTTGCTGATTTTTAGTTTTCCCAATTTATACGCCTATGAGTGGAAGTGCCCTATGCTCTCTAAGCTGAGTTTTTTAGATGTTTCAGGACACACCGTACACTTCTCCAGAGTGGCTGTGGGCAATTTACATCCCGCCCATCAGCGTAGCAAGGCTCCCGTTTCTCCATGGCCTGTCCTGCATTTCTGGTTTTGACACTTTATTCAGCATGGCCCTTTTGACCGATGGGAAGCGAGACTTCTTTGTAGCGCTGATTTGCCTTTCCAGGTTGCTTGGTTGGCCAAAAAGGGCGTATGCGTTTTTTCCTGAATATATTCAGGAAAAAACGCATACGCCCTTTTTGGCCAAGGGCATCATTGTCGAAGTTTTGCCGCTTTTCCTGTGCTTTAAAGGCGATTCGAATCTACCTCCTGAAATCTGTTTCCTGCAATTCTGCCTTGCTTTCAAATCCTCTTCGTTGCCTTCCCTCAATATATTTGTGGACGAGAGTTAACATTTATAACTCTGCAGGTTTGTGAATTGCAGTGCCCCTGAGCTCAATTTTTCAACTCGCTTTCTTGGGAGCTGGCCCCAAAAGCGCAGGATTGCTTCAGGCCCTATTCTGGTTCCGGGCGGCAGGCTGAGCCTGTGGTTAATTCTTCTTCCTGATGGGAAAATAGAGTGACCTGTGCCTGTCCCCACACCTAGACCTAGTCTCTCATTGGTTCCCCCTCTTCCCGTTCATCCTCAGGACAAATTGCAACCTGTTCGGAACAGGAGGTTAAAGGTGCTCATTATCCAAGGAGGGAGATTGCTAGTAAAGCGGCTGTAATGGCGAGCCCGAGCACAAGGAGATGAGAAATGAGGTGCGTTTTAGAAACCTTTCCCGATCACACGGTGTACCGTCTTCTGGGTTTCTCATGCATGTTTTTGATGTAGGAAGATGCCCTTGAAGCTGGAGATTTGGGACCCATGGGATGGATACCACGCAGTATTACTTTAAAGGGTCTGCGTTTGCTCACCCAACCTCACCAAACCTCTCAGCCCCAAGAGTGTCCACCCTTATGTCTCAATCAGCTGTGGGTCTAGAGATGGTCAATAAAGGTGGCATCCCAGCCCCTGAACGAATTCTGTATGAATTTCTCTCTCTTTCACTGTCTTTGTTTCACGGGTTTTTAAAAGTAATTGATTTTTATAATGGGGTTTAGCTGCTTTTCACTGCTGTGTTTATGCCGCTTTACACCCACTTGACTCACTTACAGAGAGATATCAATACATTGGTTTTAAGAGTCTTACTAGTCAGATATATTCTTGGGAGGTGAACAGGGGGTGTTGAATCCAGTTCACTGAGCAAGGAGTAGGTCTTGTCTGTTACATATTGGGTTTATGGAACAGTATCTGAGCTAATTTGAAACCCTTGTGTTATGCATCACCCCACCTCACCTTTCCCGTTAAGCAGCCATAGTGTGTTTCCTAAACGTGTGACGCTGTTCTGTTTTGTAATTCAGTTCAAGTGTAGCGGTTTTTACATTCCCTCTATAAGTGATATCTTATGATAAGTGCCTTTTTCTGTGTGACTTATGGCACTTAGAATCGTCGTACCTAAATCTTCTCATCATGCTGCTACTAGCCTTATGATGTTGATTTCATGCCTGAGTGACATTCCATTGTACATAAGGACCACAACTTCTTTATCCATTTTTCTCTTTCCTGGGATATTTAAGGTGTAATGAAGTGGAGGTTCTTGTCAACAGAGCAGCCCTAAACTTTGGGGTGCCTGTGTCTTGCTGATTTTTAGTTTTCCCAATTTATACGCCCATGAGTGGAACTGCCCTATGCTCTCTAAGCTGAGTTTTTTAGATGTTTCAGGACACACTGTACACTTCTCCAGAGTGGCTGTTGGCAATTTACATCCCGCCCATCAGCATAGCAAGGCTCCCGTTTCTCCATGGCCTGTCCTGCATTTCTGGTTTTGACACTTTATTCAGCATGGCCCTTTTGACCGATGGGAAGCGAGACTTCTTTGTAGCGCTGATTTGCCTTTCCAGGTTGCTTGGTTGGCCAAAAAGGGCGTATGCGTTTTTTCCTGAATATATTCAGGAAAAAACGCATACGCCCTTTTTGGCCAAGGGCATCATGGTCGAGGTTTTGCCGCTTTTCCTGTGCTTTAAAGGCGATTCGAATCTACCTCCTGAAATCTGTTTCCTGCAATTCTGCCTTGCTTTCAAATCCTCTTCGTTGCCTTCCCTCAATATATTTGTGGACGAGAGTTATCATTTCTAACTCTGCAGGTTTGTGAATTGCAGTGCCCCTGAGCTCCATTTTTCAACTCGCTTTCTTGGGAGCTGGCCCCAAAAGCGCAGGATTGCTTCAGGCCCTATTGTGGTTCCGGGCGGCAGGCTGAGCCTGTGGTTAATTCTTCTTCCTGATGGGAAAATAGAGTGACCTGTGCCTGTCCCCACACCTAGACCTAGTCTCTCATTGGTTCCCCCTCTTCCCGTTCATCCTCAGGACAAATTGCAACCTGTTCGGAACAGGAGGTTAAAGGTGCTCATTATCCAAGGAGGGAGATTGCTAGTAAAGCGGCTGTAATGGCGAGCCCGAGCACAAGGAGATGAGAAATGAGGTGCGTTTTAGAAACCTTTCCCGATCACACGGTGTACCGTCTTCTGGGTTTCTCATGCATGTTTTCGATGTAGGAAGATGCCCTTGAACCTGGAGATTTTGGACCCATGGGATGGGTACCACGCAGTATTACTTTAAAAGGTCTGCGTTTGCTCACCCAACCTCACCAAACCTCTCAGCCCCAAGAGTGTCCACCCTTATGTCTCAATCAGCTGTGGGTCTAGAGATGGTCAATAAAGGTGGCATCCCAGCCCCTGAACGAATTCTGTATGAATTTCTCTCTCTTTCACTGTCTTTGTTTCACGGGTTTTTAAAAGTAATTGATTTTTATAATGGGGTTTAGCTGCTTTTCACTGCTGTGTTTATGCCGCTTTACACCCACTTGACTCACTTACAGAGAGATATCAATACATTGGTTTTAAGAGTCTTACTAGTCAGATATATTCTTGGGCGGTGAACAGGGGGTGTTGAATCCAGTTCACTGAGCAAGGAGTAGGTCTTGTCTGTTACATATTGGGTTTATGGAACAGTATCTGAGCTAATTTGCAACCCTTGTGTTATGCATCACCCCACCTCACCTTTCCCGTTAAGCAGCCATAGTGTGTTTTCTAAACGTGTGACGCTGTTCTGTTTTGTAATTCAGTTCAAGTGTAGCGGTTTTTACATTCCCTCTATAAGTGATATCTTATGATAAGTGCCTTTTTCTGTGTGACTTATTTCACTTAGAATCGTCGTACCTAAATCTTCTCATCATGCTGCTACTAGCCTTATGATGTTGATTTCATGCCTGAGTGACATTCCATTGTACATAAGGACCACAACTTCTTTATCCATTTTTCTCTTTCCTGGGATATTTAAGGTGTAATGAAGTGGAGGTTCTTGTCAACAGAGCAGCCCTAAACTTTGGGGTGCCTGTGTCTTGCTGATTTTTAGTTTTCCCAATTTATACGCCTATGAGTGGAAGTGCCCTATGCTCTCTAAGCTGAGTTTTTTAGATGTTTCAGGACACACCGTACACTTCTCCAGAGTGGCTGTTGGCAATTTACATCCCGCCCATCAGCGTAGCAAGGCTCCCGTTTCTCCATGGCCTGTCCTGCATTTCTGGTTTTGACACTTTATTCAGCATGGCCCTTTTGACCGATGGGAAGCGAGACTTCTTTGTAGCGCTGATTTGCCTTTCCAGGTTGCTTGGTTGGCCAAAAAGGGCGTATGCGTTTTTTCCTGAATATATTCAGGAAAAAATGCATACGCCCTTTTTGGCCAAGGGCATCATGGTCGAGGTTTTGCCGCTTTTCCTGTGCTTTAAAGGCGATTCGAATCTACCTCCTGAAATCTGTTTCCTGCAATTCTGCCTTGCTTTCAAATCCTCTTCGTTGCCTTCCCTCAATATATTTGTGGACGAGAGTTATCATTTCTAACTCTGCAGGTTTGTGAATTGCAGTGCCCCTGAGCTCCATTTTTCAACTCGCTTTCTTGGGAGCTGGCCGCAAAAGCGCAGGATTGCTTCAGGCCCTATTGTGGTTCCGGGCGGCAGGCTGAGCCTGTGGTTAATTCTTCTTCCTGATGGGAAAATAGAGTGACCTGTGCCTGTCCCCACACCTAGACCTAGTCTCTCATTGGTTCCCCCTCTTCCCGTTCATCCTCAGGACAAATTTGCAACCTGTACGGAACAGGAGGTTAAAGGTGCTCATTCTCCAAGGAGGGAGATTGCTAGTAAAGCGGCTGTAATGGCAAGCCCGAGCACAAGGAGATGAGAAATGAGGTGCGTTTTAGAAACCTTTCCCGATCACACAGTGTACCATCTTCTGGGTTTCTCATGCATGTTTTCGATGTAGGAAGATGCCCTTGAACCTGGAGATTTTGGACCCATGGGATGGATACCACGCAGTATTACTTTAAAGGGTCTGCGTTTGCTCACCCAACCTCACCAAACCTCTCAGCCCCAAGAGTGTCCACCCTTATGTCTCAATCAGCTGTGGGTCTAGAGATGGTCAATCCAGGTGGCATCACAGCCCCTGAACGAATTTTGTAAGAATTTCTCTCTCTTTCACTGTCTTTGTTTCACGGGTTTTTAAAAGTAATTGATTTTTATAATGGGGTTTAGCTGCTTTTCACTGCTGTGTTTATGCCGCTTTACACCCACTTGACTCAGTTACAGAGGGATATCAATACATTGGTTTTAAGATTCTTACTAGTCAGATATATTCTTGGGCGGTGAACAGGGGGTGTTGAGTCCAGTTCACTGAGCAAGGAGTAGGTCTTGACTGTTACATATTGGGTTTATGGAACAGTATCTGAGCTAATTTGAAACCCTTGTTTTATGCATCACCCCACCTCACCTTTCCCGTTAAGCAGCCATAGTGTGTTTTCTAAACGTGTGACGCTGTTCTGTTTTGTAATTCAGTTCAAGTGTAGCGGTTTTTACATTCCCTCTATAAGTGATATCTTATGATAAGTGCCTTTTTCTGTGTGACTTATTTCACTTAGAGTCGTCGTACCTAAATCTTCTCATCATGCTGCTACTAGCCTTATGATGTTGATTTCATTGCTGAGTGATATGCCATTAT
This sequence comes from Balaenoptera borealis, assembly GCF_965194805.1. Taxonomy (NCBI): domain Eukaryota; kingdom Metazoa; phylum Chordata; class Mammalia; order Artiodactyla; family Balaenopteridae; genus Balaenoptera; species Balaenoptera borealis. The sequence goes on from NW_028123684.1 coordinate 286,723, forward strand.
ACATATGGACCACAACTTCTTTATCCATTTTTCTATTTCCTGGGATATTTAAGTTGTAACGAAGTGGAGGTTCTTGTCAACAGAGCAGCCCTAAACTTTGGGGTGCCTGTGTCTTGCTGATTTTTAGTTTTCCCAATTTATACGCCTATGAGTGGAAGTGCCCTATGCTCTCTAAGCTGAGTTTTTTAGATGTTTCAGGACACACCGTACACTTCTCCAGAGTGGCTGTGGGCAATTTACATCCCGCCCATCAGCGTAGCAAGGCTCCCGTTTCTCCATGGCCTGTCCTGCATTTCTGGTTTTGACACTTTATTCAGCATGGCCCTTTTGACCGATGGGAAGCGAGACTTCTTTGTAGCGCTGATTTGCCTTTCCAGGTTGCTTGGTTGGCCAAAAAGGGCGTATGCGTTTTTTCCTGAATATATTCAGGAAAAAACGCATACGCCCTTTTTGGCCAAGGGCATCATTGTCGAAGTTTTGCCGCTTTTCCTGTGCTTTAAAGGCGATTCGAATCTACCTCCTGAAATCTGTTTCCTGCAATTCTGCCTTGCTTTCAAATCCTCTTCGTTGCCTTCCCTCAATATATTTGTGGACGAGAGTTAACATTTATAACTCTGCAGGTTTGTGAATTGCAGTGCCCCTGAGCTCAATTTTTCAACTCGCTTTCTTGGGAGCTGGCCCCAAAAGCGCAGGATTGCTTCAGGCCCTATTCTGGTTCCGGGCGGCAGGCTGAGCCTGTGGTTAATTCTTCTTCCTGATGGGAAAATAGAGTGACCTGTGCCTGTCCCCACACCTAGACCTAGTCTCTCATTGGTTCCCCCTCTTCCCGTTCATCCTCAGGACAAATTGCAACCTGTACGGAACAGGAGGTTAAAGGTGCTCATTCTCCAAGGAGGGAGATTGCTAGTAAAGCGGCTGGAATGGCGAACCCGAGCACAAGGAGATGAGAAATGAGGTGCGTTTTAGACATCTTTCCCGATCACATGGTGTACCATCTTCTGGGTTTCTCATGCATGTTTTTGATGTAGGAAGATGCCCTTGAAGCTGGAGATTTGGGACCCATGGGATGGATACCACGCAGTATTACTTTAAAGGGTCTGCGTTTGCTCACCCAACCTCACCAAACCTCTCAGCCCCAAGAGTGTCCACCCTTATGTCTCAATCAGCTGTGGGTCTAGAGATGGTCAATAAAGGTGGCATCCCAGCCCCTGAACGAATTCTGTATGAATTTCTCTCTCTTTCACTGTCTTTGTTTCACGGGTTTTTAAAAGTAATTGATTTTTATAATGGGGTTTAGCTGCTTTTCACTGCTGTGTTTATGCCGCTTTACACCCACTTGACTCACTTACAGAGAGATATCAATACATTGGTTTTAAGAGTCTTACTAGTCAGATATATTCTTGGGAGGTGAACAGGGGGTGTTGAATCCAGTTCACTGAGCAAGGAGTAGGTCTTGTCTGTTACATATTGGGTTTATGGAACAGTATCTGAGCTAATTTGAAACCCTTGTGTTATGCATCACCCCACCTCACCTTTCCCGTTAAGCAGCCATAGTGTGTTTCCTAAACGTGTGACGCTGTTCTGTTTTGTAATTCAGTTCAAGTGTAGCGGTTTTTACATTCCCTCTATAAGTGATATCTTATGATAAGTGCCTTTTTCTGTGTGACTTATGGCACTTAGAATCGTCGTACCTAAATCTTCTCATCATGCTGCTACTAGCCTTATGATGTTGATTTCATGCCTGAGTGACATTCCATTGTACATAAGGACCACAACTTCTTTATCCATTTTTCTCTTTCCTGGGATATTTAAGGTGTAATGAAGTGGAGGTTCTTGTCAACAGAGCAGCCCTAAACTTTGGGGTGCCTGTGTCTTGCTGATTTTTAGTTTTCCCAATTTATACGCCCATGAGTGGAACTGCCCTATGCTCTCTAAGCTGAGTTTTTTAGATGTTTCAGGACACACTGTACACTTCTCCAGAGTGGCTGTTGGCAATTTACATCCCGCCCATCAGCATAGCAAGGCTCCCGTTTCTCCATGGCCTGTCCTGCATTTCTGGTTTTGACACTTTATTCAGCATGGCCCTTTTGACCGATGGGAAGCGAGACTTCTTTGTAGCGCTGATTTGCCTTTCCAGGTTGCTTGGTTGGCCAAAAAGGGCGTATGCGTTTTTTCCTGAATATATTCAGGAAAAAACGCATACGCCCTTTTTGGCCAAGGGCATCATGGTCGAGGTTTTGCCGCTTTTCCTGTGCTTTAAAGGCGATTCGAATCTACCTCCTGAAATCTGTTTCCTGCAATTCTGCCTTGCTTTCAAATCCTCTTCGTTGCCTTCCCTCAATATATTTGTGGACGAGAGTTATCATTTCTAACTCTGCAGGTTTGTGAATTGCAGTGCCCCTGAGCTCCATTTTTCAACTCGCTTTCTTGGGAGCTGGCCGCAAAAGCGCAGGATTGCTTCAGGCCCTATTGTGGTTCCGGGCGGCAGGCTGAGCCTGTGGTTAATTCTTCTTCCTGATGGGAAAATAGAGTGACCTGTGCCTGTCCCCACACCTAGACCTAGTCTCTCATTGGTTCCCCCTCTTCCCGTTCATCCTCAGGACAAATTGCAACCTGTTCGGAACAGGAGGTTAAAGGTGCTCATTATCCAAGGAGGGAGATTGCTAGTAAAGCGGCTGTAATGGCGAGCCCGAGCACAAGGAGATGAGAAATGAGGTGCGTTTTAGAAACCTTTCCCGATCACACGGTGTACCGTCTTCTGGGTTTCTCATGCATGTTTTCGATGTAGGAAGATGCCCTTGAACCTGGAGATTTTGGACCCATGGGATGGGTACCACGCAGTATTACTTTAAAGGGTCTGCGTTTGCTCACCCAACCTCACCAAACCTCTCAGCCCCAAGAGTGTCCACCCTTATGTCTCAATCAGCTGTGGGTCTAGAGATGGTCAATAAAGGTGGCATCCCAGCCCCTGAACGAATTCTGTATGAATTTCTCTCTCTTTCACTGTCTTTGTTTCACGGGTTTTTAAAAGTAATTGATTTTTATAATGGGGTTTAGCTGCTTTTCACTGCTGTGTTTATGCCGCTTTACACCCACTTGACTCACTTACAGAGAGATATCAATACATTGGTTTTAAGAGTCTTACTAGTCAGATATATTCTTGGGCGGTGAACAGGGGGTGTTGAATCCAGTTCACTGAGCAAGGAGTAGGTCTTGTCTGTTACATATTGGGTTTATGGAACAGTATCTGAGCTAATTTGCAACCCTTGTGTTATGCATCACCCCACCTCACCTTTCCCGTTAAGCAGCCATAGTGTGTTTTCTAAACGTGTGACGCTGTTCTGTTTTGTAATTCAGTTCAAGTGTAGCGGTTTTTACATTCCCTCTATAAGTGATATCTTATGATAAGTGCCTTTTTCTGTGTGACTTATTTCACTTAGAATCGTCGTACCTAAATCTTCTCATCATGCTGCTACTAGCCTTATGATGTTGATTTCATGCCTGAGTGACATTCCATTGTACATAAGGACCACAACTTCTTTATCCATTTTTCTCTTTCCTGGGATATTTAAGGTGTAATGAAGTGGAGGTTCTTGTCAACAGAGCAGCCCTAAACTTTGGGGTGCCTGTGTCTTGCTGATTTTTAGTTTTCCCAATTTATACGCCTATGAGTGGAAGTGCCCTATGATCTCTAAGCTGAGTTTTTTAGATGTTTCAGGACACACCGTACACTTCTCCAGAGTGGCTGTTGGCAATTTACATCCCGCCCATCAGCGTAGCAAGGCTCCCGTTTCTCCATGGCCTGTCCTGCATTTCTGGTTTTGACACTTTATTCAGCATGGCCCTTTTGACCGATGGGAAGCGAGACTTCTTTGTAGCGCTGATTTGCCTTTCCAGGTTGCTTGGTTGGCCAAAAAGGGCGTATGCGTTTTTTCCTGAATATATTCAGGAAAAAATGCATACGCCCTTTTTGGCCAAGGGCATCATGGTCGAGGTTTTGCCGCTTTTCCTGTGCTTTAAAGGCGATTCGAATCTACCTCCTGAAATCTGTTTCCTGCAATTCTGCCTTGCTTTCAAATCCTCTTCGTTGCCTTCCCTCAATATATTTGTGGACGAGAGTTATCATTTCTAACTCTGCAGGTTTGTGAATTGCAGTGCCCCTGAGCTCCATTTTTCAACTCGCTTTCTTGGGAGCTGGCCGCAAAAGCGCAGGATTGCTTCAGGCCCTATTGTGGTTCCGGGCGGCAGGCTGAGCCTGTGGTTAATTCTTCTTCCTGATGGGAAAATAGAGTGACCTGTGCCTGTCCCCACACCTAGACCTAGTCTCTCATTGGTTCCCCCTCTTCCCGTTCATCCTCAGGACAAATTTGCAACCTGTACGGAACAGGAGGTTAAAGGTGCTCATTCTCCAAGGAGGGAGATTGCTAGTAAAGCGGCTGTAATGGCAAGCCCGAGCACAAGGAGATGAGAAATGAGGTGCGTTTTAGAAACCTTTCCCGATCACACGGTGTACCATCTTCTGGGTTTCTCATGCATGTTTTCGATGTAGGAAGATGCCCTTGAACCTGGAGATTTTGGACCCATGGGATGGATACCACGCAGTATTACTTTAAAGGGTCTGCGTTTGCTCACCCAACCTCACCAAACCTCTCAGCCCCAAGAGTGTCCACCCTTATGTCTCAATCAGCTGTGGGTCTAGAGATGGTCAATCCAGGTGGCATCACAGCCCCTGAACGAATTTTGTAAGAATTTCTCTCTCTTTCACTGTCTTTGTTTCACGGGTTTTTAAAAGTAATTGATTTTTATAATGGGGTTTAGCTGCTTTTCACTGCTGTGTTTATGCCGGTTTACACCCACTTGACTCAGTTACAGAGGGATATCAATACATTGGTTTTAAGATTCTTACTAGTCAGATATATTCTTGGGCGGTGAACAGGGGGTGTTGAGTCCAGTTCACTGAGCAAGGAGTAGGTCTTGACTGTTACATATTGGGTTTATGGAACAGTATCTGAGCTAATTTGAAACCCTTGTTTTATGCATCACCCCACCTCACCTTTCCCGTTAAGCAGCCATAGTGTGTTTTCTAAACGTGTGACGCTGTTCTGTTTTGTAATTCAGTTCAAGTGTAGCGGTTTTTACATTCCCTCTATAAGTGATATCTTATGATAAGTGCCTTTTTCTGTGTGACTTATGGCACTTAGAATCGTCGTACCTAAATCTTCTCATCATGCTGCTACTAGCCTTATGATGTTGATTTCATGCCTGAGTGACATTCCATTGTACATAAGGACCACAACTTCTTTATCCATTTTTCTCTTTCCTGGGATATTTAAGGTGTAATGAAGTGGAGGTTCTTGTCAACAGAGCAGCCCTAAACTTTGGGGTGCCTGTGTCTTGCTGATTTTTAGTTTTCCCAATTTATACGCCCATGAGTGGAACTGCCCTATGCTCTCTAAGCTGAGTTTTTTAGATGTTTCAGGACACACTGTACACTTCTCCAGAGTGGCTGTTGGCAATTTACATCCCGCCCATCAGCATAGCAAGGCTCCCGTTTCTCCATGGCCTGTCCTGCATTTCTGGTTTTGACACTTTATTCAGCATGGCCCTTTTGACCGATGGGAAGCGAGACTTCTTTGTAGCGCTGATTTGCCTTTCCAGGTTGCTTGGTTGGCCAAAAAGGGCGTATGCGTTTTTTCCTGAATATATTCAGGAAAAAACGCATACGCCCTTTTTGGCCAAGGGCATCATGGTCGAGGTTTTGCCGCTTTTCCTGTGCTTTAAAGGCGATTCGAATCTACCTCCTGAAATCTGTTTCCTGCAATTCTGCCTTGCTTTCAAATCCTCTTCGTTGCCTTCCCTCAATATATTTGTGGACGAGAGTTATCATTTCTAACTCTGCAGGTTTGTGAATTGCAGTGCCCCTGAGCTCCATTTTTCAACTCGCTTTCTTGGGAGCTGGCCCCAAAAGCGCAGGATTGCTTCAGGCCCTATTGTGGTTCCGGGCGGCAGGCTGAGCCTGTGGTTAATTCTTCTTCCTGATGGGAAAATAGAGTGACCTGTGCCTGTCCCCACACCTAGACCTAGTCTCTCATTGGTTCCCCCTCTTCCCGTTCATCCTCAGGACAAATTGCAACCTGTTCGGAACAGGAGGTTAAAGGTGCTCATTCTCCAAGGAGGGAGATTGCTAGTAAAGCGGCTGTAATGGCGAGCCCGAGCACAAGGAGATGAGAAATGAGGTGCGTTTTAGAAACCTTTCCCGATCACACGGTGTACCGTCTTCTGGGTTTCTCATGCATGTTTTCGATGTAGGAAGATGCCCTTGAACCTGGAGATTTTGGACCCATGGGATGGGTACCACGCAGTATTACTTTAAAGGGTCTGCGTTTGCTCACCCAACCTCACCAAACCTCTCAGCCCCAAGAGTGTCCACCCTTATGTCTCAATCAGCTGTGGGTCTAGAGATGGTCAATAAAGGTGGCATCCCAGCCCCTGAACGAATTCTGTATGAATTTCTCTCTCTTTCACTGTCTTTGTTTCACGGGTTTTTAAAAGTAATTGATTTTTATAATGGGGTTTAGCTGCTTTTCACTGCTGTGTTTATGCCGCTTTACACCCACTTGACTCACTTACAGAGAGATATCAATACATTGGTTTTAAGAGTCTTACTAGTCAGATATATTCTTGGGCGGTGAACAGGGGGTGTTGAATCCAGTTCACTGAGCAAGGAGTAGGTCTTGTCTGTTACATATTGGGTTTATGGAACAGTATCTGAGCTAATTTGAAACCCTTGTTTTCTGCATCACCCCACCTCACCTTTCCCGTTAAGCAGCCATAGTGTGTTTTCTAAACGTGTGACGCTGTTCTGTTTTGTAATTCAGTTCAAGTGTAGCGGTTTTTACATTCCCTCTATAAGTGATATCTTATGATAAGTGCCTTTTTCTGTGTGACTTATTTCACTTAGAATCGTCGTACCTAAATCTTCTCATCATGCTGCTACTAGCCTTATGATGTTGATTTCATTGCTGAGTGATATGCCATTATACATATGGACCACAACTTCTTTATCCATTTTTCTATTTCCTGGGATATTTAAGTTGTAACGAAGTGGAGGTTCTTGTCAACAGAGCAGCCCTAAACTTTGGGGTGCCTGTGTCTTGCTGATTTTTAGTTTTCCCAATTTATACGCCTATGAGTGGAAGTGCCCTATGCTCTCTAAGCTGAGTTTTTTAGATGTTTCAGGACACACCGTACACTTCTCCAGAGTGGCTGTGGGCAATTTACATCCCGCCCATCAGCGTAGCAAGGCTCCCGTTTCTCCATGGCCTGTCCTGCATTTCTGGTTTTGACACTTTATTCAGCATGGCCCTTTTGACCGATGGGAAGCGAGACTTCTTTGTAGCGCTGATTTGCCTTTCCAGGTTGCTTGGTTGGCCAAAAAGGGCGTATGCGTTTTTTCCTGAATATATTCAGGAAAAAACGCATACGCCCTTTTTGGCCAAGGGCATCATTGTCGAAGTTTTGCCGCTTTTCCTGTGCTTTAAAGGCGATTCGAATCTACCTCCTGAAATCTGTTTCCTGCAATTCTGCCTTGCTTTCAAATCCTCTTCGTTGCCTTCCCTCAATATATTTGTGGACGAGAGTTAACATTTATAACTCTGCAGGTTTGTGAATTGCAGTGCCCCTGAGCTCAATTTTTCAACTCGCTTTCTTGGGAGCTGGCCCCAAAAGCGCAGGATTGCTTCAGGCCCTATTCTGGTTCCGGGCGGCAGGCTGAGCCTGTGGTTAATTCTTCTTCCTGATGGGAAAATAGAGTGACCTGTGCCTGTCCCCACACCTAGACCTAGTCTCTCATTGGTTCCCCCTCTTCCCGTTCATCCTCAGGACAAATTGCAACCTGTACGGAACAGGAGGTTAAAGGTGCTCATTCTCCAAGGAGGGAGATTGCTAGTAAAGCGGCTGGAATGGCGAACCCGAGCACAAGGAGATGAGAAATGAGGTGCGTTTTAGACATCTTTCCCGATCACATGGTGTACCATCTTCTGGGTTTCTCATGCATGTTTTTGATGTAGGAAGATGCCCTTGAAGCTGGAGATTTGGGACCCATGGGATGGATACCACGCAGTATTACTTTAAAGGGTCTGCGTTTGCTCACCCAACCTCACCAAACCTCTCAGCCCCAAGAGTGTCCACCCTTATGTCTCAATCAGCTGTGGGTCTAGAGATGGTCAATAAAGGTGGCATCCCAGCCCCTGAACGAATTCTGTATGAATTTCTCTCTCTTTCACTGTCTTTGTTTCACGGGTTTTTAAAAGTAATTGATTTTTATAATGGGGTTTAGCTGCTTTTCACTGCTGTGTTTATGCCGCTTTACACCCACTTGACTCACTTACAGAGAGATATCAATACATTGGTTTTAAGAGTCTTACTAGTCAGATATATTCTTGGGAGGTGAACAGGGGGTGTTGAATCCAGTTCACTGAGCAAGGAGTAGGTCTTGTCTGTTACATATTGGGTTTATGGAACAGTATCTGAGCTAATTTGAAACCCTTGTGTTATGCATCACCCCACCTCACCTTTCCCGTTAAGCAGCCATAGTGTGTTTCCTAAACGTGTGACGCTGTTCTGTTTTGTAATTCAGTTCAAGTGTAGCGGTTTTTACATTCCCTCTATAAGTGATATCTTATGATAAGTGCCTTTTTCTGTGTGACTTATGGCACTTAGAATCGTCGTACCTAAATCTTCTCATCATGCTGCTACTAGCCTTATGATGTTGATTTCATGCCTGAGTGACATTCCATTGTACATAAGGACCACAACTTCTTTATCCATTTTTCTCTTTCCTGGGATATTTAAGGTGTAATGAAGTGGAGGTTCTTGTCAACAGAGCAGCCCTAAACTTTGGGGTGCCTGTGTCTTGCTGATTTTTAGTTTTCCCAATTTATACGCCCATGAGTGGAACTGCCCTATGCTCTCTAAGCTGAGTTTTTTAGATGTTTCAGGACACACTGTACACTTCTCCAGAGTGGCTGTTGGCAATTTACATCCCGCCCATCAGCATAGCAAGGCTCCCGTTTCTCCATGGCCTGTCCTGCATTTCTGGTTTTGACACTTTATTCAGCATGGCCCTTTTGACCGATGGGAAGCGAGACTTCTTTGTAGCGCTGATTTGCCTTTCCAGGTTGCTTGGTTGGCCAAAAAGGGCGTATGCGTTTTTTCCTGAATATATTCAGGAAAAAACGCATACGCCCTTTTTGGCCAAGGGCATCATGGTCGAGGTTTTGCCGCTTTTCCTGTGCTTTAAAGGCGATTCGAATCTACCTCCTGAAATCTGTTTCCTGCAATTCTGCCTTGCTTTCAAATCCTCTTCGTTGCCTTCCCTCAATATATTTGTGGACGAGAGTTATCATTTCTAACTCTGCAGGTTTGTGAATTGCAGTGCCCCTGAGCTCCATTTTTCAACTCGCTTTCTTGGGAGCTGGCCCCAAAAGCGCAGGATTGCTTCAGGCCCTATTGTGGTTCCGGGCGGCAGGCTGAGCCTGTGGTTAATTCTTCTTCCTGATGGGAAAATAGAGTGACCTGTGCCTGTCCCCACACCTAGACCTAGTCTCTCATTGGTTCCCCCTCTTCCCGTTCATCCTCAGGACAAATTGCAACCTGTTCGGAACAGGAGGTTAAAGGTGCTCATTATCCAAGGAGGGAGATTGCTAGTAAAGCGGCTGTAATGGCGAGCCCGAGCACAAGGAGATGAGAAATGAGGTGCGTTTTAGAAACCTTTCCCGATCACACGGTGTACCGTCTTCTGGGTTTCTCATGCATGTTTTCGATGTAGGAAGATGCCCTTGAACCTGGAGATTTTGGACCCATGGGATGGGTACCACGCAGTATTACTTTAAAAGGTCTGCGTTTGCTCACCCAACCTCACCAAACCTCTCAGCCCCAAGAGTGTCCACCCTTATGTCTCAATCAGCTGTGGGTCTAGAGATGGTCAATAAAGGTGGCATCCCAGCCCCTGAACGAATTCTGTATGAATTTCTCTCTCTTTCACTGTCTTTGTTTCACGGGTTTTTAAAAGTAATTGATTTTTATAATGGGGTTTAGCTGCTTTTCACTGCTGTGTTTATGCCGCTTTACACCCACTTGACTCACTTACAGAGAGATATCAATACATTGGTTTTAAGAGTCTTACTAGTCAGATATATTCTTGGGCGGTGAACAGGGGGTGTTGAATCCAGTTCACTGAGCAAGGAGTAGGTCTTGTCTGTTACATATTGGGTTTATGGAACAGTATCTGAGCTAATTTGCAACCCTTGTGTTATGCATCACCCCACCTCACCTTTCCCGTTAAGCAGCCATAGTGTGTTTTCTAAACGTGTGACGCTGTTCTGTTTTGTAATTCAGTTCAAGTGTAGCGGTTTTTACATTCCCTCTATAAGTGATATCTTATGATAAGTGCCTTTTTCTGTGTGACTTATTTCACTTAGAATCGTCGTACCTAAATCTTCTCATCATGCTGCTACTAGCCTTATGATGTTGATTTCATTGCTGAGTGATATGCCATTATACATATGGACCACAACTTCTTTATCCATTTTTCTATTTCCTGGGATATTTAAGTTGTAACGAAGTGGAGGTTCTTGTCAACAGAGCAGCCCTAAACTTTGGGGTGCCTGTGTCTTGCTGATTTTTAGTTTTCCCAATTTATACGCCTATGAGTGGAAGTGCCCTATGCTCTCTAAGCTGAGTTTTTTAGATGTTTCAGGACACACCGTACACTTCTCCAGAGTGGCTGTGGGCAATTTACATCCCGCCCATCAGCGTAGCAAGGCTCCCGTTTCTCCATGGCCTGTCCTGCATTTCTGGTTTTGACACTTTATTCAGCATGGCCCTTTTGACCGATGGGAAGCGAGACTTCTTTGTAGCGCTGATTTGCCTTTCCAGGTTGCTTGGTTGGCCAAAAAGGGCGTATGCGTTTTTTCCTGAATATATTCAGGAAAAAACGCATACGCCCTTTTTGGCCAAGGGCATCATTGTCGAAGTTTTGCCACTTTTCCTGTGCTTTAAAGGCGATTCGAATCTACCTCCTGAAATCTGTTTCCTGCAATTCTGCCTTGCTTTCAAATCCTCTTCGTTGCCTTCCCTCAATATATTTGTGGACGAGAGTTAACATTTATAACTCTGCAGGTTTGTGAATTGCAGTGCCCCTGAGCTCAATTTTTCAACTCGCTTTCTTGGGAGCTGGCCCCAAAAGCGCAGGATTGCTTCAGGCCCTATTCTGGTTCCGGGCGGCAGGCTGAGCCTGTGGTTAATTCTTCTTCCTGATGGGAAAATAGAGTGACCTGTGCCTGTCCCCACACCTAGACCTAGTCTCTCATTGGTTCCCCCTCTTCCCGTTCATCCTCAGGACAAATTGCAACCTGTACGGAACAGGAGGTTAAAGGTGCTCATTCTCCAAGGAGGGAGATTGCTAGTAAAGCGGCTGGAATGGCGAACCCGAGCACAAGGAGATGAGAAATGAGGTGCGTTTTAGACATCTTTCCCGATCACATGGTGTACCATCTTCTGGGTTTCTCATGCATGTTTTTGATGTAGGAAGATGCCCTTGAAGCTGGAGATTTGGGACCCATGGGATGGATACCACGCAGTATTACTTTAAAGGGTCTGCGTTTGCTCACCCAACCTCACCAAACCTCTCAGCCCCAAGAGTGTCCACCCTTATGTCTCAATCAGCTGTGGGTCTAGAGATGGTCAATAAAGGTGGCATCCCAGCCCCTGAACGAATTCTGTATGAATTTCTCTCTCTTTCACTGTCTTTGTTTCACGGGTTTTTAAAAGTAATTGATTTTTATAATGGGGTTTAGCTGCTTTTCACTGCTGTGTTTATGCCGCTTTACACCCACTTGACTCACTTACAGAGAGATATCAATACATTGGTTTTAAGAGTCTTACTAGTCAGATATATTCTTGGGAGGTGAACAGGGGGTGTTGAATCCAGTTCACTGAGCAAGGAGTAGGTCTTGTCTGTTACATATTGGGTTTATGGAACAGTATCTGAGCTAATTTGAAACCCTTGTGTTATGCATCACCCCACCTCACCTTTCCCGTTAAGCAGCCATAGTGTGTTTCCTAAACGTGTGACGCTGTTCTGTTTTGTAATTCAGTTCAAGTGTAGCGGTTTTTACATTCCCTCTATAAGTGATATCTTATGATAAGTGCCTTTTTCTGTGTGACTTATGGCACTTAGAATCGTCGTACCTAAATCTTCTCATCATGCTGCTACTAGCCTTATGATGTTGATTTCATGCCTGAGTGACATTCCATTGTACATAAGGACCACAACTTCTTTATCCATTTTTCTCTTTCCTGGGATATTTAAGGTGTAATGAAGTGGAGGTTCTTGTCAACAGAGCAGCCCTAAACTTTGGGGTGCCTGTGTCTTGCTGATTTTTAGTTTTCCCAATTTATACGCCCATGAGTGGAACTGCCCTATGCTCTCTAAGCTGAGTTTTTTAGATGTTTCAGGACACACTGTACACTTCTCCAGAGTGGCTGTTGGCAATTTACATCCCGCCCATCAGCATAGCAAGGCTCCCGTTTCTCCATGGCCTGTCCTGCATTTCTGGTTTTGACACTTTATTCAGCATGGCCCTTTTGACCGATGGGAAGCGAGACTTCTTTGTAGCGCTGATTTGCCTTTCCAGGTTGCTTGGTTGGCCAAAAAGGGCGTATGCGTTTTTTCCTGAATATATTCAGGAAAAAACGCATACGCCCTTTTTGGCCAAGGGCATCATGGTCGAGGTTTTGCCGCTTTTCCTGTGCTTTAAAGGCGATTCGAATCTACCTCCTGAAATCTGTTTCCTGCAATTCTGCCTTGCTTTCAAATCCTCTTCGTTGCCTTCCCTCAATATATTTGTGGACGAGAGTTATCATTTCTAACTCTGCAGGTTTGTGAATTGCAGTGCCCCTGAGCTCCATTTTTCAACTCGCTTTCTTGGGAGCTGGCCCCAAAAGCGCAGGATTGCTTCAGGCCCTATTGTGGTTCCGGGCGGCAGGCTGAGCCTGTGGTTAATTCTTCTTCCTGATGGGAAAATAGAGTGACCTGTGCCTGTCCCCACACCTAGACCTAGTCTCTCATTGGTTCCCCCTCTTCCCGTTCATCCTCAGGACAAATTGCAACCTGTTCGGAACAGGAGGTTAAAGGTGCTCATTATCCAAGGAGGGAGATTGCTAGTAAAGCGGCTGTAATGGCGAGCCCGAGCACAAGGAGATGAGAAATGAGGTGCGTTTTAGAAACCTTTCCCGATCACACGGTGTACCGTCTTCTGGGTTTCTCATGCATGTTTTCGATGTAGGAAGATGCCCTTGAACCTGGAGATTTTGGACCCATGGGATGGGTACCACGCAGTATTACTTTAAAGGGTCTGCGTTTGCTCACCCAACCTCACCAAACCTCTCAGCCCCAAGAGTGTCCACCCTTATGTCTCAATCAGCTGTGGGTCTAGAGATGGTCAATAAAGGTGGCATCCCAGCCCCTGAACGAATTCTGTATGAATTTCTCTCTCTTTCACTGTCTTTGTTTCACGGGTTTTTAAAAGTAATTGATTTTTATAATGGGGTTTAGCTGCTTTTCACTGCTGTGTTTATGCCGCTTTACACCCACTTGACTCACTTACAGAGAGATATCAATACATTGGTTTTAAGAGTCTTACTAGTCAGATATATTCTTGGGCGGTGAACAGGGGGTGTTGAATCCAGTTCACTGAGCAAGGAGTAGGTCTTGTCTGTTACATATTGGGTTTATGGAACAGTATCTGAGCTAATTTGCAACCCTTGTGTTATGCATCACCCCACCTCACCTTTCCCGTTAAGCAGCCATAGTGTGTTTTCTAAACGTGTGACGCTGTTCTGTTTTGTAATTCAGTTCAAGTGTAGCGGTTTTTACATTCCCTCTATAAGTGATATCTTATGATAAGTGCCTTTTTCTGTGTGACTTATTTCACTTAGAATCGTCGTACCTAAATCTTCTCATCATGCTGCTACTAGCCTTATGATGTTGATTTCATGCCTGAGTGACATTCCATTGTACATAAGGACCACAACTTCTTTATCCATTTTTCTCTTTCCTGGGATATTTAAGGTGTAATGAAGTGGAGGTTCTTGTCAACAGAGCAGCCCTAAACTTTGGGGTGCCTGTGTCTTGCTGATTTTTAGTTTTCCCAATTTATACGCCTATGAGTGGAAGTGCCCTATGATCTCTAAGCTGAGTTTTTTAGATGTTTCAGGACACACCGTACACTTCTCCAGAGTGGCTGTTGGCAATTTACATCCCGCCCATCAGCGTAGCAAGGCTCCCGTTTCTCCATGGCCTGTCCTGCATTTCTGGTTTTGACACTTTATTCAGCATGGCCCTTTTGACCGATGGGAAGCGAGACTTCTTTGTAGCGCTGATTTGCCTTTCCAGGTTGCTTGGTTGGCCAAAAAGGGCGTATGCGTTTTTTCCTGAATATATTCAGGAAAAAATGCATACGCCCTTTTTGGCCAAGGGCATCATGGTCGAGGTTTTGCCGCTTTTCCTGTGCTTTAAAGGCGATTCGAATCTACCTCCTGAAATCTGTTTCCTGCAATTCTGCCTTGCTTTCAAATCCTCTTCGTTGCCTTCCCTCAATATATTTGTGGACGAGAGTTATCATTTCTAACTCTGCAGGTTTGTGAATTGCAGTGCCCCTGAGCTCCATTTTTCAACTCGCTTTCTTGGGAGCTGGCCGCAAAAGCGCAGGATTGCTTCAGGCCCTATTGTGGTTCCGGGCGGCAGGCTGAGCCTGTGGTTAATTCTTCTTCCTGATGGGAAAATAGAGTGACCTGTGCCTGTCCCCACACCTAGACCTAGTCTCTCATTGGTTCCCCCTCTTCCCGTTCATCCTCAGGACAAATTTGCAACCTGTACGGAACAGGAGGTTAAAGGTGCTCATTCTCCAAGGAGGGAGATTGCTAGTAAAGCGGCTGTAATGGCAAGCCCGAGCACAAGGAGATGAGAAATGAGGTGCGTTTTAGAAACCTTTCCCGATCACATGGTGTACCATCTTCTGGGTTTCTCATGCATGTTTTCGATGTAGGAAGATGCCCTTGAACCTGGAGATTTTGGACCCATGGGATGGATACCACGCAGTATTACTTTAAAGGGTCTGCGTTTGCTCACCCAACCTCACCAAACCTCTCAGCCCCAAGAGTGTCCACCCTTATGTCTCAATCAGCTGTGGGTCTAGAGATGGTCAATCCAGGTGGCATCACAGCCCCTGAACGAATTTTGTAAGAATTTCTCTCTCTTTCACTGTCTTTGTTTCACGGGTTTTTAAAAGTAATTGATTTTTATAATGGGGTTTAGCTGCTTTTCACTGCTGTGTTTATGCCGGTTTACACCCACTTGACTCAGTTACAGAGGGATATCAATACATTGGTTTTAAGATTCTTACTAGTCAGATATATTCTTGGGCGGTGAACAGGGGGTGTTGAGTCCAGTTCACTGAGCAAGGAGTAGGTCTTGACTGTTACATATTGGGTTTATGGAACAGTATCTGAGCTAATTTGAAACCCTTGTTTTATGCATCACCCCACCTCACCTTTCCCGTTAAGCAGCCATAGTGTGTTTTCTAAACGTGTGACGCTGTTCTGTTTTGTAATTCAGTTCAAGTGTAGCGGTTTTTACATTCCCTCTATAAGTGATATCTTATGATAAGTGCCTTTTTCTGTGTGACTTATGGCACTTAGAATCGTCGTACCTAAATCTTCTCATCATGCTGCTACTAGCCTTATGATGTTGATTTCATGCCTGAGTGACATTCCATTGTACATAAGGACCACAACTTCTTTATCCATTTTTCTCTTTCCTGGGATATTTAAGGTGTAATGAAGTGGAGGTTCTTGTCAACAGAGCAGCCCTAAACTTTGGGGTGCCTGTGTCTTGCTGATTTTTAGTTTTCCCAATTTATACGCCCATGAGTGGAACTGCCCTATGCTCTCTAAGCTGAGTTTTTTAGATGTTTCAGGACACACTGTACACTTCTCCAGAGTGGCTGTTGGCAATTTACATCCCGCCCATCAGCATAGCAAGGCTCCCGTTTCTCCATGGCCTGTCCTGCATTTCTGGTTTTGACACTTTATTCAGCATGGCCCTTTTGACCGATGGGAAGCGAGACTTCTTTGTAGCGCTGATTTGCCTTTCCAGGTTGCTTGGTTGGCCAAAAAGGGCGTATGCGTTTTTTCCTGAATATATTCAGGAAAAAACGCATACGCCCTTTTTGGCCAAGGGCATCATGGTCGAGGTTTTGCCGCTTTTCCTGTGCTTTAAAGGCGATTCGAATCTACCTCCTGAAATCTGTTTCCTGCAATTCTGCCTTGCTTTCAAATCCTCTTCGTTGCCTTCCCTCAATATATTTGTGGACGAGAGTTATCATTTCTAACTCTGCAGGTTTGTGAATTGCAGTGCCCCTGAGCTCCATTTTTCAACTCGCTTTCTTGGGAGCTGGCCCCAAAAGCGCAGGATTGCTTCAGGCCCTATTGTGGTTCCGGGCGGCAGGCTGAGCCTGTGGTTAATTCTTCTTCCTGATGGGAAAATAGAGTGACCTGTGCCTGTCCCCACACCTAGACCTAGTCTCTCATTGGTTCCCCCTCTTCCCGTTCATCCTCAGGACAAATTGCAACCTGTTCGGAACAGGAGGTTAAAGGTGCTCATTCTCCAAGGAGGGAGATTGCTAGTAAAGCGGCTGTAATGGCGAGCCCGAGCACAAGGAGATGAGAAATGAGGTGCGTTTTAGAAACCTTTCCCGATCACACGGTGTACCGTCTTCTGGGTTTCTCATGCATGTTTTCGATGTAGGAAGATGCCCTTGAACCTGGAGATTTTGGACCCATGGGATGGGTACCACGCAGTATTACTTTAAAGGGTCTGCGTTTGCTCACCCAACCTCACCAAACCTCTCAGCCCCAAGAGTGTCCACCCTTATGTCTCAATCAGCTGTGGGTCTAGAGATGGTCAATAAAGGTGGCATCCCAGCCCCTGAACGAATTCTGTATGAATTTCTCTCTCTTTCACTGTCTTTGTTTCACGGGTTTTTAAAAGTAATTGATTTTTATAATGGGGTTTAGCTGCTTTTCACTGCTGTGTTTATGCCGCTTTACACCCACTTGACTCACTTACAGAGAGATATCAATACATTGGTTTTAAGAGTCTTACTAGTCAGATATATTCTTGGGCGGTGAACAGGGGGTGTTGAATCCAGTTCACTGAGCAAGGAGTAGGTCTTGTCTGTTACATATTGGGTTTATGGAACAGTATCTGAGCTAATTTGAAACCCTTGTTTTCTGCATCACCCCACCTCACCTTTCCCGTTAAGCAGCCATAGTGTGTTTTCTAAACGTGTGACGCTGTTCTGTTTTGTAATTCAGTTCAAGTGTAGCGGTTTTTACATTCCCTCTATAAGTGATATCTTATGATAAGTGCCTTTTTCTGTGTGACTTATTTCACTTAGAATCGTCGTACCTAAATCTTCTCATCATGCTGCTACTAGCCTTATGATGTTGATTTCATTGCTGAGTGATATGCCATTATACATATGGACCACAACTTCTTTATCCATTTTTCTATTTCCTGGGATATTTAAGTTGTAACGAAGTGGAGGTTCTTGTCAACAGAGCAGCCCTAAACTTTGGGGTGCCTGTGTCTTGCTGATTTTTAGTTTTCCCAATTTATACGCCTATGAGTGGAAGTGCCCTATGCTCTCTAAGCTGAGTTTTTTAGATGTTTCAGGACACACCGTACACTTCTCCAGAGTGGCTGTGGGCAATTTACATCCCGCCCATCAGCGTAGCAAGGCTCCCGTTTCTCCATGGCCTGTCCTGCATTTCTGGTTTTGACACTTTATTCAGCATGGCCCTTTTGACCGATGGGAAGCGAGACTTCTTTGTAGCGCTGATTTGCCTTTCCAGGTTGCTTGGTTGGCCAAAAAGGGCGTATGCGTTTTTTCCTGAATATATTCAGGAAAAAACGCATACGCCCTTTTTGGCCAAGGGCATCATTGTCGAAGTTTTGCCGCTTTTCCTGTGCTTTAAAGGCGATTCGAATCTACCTCCTGAAATCTGTTTCCTGCAATTCTGCCTTGCTTTCAAATCCTCTTCGTTGCCTTCCCTCAATATATTTGTGGACGAGAGTTAACATTTATAACTCTGCAGGTTTGTGAATTGCAGTGCCCCTGAGCTCAATTTTTCAACTCGCTTTCTTGGGAGCTGGCCCCAAAAGCGCAGGATTGCTTCAGGCCCTATTCTGGTTCCGGGCGGCAGGCTGAGCCTGTGGTTAATTCTTCTTCCTGATGGGAAAATAGAGTGACCTGTGCCTGTCCCCACACCTAGACCTAGTCTCTCATTGGTTCCCCCTCTTCCCGTTCATCCTCAGGACAAATTGCAACCTGTACGGAACAGGAGGTTAAAGGTGCTCATTCTCCAAGGAGGGAGATTGCTAGTAAAGCGGCTGGAATGGCGAACCCGAGCACAAGGAGATGAGAAATGAGGTGCGTTTTAGACATCTTTCCCGATCACATGGTGTACCATCTTCTGGGTTTCTCATGCATGTTTTTGATGTAGGAAGATGCCCTTGAAGCTGGAGATTTGGGACCCATGGGATGGATACCACGCAGTATTACTTTAAAGGGTCTGCGTTTGCTCACCCAACCTCACCAAACCTCTCAGCCCCAAGAGTGTCCACCCTTATGTCTCAATCAGCTGTGGGTCTAGAGATGGTCAATAAAGGTGGCATCCCAGCCCCTGAACGAATTCTGTATGAATTTCTCTCTCTTTCACTGTCTTTGTTTCACGGGTTTTTAAAAGTAATTGATTTTTATAATGGGGTTTAGCTGCTTTTCACTGCTGTGTTTATGCCGCTTTACACCCACTTGACTCACTTACAGAGAGATATCAATACATTGGTTTTAAGAGTCTTACTAGTCAGATATATTCTTGGGAGGTGAACAGGGGGTGTTGAATCCAGTTCACTGAGCAAGGAGTAGGTCTTGTCTGTTACATATTGGGTTTATGGAACAGTATCTGAGCTAATTTGAAACCCTTGTGTTATGCATCACCCCACCTCACCTTTCCCGTTAAGCAGCCATAGTGTGTTTCCTAAACGTGTGACGCTGTTCTGTTTTGTAATTCAGTTCAAGTGTAGCGGTTTTTACATTCCCTCTATAAGTGATATCTTATGATAAGTGCCTTTTTCTGTGTGACTTATGGCACTTAGAATCGTCGTACCTAAATCTTCTCATCATGCTGCTACTAGCCTTATGATGTTGATTTCATGCCTGAGTGACATTCCATTGTACATAAGGACCACAACTTCTTTATCCATTTTTCTCTTTCCTGGGATATTTAAGGTGTAATGAAGTGGAGGTTCTTGTCAACAGAGCAGCCCTAAACTTTGGGGTGCCTGTGTCTTGCTGATTTTTAGTTTTCCCAATTTATACGCCCATGAGTGGAACTGCCCTATGCTCTCTAAGCTGAGTTTTTTAGATGTTTCAGGACACACTGTACACTTCTCCAGAGTGGCTGTTGGCAATTTACATCCCGCCCATCAGCATAGCAAGGCTCCCGTTTCTCCATGGCCTGTCCTGCATTTCTGGTTTTGACACTTTATTCAGCATGGCCCTTTTGACCGATGGGAAGCGAGACTTCTTTGTAGCGCTGATTTGCCTTTCCAGGTTGCTTGGTTGGCCAAAAAGGGCGTATGCGTTTTTTCCTGAATATATTCAGGAAAAAACGCATACGCCCTTTTTGGCCAAGGGCATCATGGTCGAGGTTTTGCCGCTTTTCCTGTGCTTTAAAGGCGATTCGAATCTACCTCCTGAAATCTGTTTCCTGCAATTCTGCCTTGCTTTCAAATCCTCTTCGTTGCCTTCCCTCAATATATTTGTGGACGAGAGTTATCATTTCTAACTCTGCAGGTTTGTGAATTGCAGTGCCCCTGAGCTCCATTTTTCAACTCGCTTTCTTGGGAGCTGGCCCCAAAAGCGCAGGATTGCTTCAGGCCCTATTGTGGTTCCGGGCGGCAGGCTGAGCCTGTGGTTAATTCTTCTTCCTGATGGGAAAATAGAGTGACCTGTGCCTGTCCCCACACCTAGACCTAGTCTCTCATTGGTTCCCCCTCTTCCCGTTCATCCTCAGGACAAATTGCAACCTGTTCGGAACAGGAGGTTAAAGGTGCTCATTATCCAAGGAGGGAGATTGCTAGTAAAGCGGCTGTAATGGCGAGCCCGAGCACAAGGAGATGAGAAATGAGGTGCGTTTTAGAAACCTTTCCCGATCACACGGTGTACCGTCTTCTGGGTTTCTCATGCATGTTTTCGATGTAGGAAGATGCCCTTGAACCTGGAGATTTTGGACCCATGGGATGGGTACCACGCAGTATTACTTTAAAAGGTCTGCGTTTGCTCACCCAACCTCACCAAACCTCTCAGCCCCAAGAGTGTCCACCCTTATGTCTCAATCAGCTGTGGGTCTAGAGATGGTCAATAAAGGTGGCATCCCAGCCCCTGAACGAATTCTGTATGAATTTCTCTCTCTTTCACTGTCTTTGTTTCACGGGTTTTTAAAAGTAATTGATTTTTATAATGGGGTTTAGCTGCTTTTCACTGCTGTGTTTATGCCGCTTTACACCCACTTGACTCACTTACAGAGAGATATCAATACATTGGTTTTAAGAGTCTTACTAGTCAGATATATTCTTGGGCGGTGAACAGGGGGTGTTGAATCCAGTTCACTGAGCAAGGAGTAGGTCTTGTCTGTTACATATTGGGTTTATGGAACAGTATCTGAGCTAATTTGCAACCCTTGTGTTATGCATCACCCCACCTCACCTTTCCCGTTAAGCAGCCATAGTGTGTTTTCTAAACGTGTGACGCTGTTCTGTTTTGTAATTCAGTTCAAGTGTAGCGGTTTTTACATTCCCTCTATAAGTGATATCTTATGATAAGTGCCTTTTTCTGTGTGACTTATTTCACTTAGAATCGTCGTACCTAAATCTTCTCATCATGCTGCTACTAGCCTTATGATGTTGATTTCATTGCTGAGTGATATGCCATTATACATATGGACCACAACTTCTTTATCCATTTTTCTATTTCCTGGGATATTTAAGTTGTAACGAAGTGGAGGTTCTTGTCAACAGAGCAGCCCTAAACTTTGGGGTGCCTGTGTCTTGCTGATTTTTAGTTTTCCCAATTTATACGCCTATGAGTGGAAGTGCCCTATGCTCTCTAAGCTGAGTTTTTTAGATGTTTCAGGACACACCGTACACTTCTCCAGAGTGGCTGTGGGCAATTTACATCCCGCCCATCAGCGTAGCAAGGCTCCCGTTTCTCCATGGCCTGTCCTGCATTTCTGGTTTTGACACTTTATTCAGCATGGCCCTTTTGACCGATGGGAAGCGAGACTTCTTTGTAGCGCTGATTTGCCTTTCCAGGTTGCTTGGTTGGCCAAAAAGGGCGTATGCGTTTTTTCCTGAATATATTCAGGAAAAAACGCATACGCCCTTTTTGGCCAAGGGCATCATTGTCGAAGTTTTGCCACTTTTCCTGTGCTTTAAAGGCGATTCGAATCTACCTCCTGAAATCTGTTTCCTGCAATTCTGCCTTGCTTTCAAATCCTCTTCGTTGCCTTCCCTCAATATATTTGTGGACGAGAGTTAACATTTATAACTCTGCAGGTTTGTGAATTGCAGTGCCCCTGAGCTCCATTTTTCAACTCGCTTTCTTGGGAGCTGGCCCCAAAAGCGCAGGATTGCTTCAGGCCCTATTGTGGTTCCGGGCGGCAGGCTGAGCCTGTGGTTAATTCTTCTTCCTGATGGGAAAATAGAGTGACCTGTGCCTGTCCCCACACCTAGACCTAGTCTCTCATTGGTTCCCCCTCTTCCCGTTCATCCTCAGGACAAATTGCAACCTGTTCGGAACAGGAGGTTAAAGGTGCTCATTATCCAAGGAGGGAGATTGCTAGTAAAGCGGCTGTAATGGCGAGCCCGAGCACAAGGAGATGAGAAATGAGGTGCGTTTTAGAAACCTTTCCCGATCACACGGTGTACCGTCTTCTGGGTTTCTCATGCATGTTTTCGATGTAGGAAGATGCCCTTGAACCTGGAGATTTTGGACCCATGGGATGGGTACCACGCAGTATTACTTTAAAAGGTCTGCGTTTGCTCACCCAACCTCACCAAACCTCTCAGCCCCAAGAGTGTCCACCCTTATGTCTCAATCAGCTGTGGGTCTAGAGATGGTCAATAAAGGTGGCATCCCAGCCCCTGAACGAATTCTGTATGAATTTCTCTCTCTTTCACTGTCTTTGTTTCACGGGTTTTTAAAAGTAATTGATTTTTATAATGGGGTTTAGCTGCTTTTCACTGCTGTGTTTATGCCGCTTTACACCCACTTGACTCACTTACAGAGAGATATCAATACATTGGTTTTAAGAGTCTTACTAGTCAGATATATTCTTGGGCGGTGAACAGGGGGTGTTGAATCCAGTTCACTGAGCAAGGAGTAGGTCTTGTCTGTTACATATTGGGTTTATGGAACAGTATCTGAGCTAATTTGCAACCCTTGTGTTATGCATCACCCCACCTCACCTTTCCCGTTAAGCAGCCATAGTGTGTTTTCTAAACGTGTGACGCTGTTCTGTTTTGTAATTCAGTTCAAGTGTAGCGGTTTTTACATTCCCTCTATAAGTGATATCTTATGATAAGTGCCTTTTTCTGTGTGACTTATTTCACTTAGAATCGTCGTACCTAAATCTTCTCATCATGCTGCTACTAGCCTTATGATGTTGATTTCATTGCTGAGTGATATGCCATTATACATATGGACCACAACTTCTTTATCCATTTTTCTATTTCCTGGGATATTTAAGTTGTAACGAAGTGGAGGTTCTTGTCAACAGAGCAGCCCTAAACTTTGGGGTGCCTGTGTCTTGCTGATTTTTAGTTTTCCCAATTTATACGCCTATGAGTGGAAGTGCCCTATGCTCTCTAAGCTGAGTTTTTTAGATGTTTCAGGACACACCGTACACTTCTCCAGAGTGGCTGTGGGCAATTTACATCCCGCCCATCAGCGTAGCAAGGCTCCCGTTTCTCCATGGCCTGTCCTGCATTTCTGGTTTTGACACTTTATTCAGCATGGCCCTTTTGACCGATGGGAAGCGAGACTTCTTTGTAGCGCTGATTTGCCTTTCCAGGTTGCTTGGTTGGCCAAAAAGGGCGTATGCGTTTTTTCCTGAATATATTCAGGAAAAAACGCATACGCCCTTTTTGGCCAAGGGCATCATTGTCGAAGTTTTGCCACTTTTCCTGTGCTTTAAAGGCGATTCGAATCTACCTCCTGAAATCTGTTTCCTGCAATTCTGCCTTGCTTTCAAATCCTCTTCGTTGCCTTCCCTCAATATATTTGTGGACGAGAGTTAACATTTATAACTCTGCAGGTTTGTGAATTGCAGTGCCCCTGAGCTCAATTTTTCAACTCGCTTTCTTGGGAGCTGGCCCCAAAAGCGCAGGATTGCTTCAGGCCCTATTCTGGTTCCGGGCGGCAGGCTGAGCCTGTGGTTAATTCTTCTTCCTGATGGGAAAATAGAGTGACCTGTGCCTGTCCCCACACCTAGACCTAGTCTCTCATTGGTTCCCCCTCTTCCCGTTCATCCTCAGGACAAATTGCAACCTGTACGGAACAGGAGGTTAAAGGTGCTCATTCTCCAAGGAGGGAGATTGCTAGTAAAGCGGCTGGAATGGCGAACCCGAGCACAAGGAGATGAGAAATGAGGTGCGTTTTAGACATCTTTCCCGATCACATGGTGTACCATCTTCTGGGTTTCTCATGCATGTTTTTGATGTAGGAAGATGCCCTTGAAGCTGGAGATTTGGGACCCATGGGATGGATACCACGCAGTATTACTTTAAAGGGTCTGCGTTTGCTCACCCAACCTCACCAAACCTCTCAGCCCCAAGAGTGTCCACCCTTATGTCTCAATCAGCTGTGGGTCTAGAGATGGTCAATAAAGGTGGCATCCCAGCCCCTGAACGAATTCTGTATGAATTTCTCTCTCTTTCACTGTCTTTGTTTCACGGGTTTTTAAAAGTAATTGATTTTTATAATGGGGTTTAGCTGCTTTTCACTGCTGTGTTTATGCCGCTTTACACCCACTTGACTCACTTACAGAGAGATATCAATACATTGGTTTTAAGAGTCTTACTAGTCAGATATATTCTTGGGAGGTGAACAGGGGGTGTTGAATCCAGTTCACTGAGCAAGGAGTAGGTCTTGTCTGTTACATATTGGGTTTATGGAACAGTATCTGAGCTAATTTGAAACCCTTGTGTTATGCATCACCCCACCTCACCTTTCCCGTTAAGCAGCCATAGTGTGTTTCCTAAACGTGTGACGCTGTTCTGTTTTGTAATTCAGTTCAAGTGTAGCGGTTTTTACATTCCCTCTATAAGTGATATCTTATGATAAGTGCCTTTTTCTGTGTGACTTATGGCACTTAGAATCGTCGTACCTAAATCTTCTCATCATGCTGCTACTAGCCTTATGATGTTGATTTCATGCCTGAGTGACATTCCATTGTACATAAGGACCACAACTTCTTTATCCATTTTTCTCTTTCCTGGGATATTTAAGGTGTAATGAAGTGGAGGTTCTTGTCAACAGAGCAGCCCTAAACTTTGGGGTGCCTGTGTCTTGCTGATTTTTAGTTTTCCCAATTTATACGCCCATGAGTGGAACTGCCCTATGCTCTCTAAGCTGAGTTTTTTAGATGTTTCAGGACACACTGTACACTTCTCCAGAGTGGCTGTTGGCAATTTACATCCCGCCCATCAGCATAGCAAGGCTCCCGTTTCTCCATGGCCTGTCCTGCATTTCTGGTTTTGACACTTTATTCAGCATGGCCCTTTTGACCGATGGGAAGCGAGACTTCTTTGTAGCGCTGATTTGCCTTTCCAGGTTGCTTGGTTGGCCAAAAAGGGCGTATGCGTTTTTTCCTGAATATATTCAGGAAAAAACGCATACGCCCTTTTTGGCCAAGGGCATCATGGTCGAGGTTTTGCCGCTTTTCCTGTGCTTTAAAGGCGATTCGAATCTACCTCCTGAAATCTGTTTCCTGCAATTCTGCCTTGCTTTCAAATCCTCTTCGTTGCCTTCCCTCAATATATTTGTGGACGAGAGTTATCATTTCTAACTCTGCAGGTTTGTGAATTGCAGTGCCCCTGAGCTCCATTTTTCAACTCGCTTTCTTGGGAGCTGGCCGCAAAAGCGCAGGATTGCTTCAGGCCCTATTGTGGTTCCGGGCGGCAGGCTGAGCCTGTGGTTAATTCTTCTTCCTGATGGGAAAATAGAGTGACCTGTGCCTGTCCCCACACCTAGACCTAGTCTCTCATTGGTTCCCCCTCTTCCCGTTCATCCTCAGGACAAATTGCAACCTGTTCGGAACAGGAGGTTAAAGGTGCTCATTATCCAAGGAGGGAGATTGCTAGTAAAGCGGCTGTAATGGCGAGCCCGAGCACAAGGAGATGAGAAATGAGGTGCGTTTTAGAAACCTTTCCCGATCACACGGTGTACCGTCTTCTGGGTTTCTCATGCATGTTTTCGATGTAGGAAGATGCCCTTGAACCTGGAGATTTTGGACCCATGGGATGGGTACCACGCAGTATTACTTTAAAAGGTCTGCGTTTGCTCACCCAACCTCACCAAACCTCTCAGCCCCAAGAGTGTCCACCCTTATGTCTCAATCAGCTGTGGGTCTAGAGATGGTCAATAAAGGTGGCATCCCAGCCCCTGAACGAATTCTGTATGAATTTCTCTCTCTTTCACTGTCTTTGTTTCACGGGTTTTTAAAAGTAATTGATTTTTATAATGGGGTTTAGCTGCTTTTCACTGCTGTGTTTATGCCGCTTTACACCCACTTGACTCACTTACAGAGAGATATCAATACATTGGTTTTAAGAGTCTTACTAGTCAGATATATTCTTGGGCGGTGAACAGTGGGTGTTGAATCCAGTTCACTGAGCAAGGAGTAGGTCTTGTCTGTTACATATTGGGTTTATGGAACAGTATCTGAGCTAATTTGCAACCCTTGTGTTATGCATCACCCCACCTCACCTTTCCCGTTAAGCAGCCATAGTGTGTTTTCTAAACGTGTGACGCTGTTCTGTTTTGTAATTCAGTTCAAGTGTAGCGGTTTTTACATTCCCTCTATAAGTGATATCTTATGATAAGTGCCTTTTTCTGTGTGACTTATTTCACTTAGAATCGTCGTACCTAAATCTTCTCATCATGCTGCTACTAGCCTTATGATGTTGATTTCATGCCTGAGTGACATTCCATTGTACATAAGGACCACAACTTCTTTATCCATTTTTCTCTTTCCTGGGATATTTAAGGTGTAATGAAGTGGAGGTTCTTGTCAACAGAGCAGCCCTAAACTTTGGGGTGCCTGTGTCTTGCTGATTTTTAGTTTTCCCAATTTATACGCCTATGAGTGGAAGTGCCCTATGCTCTCTAAGCTGAGTTTTTTAGATGTTTCAGGACACACCGTACACTTCTCCAGAGTGGCTGTTGGCAATTTACATCCCGCCCATCAGCGTAGCAAGGCTCCCGTTTCTCCATGGCCTGTCCTGCATTTCTGGTTTTGACACTTTATTCAGCATGGCCCTTTTGACCGATGGGAAGCGAGACTTCTTTGTAGCGCTGATTTGCCTTTCCAGGTTGCTTGGTTGGCCAAAAAGGGCGTATGCGTTTTTTCCTGAATATATTCAGGAAAAAACGCATACGCCCTTTTTGGCCAAGGGCATCATGGTCGAGGTTTTGCCGCTTTTCCTGTGCTTTAAAGGCGATTCGAATCTACCTCCTGAAATCTGTTTCCTGCAATTCTGCCTTGCTTTCAAATCCTCTTCGTTGCCTTCCCTCAATATATTTGTGGACGAGAGTTATCATTTCTAACTCTGCAGGTTTGTGAATTGCAGTGCCCCTGAGCTCCATTTTTCAACTCGCTTTCTTGGGAGCTGGCCGCAAAAGCGCAGGATTGCTTCAGGCCCTATTGTGGTTCCGGGCGGCAGGCTGAGCCTGTGGTTAATTCTTCTTCCTGATGGGAAAATAGAGTGACCTGTGCCTGTCCCCACACCTAGACCTAGTCTCTCATTGGTTCCCCCTCTTCCCGTTCATCCTCAGGACAAATTTGCAACCTGTACGGAACAGGAGGTTAAAGGTGCTCATTCTCCAAGGAGGGAGATTGCTAGTAAAGCGGCTGTAATGGCAAGCCCGAGCACAAGGAGATGAGAAATGAGGTGCGTTTTAGAAACCTTTCCCGATCACACGGTGTACCATCTTCTGGGTTTCTCATGCATGTTTTCGATGTAGGAAGATGCCCTTGAACCTGGAGATTTTGGACCCATGGGATGGATACCACGCAGTATTACTTTAAAGGGTCTGCGTTTGCTCACCCAACCTCACCAAACCTCTCAGCCCCAAGAGTGTCCACCCTTATGTCTCAATCAGCTGTGGGTCTAGAGATGGTCAATCCAGGTGGCATCACAGCCCCTGAACGAATTTTGTAAGAATTTCTCTCTCTTTCACTGTCTTTGTTTCACGGGTTTTTAAAAGTAATTGATTTTTATAATGGGGTTTAGCTGCTTTTCACTGCTGTGTTTATGCCGGTTTACACCCACTTGACTCAGTTACAGAGGGATATCAATACATTGGTTTTAAGATTCTTACTAGTCAGATATATTCTTGGGCGGTGAACAGGGGGTGTTGAGTCCAGTTCACTGAGCAAGGAGTAGGTCTTGACTGTTACATATTGGGTTTATGGAACAGTATCTGAGCTAATTTGAAACCCTTGTTTTATGCATCACCCCACCTCACCTTTCCCGTTAAGCAGCCATAGTGTGTTTTCTAAACGTGTGACGCTGTTCTGTTTTGTAATTCAGTTCAAGTGTAGCGGTTTTTACATTCCCTCTATAAGTGATATCTTATGATAAGTGCCTTTTTCTGTGTGACTTATTTCACTTAGAGTCGTCGTACCTAAATCTTCTCATCATGCTGCTACTAGCCTTATGATGTTGATTTCATTGCTGAGTGATATGCCATTATACATATGGACCACAACTTCTTTATCCATTTTTCTATTTCCTGGGATATTTAAGTTGTAACGAAGTGGAGGTTCTTGTCAACAGAGCAGCCCTAAACTTTGGGGTGCCTGTGTCTTGCTGATTTTTAGTTTTCCCAATTTATACGCCTATGAGTGGAAGTGCCCTATGCTCTCTAAGCTGAGTTTTTTAGATGTTTCAGGACACACCGTACACTTCTCCAGAGTGGCTGTGGGCAATTTACATCCCGCCCATCAGCGTAGCAAGGCTCCCGTTTCTCCATGGCCTGTCCTGCATTTCTGGTTTTGACACTTTATTCAGCATGGCCCTTTTGACCGATGGGAAGCGAGACTTCTTTGTAGCGCTGATTTGCCTTTCCAGGTTGCTTGGTTGGCCAAAAAGGGCGTATGCGTTTTTTCCTGAATATATTCAGGAAAAAACGCATACGCCCTTTTTGGCCAAGGGCATCATTGTCGAAGTTTTGCCGCTTTTCCTGTGCTTTAAAGGCGATTCGAATCTACCTCCTGAAATCTGTTTCCTGCAATTCTGCCTTGCTTTCAAATCCTCTTCGTTGCCTTCCCTCAATATATTTGTGGACGAGAGTTAACATTTATAACTCTGCAGGTTTGTGAATTGCAGTGCCCCTGAGCTCAATTTTTCAACTCGCTTTCTTGGGAGCTGGCCCCAAAAGCGCAGGATTGCTTCAGGCCCTATTCTGGTTCCGGGCGGCAGGCTGAGCCTGTGGTTAATTCTTCTTCCTGATGGGAAAATAGAGTGACCTGTGCCTGTCCCCACACCTAGACCTAGTCTCTCATTGGTTCCCCCTCTTCCCGTTCATCCTCAGGACAAATTGCAACCTGTACGGAACAGGAGGTTAAAGGTGCTCATTCTCCAAGGAGGGAGATTGCTAGTAAAGCGGCTGGAATGGCGAACCCGAGCACAAGGAGATGAGAAATGAGGTGCGTTTTAGACATCTTTCCCGATCACATGGTGTACCATCTTCTGGGTTTCTCATGCATGTTTTTGATGTAGGAAGATGCCCTTGAAGCTGGAGATTTGGGACCCATGGGATGGATACCACGCAGTATTACTTTAAAGGGTCTGCGTTTGCTCACCCAACCTCACCAAACCTCTCAGCCCCAAGAGTGTCCACCCTTATGTCTCAATCAGCTGTGGGTCTAGAGATGGTCAATAAAGGTGGCATCCCAGCCCCTGAACGAATTCTGTATGAATTTCTCTCTCTTTCACTGTCTTTGTTTCACGGGTTTTTAAAAGTAATTGATTTTTATAATGGGGTTTAGCTGCTTTTCACTGCTGTGTTTATGCCGCTTTACACCCACTTGACTCACTTACAGAGAGATATCAATACATTGGTTTTAAGAGTCTTACTAGTCAGATATATTCTTGGGAGGTGAACAGGGGGTGTTGAATCCAGTTCACTGAGCAAGGAGTAGGTCTGGTCTATTACATATTGGGTTTATGGAACAGTATCTGAGCTAATTTGCAACCCTTGTGTTATGCATCACCCCACCTCACCTTTCCCGTTAAGCAGCCATAGTGTGTTTCCTAAACGTGTGACGCTGTTCTGTTTTGTAATTCAGTTCAAGTGTAGCGGTTTTTACATTCCCTCTATAAGTGATATCTTATGATAAGTGCCTTTTTCTGTGTGACTTATGGCACTTAGAATCGTCGTACCTAAATCTTCTCATCATGCTGCTACTAGCCTTATGATGTTGATTTCATGCCTGAGTGACATTCCATTGTACATAAGGACCACAACTTCTTTATCCATTTTTCTCTTTCCTGGGATATTTAAGGTGTAATGAAGTGGAGGTTCTTGTCAACAGAGCAGCCCTAAACTTTGGGGTGCCTGTGTCTTGCTGATTTTTAGTTTTCCCAATTTATACGCCCATGAGTGGAACTGCCCTATGCTCTCTAAGCTGAGTTTTTTAGATGTTTCAGGACACACTGTACACTTCTCCAGAGTGGCTGTTGGCAATTTACATCCCGCCCATCAGCATAGCAAGGCTCCCGTTTCTCCATGGCCTGTCCTGCATTTCTGGTTTTGACACTTTATTCAGCATGGCCCTTTTGACCGTTGGGAAGCGAGACTTCTTTGTAGCGCTGATTTGCCTTTCCAGGTTGCTTGGTTGGCCAAAAAGGGCGTATGCGTTTTTTCCTGAATATATTCAGGAAAAAACGCATACGCCCTTTTTGGCCAAGGGCATCATTGTCGAAGTTTTGCCGCTTTTCCTGTGCTTTAAAGGCGATTCGAATCTACCTCCTGAAATCTGTTTCCTGCAATTCTGCCTTGCTTTCAAATCCTCTTCGTTGCCTTCCCTCAATATATTTGTGGACGAGAGTTATCATTTCTAACTCTGCAGGTTTGTGAATTGCAGTGCCCCTGAGCTCCATTTTTCAACTCGCTTTCTTGGGAGCTGGCCCCAAAAGCGCAGGATTGCTTCAGGCCCTATTGTGGTTCCGGGCGGCAGGCTGAGCCTGTGGTTAATTCTTCTTCCTGATGGGAAAATAGAGTGACCTGTGCCTGTCCCCACACCTAGACCTAGTCTCTCATTGGTTCCCCCTCTTCCCGTTCATCCTCAGGACAAATTGCAACCTGTTCGGAACAGGAGGTTAAAGGTGCTCATTATCCAAGGAGGGAGATTGCTAGTAAAGCGGCTGTAATGGCGAGCCCGAGCACAAGGAGATGAGAAATGAGGTGCGTTTTAGAAACCTTTCCCGATCACACGGTGTACCATCTTCTGGGTTTCTCAAGCATGTTTTCGATGTAGGAAGATGCCCTTGAACCTGGAGATTTTGGACCCATGGGATGGGTACCACGCAGTATTACTTTAAAGGGTCTGCGTTTGCTCACCCAACCTCACCAAACCTCTCAGCCCCAAGAGTGTCCACCCTTATGTCTCAATCAGCTGTGGGTCTAGAGATGGTCAATAAAGGTGGCATCCCAGCCCCTGAACGAATTCTGTATGAATTTCTCTCTCTTTCACTGTCTTTGTTTCACGGGTTTTTAAAAGTAATTGATTTTTATAATGGGGTTTAGCTGCTTTTCACTGCTGTGTTTATGCCGCTTTACACCCACTTGACTCACTTACAGAGAGATATCAATACATTGGTTTTAAGAGTCTTACTAGTCAGATATATTCTTGGGCGGTGAACAGGGGGTGTTGAATCCAGTTCAGAGAGCAAGGAGTAGGTCTTGTCTGTTACATATTGGGTTTATGGAACAGTATCTGAGCTAATTTGAAACCCTTGTTTTATGCATCACCCCACCTCACCTTTCCCGTTAAGCAGCCATAGTGTGTTTTCTAAACGTGTGACGCTGTTCTGTTTTGTAATTCAGTTCAAGTGTAGCGGTTTTTACATTCCCTCTATAAGTGATATCTTATGAAAAGTGCCTTTTTCTGTGTGACTTATTTCACTTAGAATCGTCGTACCTAAATCTTCTCATCATGCTGCTACTAGCCTTATGATGTTGATTTCATGCCTGAGTGACATTCCATTGTACATAAGGACCACAACTTCTTTATCCATTTTTCTCTTTCCTGGGATATTTAAGGTGTAATGAAGTGGAGGTTCTTGTCAACAGAGCAGCCCTAAACTTTGGGGTGCCTGTGTCTTGCTGATTTTTAGTTTTCCCAATTTATACGCCCATGAGTGGAAGTGCCCTATGCTCTCTAAGCTGAGTTTTTTAGATGTTTCAGGACACACCGTACACTTCTCCAGAGTGGCTGTTGGCAATTTACATCCCGCCCATCAGCGTAGCAAGGCTCCCGTTTCTCCATGGCCTGTCCTGCATTTCTGGTTTTGACACTTTATTCAGCATGGCCCTTTTGACCGATGGGAAGCGAGACTTCTTTGTAGCGCTGATTTGCCTTTCCAGGTTGCTTGGTTGGCCAAAAAGGGCGTATGCGTTTTTTCCTGAATATATTCAGGAAAAAACGCATACGCCCTTTTTGGCCAAGGGCATCATGGTCGAGGTTTTGCCGCTTTTCCTGTTCTTTAAAGGCGATTCGAATCTACCTCCTGAAATCTGTTTCCTGCAATTCTACCTTGCTTTCAAATCCTCTTCGTTGCCTTCCCTCAATATATTTGTGGACGAGAGTTATCGTTTATAACTCTGCAGGTTTGTGAATTGCAGTGCCCCTGAGCTCCATTTTCAACTCGCTTTCTTGGGAGCTGGCCGCAAAAGCGCAGGATTGCTTCAGGCCCTATTGTGGTTCCGGGCGGCAGGCTGAGCCTGTGGTTAATTCTTCTTCCTGATGGGAAAATAGAGTGACCTGTGCCTGTCCCCACACCTAGACCTAGTCTCTCATTGGTTCCCCCTCTTCCCGTTCATCCTCAGGACAAATTTGCAACCTGTACGGAACAGGAGGTTAAAGGTGCTCATTCTCCAAGGAGGGAGATTGCTAGTAAAGCGGCTGTAATGGCGAGCCCGAGCACAAGGAGATGAGAAATGAGGTGCGTTTTAGAAACCTTTCCCGATCACACGGTGTACCATCTTCTGGGTTTCTCAAGCATGTTTTTGATGTAGGAAGATGCCCTTGAACCTGGAGATTTTGGACCCATGGGATGGGTACCACGCAGTATTACTTTAAAGGGTCTGCGTTTGCTCACCCAACCTCACCAAACCTCTCAGCCCCAAGAGTGTCCACCCTTATGTCTCAATCAGCTGTGGGTCTAGAGATGGTCAATAAAGGTGGCATCCCAGCCCCTGAACGAATTCTGTATGAATTTCTCTCTCTTTCACTGTCTTTGTTTCACGGGTTTTTAAAAGTAATTGATTTTTATAATGGGGTTTAGCTGCTTTTCACTGCTGTGTTTATGCCGCTTTACACCCACTTGACTCACTTACAGAGAGATATCAATACATTGGTTTTAAGAGTCTTACTAGTCAGATATATTCTTGGGCGGTGAACAGGGGGTGTTGAATCCAGTTCACTGAGCAAGGAGTAGGTCTTGTCTGTTACATATTGGGTTTATGGAACAGTATCTGAGCTAATTTGAAACCCTTGTTTTATGCATCACCCCACCTCACCTTTCCCGTTAAGCAGCCATAGTGTGTTTCCTAAACGTGTGACGCTGTTCTGTTTTGTAATTCAGTTCATGTGTAGCGGTTTTTACATTCCCTTTATAAGTGATATCTTATGATATGTGTCTTTTTCTGTGTGACTTATTTCACTTAGAATCATCGTACCTAAATCCAGTCATCATGCTGCTACTAGCCTTATGACGTTGATTTCATGGCTGAGTGGTATTCCATTGTACATAACAACCACAACTTCTTTATCCATTTTTCTCTTTCCTGGGATATTTAAGGTGTAATGAAGTGCAGGTTCTTGTCAACAGAGCAGCCCTAAACTTCGCGGTGCCTGTGTCTTGCTGATTTTTAGTTTTCCCAATTTATACGCCCATGAGTGGAAGTGCCTTATGCCCTCTAAGCTGTGTTTTTTAGATGTTTCAGGACACACCGTACACTTCTCCAGAGTGGCTGTTGGCAATTTACATCCCGATCGTCAGTGTCGAAAGTCTCCTATTTCTCCATGGCCTGCCCTGTATTTCTGGTTTTGACACTTTATTCAGCATGGCCCTTTTGACCGATGGGAAGCGAGACTTCTTTGTAGCGCTGATTTGCCTTTCCAGGTTGCTTGGTTGGCCAAAAAGGGCGTATGCGTTTTTTCCTGAATATATTCAGGAAAAAACGCATACGCCCTTTTTTGCCAAGGGCCTCATTTTCGACGTTTTGCCACTTTTCATGTGCTTTAAACGCGATTCGAATCTACCTCCTGAAGCCTGTTTCCTGCAATTCTTCCTTGCTTTCAAATTTTCTTCGTTGCCTTCCCTCTACACATTTTTGGACGAGAGTGATCATTTATAATTCTGCAGGTTTGTGAATTGAAGTGCCCCTGAGCTCCATTTTTCAACTCGCTTTTTTGGGAGCTGGCCCCAAAAGCGCAGGATTGCTTAAGGCCCTATTTTGGTTCTGGGGGGCAGGCTGAGCCTGTGGTTAGTTTTTTCTTCCTGATGGGAAAATAGAGTGACCTGTGCCTGTCCCAACACCTAGAGCTAGTCTCTCATTGGTTCCCCCTCTTCCCGTTCATCCTCAGGACAAATTGCAACCTGTACGGAATAGGAGGTTAAAGGTGCTCATTCTCCAAGGAGGGAGATTGCTAGTAAAGCGGCTGGAATGGCGAATCCGAGCACAAGGAGATGAGAAATGAGGTGCGTTTTAGAATCCTTTCCCGGTCACACAGTGTACCATCTTCTAGGTTTCTCATGCATGTTTTTGATGTAGGAAGATGCCCTTGAACCTGGAGATTTGGGACCCATGGGATGGGTACCACGCAGTATTACTTTAAAGGGTCTGCGTTTGCTCACCCAACCTCACCAATCCTCTCAGCCCCATGAGTGTCCAGCCTTATGTGTAACCCAGCCGTTGGTCTAGATATGGTCAACCCAGGTTACTTCACTGCCCCTGAACGAACTTTTTACTAATTTCTCTCTCTTTCATTGTATTTGTTGGTGTTTATTTTGTAATTTATTTTTAGAATGGGGTTTAGCTGCTTTTCACTGCTGTGTTTATGCTGCTTTACAGCCACTTGACTCACTTACAGAGAGATATGAATACATAGGTTTTAAGATTCTTACTAGTCAGATATATTCTTGTGCGGTGAATAGGGGGTGTTGAGTCCAGTTCACTGAGCAAGGAGTAGGTCTTTTCTATTACATATTGGGTTTATGGAACGGTATCTGAGCTAATTTGAAACCCTCGTTTTATGCATCACCCCACCTCACCTTTCCCGTTAAGCAGCCATAGTGTGTTTTCTAAACGTGTGACTCTGTTCTGTTTTGTAATTCAGTTCAAGTGTAGCGGTTTTTACATTCCCTCTATAAGTGATATCTTATGATAAGTGTCTTTTTCTGTGTGACTTATTTCACTTAGAATCGTTGTACCTAAATCCCCTCATCATGGTGCTACTAGCCGTATGACATTGATTTCATGGGTCAGTGATATTCCATTGTACATAAGTACCACAACTTCTTTATCCATTTTTCTGTATCCTGGCATATTAATGGTGTACTGAAGTGGAGGTTCTTGTAAACAGAGGAGCCCTAAACTTTGTGGTGTCTGTGTCTTGTTGATTTTTATTTTTCCCATTTTATACGCCCATGAGTGGTAGTGCCTTATGCTCTCTAGCTGTGTTTTTTAGATGTTTTAGGAAACACCATACACTTCTCCAGAGTGGCCGTTCGCAAATTACATCCCGCCCATCAGCCTAACAAGGCTCCCTTTTCTCCCTGGCCTGTCCTGCATTTCTGGGTTTTACACTCTTTTAGAATGGCCCTGTTGACCCCTGGGAAATGAGACTTCTTTGTAGTGCTCATTTGCATTTCCGGCTTGCTTGGTTGGCCACAAAAGGCGTATGCGTTTTTTCCTGAATATATTCAGGAAAATGGGTACACGCCCTCTTTGGCCAAGGGCATCATTGTCGAAGTTTTACCGCTTTTCATGTGCTTTAAAGGCGATTCGAATCTACCTCCTGAAATTTGTTTCCTGCAATTCTGCCTTGCTTTCAAATCGTCTTCATTGCCTTCCCTCAGTATATTTTTGGACGAGAGTGATCATTTATAACTCTGCATGTTTTTGAATTGCAGTGCCCCTGAGCTCAATTTTTCAACTCGCTTTTTTGTGAGCTGGCTGCAAAACTGCCGGATTGCTTTAGGCCCTATACTGGTTCCGTGGGGCAGGCTGAGCCTGTGGTTAATTCTTCTTTTTGATGGGAAATTATAGTGACCTCTGCCTGTCCGAACATCTAGGGCTTGTCTCTCATTGTTTCTCCTCCTTCCCCTTCATCCTCTGGACAAATTCCAAACTCTGTGCAACAGGATGTTGAAGGTGCTGACATCCTCAAGTGTGGAGAATGTTAGGAAAGCGGGTGGAGGGGTGAACCCGACAACCAGGGGATTAGGAGATGAGGTGCCTTTTCGAAAATCTTCCTGATCCAACCGTGTACCATCTTCTGGGTGTCACAGGCATATTTTAGCTGTAGGAAAGGTCCCATATATGTAAGGAGAACGCCAGGGATTTTTTCAAATCAGTGTCTCCCCGAACCCCAATCTGGGGAATTTTTAAGCTACTGGTACATGTATGTTCATTAAGGGACTGGGCTGTAGGCAGAGTCCGAACTTTAGAAGATTGAAGTCTTCATGGTCAGAAACGCTCACCATCGGCCTCCTTTATGTTCCATTTTATCTGTAGGTGATAGATGATGTCGATATAGATATCTATTGTTTTTCAGATTATTTCCCCTTAAGGGTTATTACAAAATATTGAGTATAGTTCCTTTGCTATACAGCAGTTCCTTGTTGATGATATATTTTATACATAGCAGTGTGTATATGTTAATCCGAAACTGTTAATTTATCCCTTCTCCCACCTTTCCCCTTTGGTAATAAAAAAAAACAAGATTTTATACTTCTCAGAAATCTAGGAGCTGAAAGAGAGGTATCATTTTCAATGGAAAATCATTCAAAACAAGATTGAAACTTCAGCCAAGATTAGTAGGTCCACATCCTTAGAAAGAAATCACTGCATTTCTCTAATGTTGACCTGACAAATACGACAAACCCTTCCACTGAACTTGCTTATAATAAAGTGATGGAAATATCAAATGGAAGTGTTTGAAATACCTTATTTTACACGAGCCTTATACACTGCTCTATGTTAATTACAGTTTGGCTCACACATCTGTTCATTGAAGTTACAATATTTGGCTCACACATCTGTTCATTGAAGTTACAATATTCTCAAATTCTGTTACTGATCCTGCAGAGTCGGCCCCAACAAGGGTCCCCCTGCCCAGTGTCATTGGAGCCAACAGATCGAGACTGAGTTTGGTTCAGAAGCAAAGGAAAACTTTATATTTTGATCAGAGAATGGAGAGGTGAGAGCGTGCGCTCCCCCGCGGGCTGTGGGCCGGGCTGCTGTGTAGGGATCCCATCAGCGTCAGCGGGAGGGATGGGGCGGAGCTCTCGAGGGCCGGGTTGGTTGGAGCTCAGGCTCTATGTGGCGGAGTCTGCACGGGGCCCTGAGAGCTGAGGTGTCGGCCCAGCCATCTTGCACTAGGAAATCGGGTCTGAAGTGCCAGGTGTGGGACCTCTGCCTGTGGAAACCTAGGAACAAGTGAAATTAGAAAAAGCACAAAGGAAAAAAAGGTTAGACTTTATTTTATTGCCCAGATTCTATTTTTATCTCCCAGGAATTTTTAATGGGCTTTGCCGGTGACAAACCCCTCCTCTGCCTCTTGCCCCATTCCAAATTCTTGGGGCGCTGAGGGTGCAGACACCTCTTCTGTAAATGCTTCGTGCTGAGTTGGGTGTCCTCATACCCGGGGGGAGGGGCAGGACTTCTCCCCAGCAGCCTCCAGGTGAGGCTGATTGTCCCCAGGACTCCTCCCTCACTGCTCGTCTGCCTGAGCACCAGCGTTGGAAGTTTTATAGATTCTAAAGACCTTTAAGGGTCCAGGAAAGAGATGCGCAGGGACGCTGGGGGGGCCGGTTTTACCCTGCTCCAAATTGGTTCGGCCCCCTTAGGCTGAAGGTTTCTGCCAGCCTAGATGCTCTGACCAGTAGTCTGTGCTTTCTTCAGTTAGGCCACTGAATTAATGTACAAACAGCACCAGGTGTCAGAGCCCTGCCTGCTCAACTCCCAGACAGTCCAGGGCCGGTGGTGATCCAGGACCATGACGGCCACTCAGTCACCGCCCTTTTGAAGTAACCAGGAATACATCTGGTCTCATTGGCCGCCATCACCGTGATGTCTGTAGGCTTTTCTATGGTGGCAGCGTTATTTACGGGTCCCCTGCCAGGTTTATTAGCTCCACTCTGGGTGCAGTAAGTCCTGCAAGCAATAGTCTGTTCTTTTGGGGCACACTCTTGTGGTTTTCTGAGAGAAGCTCCAGGTCAAGTGATGGTCACACGAGTCGTCATGGGGGCCTGTTGCCCCAGGTTGTCTCTCTGGAGGTTGGAGTTGGAGGGCCTCCTCACTCGAGGTCATTGTGCCCACGGAGCGATCCCTGCAACTTCAGGGCATGGTGGGTGGTTAGGATCACCAAGTGGCGTCCTTTACCCTTAGGAGGGAGCTGGCCTTGCGGGCTGCTCATTTCCAGGTTTTTAGATACCCCCAGTATCCTGGTCGGATGGGGTGGCTGGCCAATGCCTGGAGGGCATTCTTGCGTTGTTCCATTTCAAGTGGTCCCAGTTTTTGCACTAAAACTCCAAGGGCGATTCGCCTTCGACCAGGAATGTAAAGGTCAAAGGGTTTAGCTAAATTAGGGAGGTCCAGGGCAAGGGTCTGAATTGACTGCTCTTTCCATTCTTGAAAGGCCGCTTCTGGATTCTATTCAAAAGGATCATCATCTTTTCCTTTCAGTGTTTCATATAGAGGCCCAGGTATTAGACTGTAGTTAGGGATCCAGATGCAGTAAACCCCGGTCTCCCCAGGAACCCCTAAGCTGTCTTCTAGTTTTAGGAAGGGTGAGGCTGCAAATGGCTTCTTCCCTTTCCTGGGATGGGCTTCTCCAATCTTCTGTGAGAATGAAGCCCAGGCAGGTCACCTTAGTCTGTGATATTTGAGCCTTTTTCTTGGACACCTTCTATCTTTTATTGGCTAGGTAGACCAGAGGCCTCCCTAGTAGGGCTGGCGATCAGAATGTCGTCTGCATATTTTTTTTTTAATTAATTTATTTATTATTTATGGCTGTGTTGGGTCTTCGTTTCTGTGCAAGGGCTTTCTTTAGTTGCGGCAAGTGGGGGCCACTCTTCATCGTGGTGCACGGGCCTCTCACTATCGCAGCCTCTCTTATTGTGGAGCACAGGCTCCAGAAGCGCAGGCTCAGTAATTGTGGCTCACGGGCCTAGCTGCTCCGCAGAATATGGGATCTTCTCAGACCAGGGCTCGAACCTGTGTCCCCTGCATTGGCAGGCAGATTCTCAACCACTGTGCCATCAGGGAAGCCCAGAATGTCGTCTGCATATTGAAGGAGGGTTCACTTCTCCAGAGGTAGATCTTTTAGGGTTTTAGCTAACGTTTCCCCGAAGATGGTGTGGGAATTTTTGAACCCCTGGGGCAGGACGGCCAAGCAGTATTGTTTTTGTTGTATGTTGAGTCCTGCCACTCACAGCCAAAATTTCTTGTGACTCTGAGACTAATGGAATACAGAAGAAGGCATCATTGAAGTCTAATACAGAATACCATGTCCTGGTGGATGGTAGAATGACCAGCAGGGTGTAGGAATTAGGAACTACTGGATGTATATCCTCTGTGGCTTCACTGACTGTCCTGGCGTCTTTTACCAGGTCCCCAGCAGCCCACGGGGCTCTCATGGTCAGGCCCCTCCCAGGATATGGAGCTCACCTGTGCAGGTAGCCAGCAGCCCACGGGGCTCTCGTGGTTAAGCCCCTCCCAGGATATGGAGCTCACCTGTGCAGGTACCCAGCAGCCCACGGGGCTCTCATTGTCAGGCCCCTCCCAGGATATGGAGCTCACCTGGGCAGCTACCCAGCAGCCCACGGGGCTCTCGTGGTCAGGCCCCTCCCAGGATATGGAGCTCACCTGGGCAGGTACCCAGCAGCTCACGGGGCTCTCGTGGGCAGGCCCCTCCCAGGATATGGAGCTCACCTGGGCAGGTACCCAGCAGCTCACGGGGCTCTCGTGGGCAGGCCCCTCCCTGGATATGGAGCTCCCTTGGACAGGTAACCCGGCAGAGATGGGCACACAGGAACCTTGCACATAGCCCTCATCGCAGAGCACCGCCAGCACACCTGTCGCTCAGAGCTGACACAGAGCACCTCAGAGCAGGGCTTGAACTAACAAACAGCAGCTCCGACATGTCTGTGACCCTAGGCTTCACTCTGTGTGGCCTCCTTCCACCTGGTCTTCCAGGGGCTTCCACTGTAGCCGGGGCACCAGGCCTCTGTCTCCACCCACCACCCCTCCTCTCCCTGACTCCTGGGTTCCTCTCATTAGAAGAGGGTCTTCTTGAAGTTGTCTTCCACTCATGGACCAGATAAAATGATTAGAAAACAAGCCAGGGCTGCCGCCCCTTGTCTATCCTGACTCTCGGGACCCTACACCTGTTCCTTGGATCTGGCCGGTGCAGCAAGGCCCATTATCTGCAACTCTGAGCCCCTGAGGGGCGAGGATTGGCTGACCTGGGCAGCCTGACCCGGCCGGCCAGCCCTTCCCAGGTGTGCCTGGGTTGAGGTCAATATAAACACCCCTCCAGGCAGCAAAAGCCTCTGCAGCTGTGCCTGACGCCATATTCTCTGCCCCGTCAGCAGTCTCGGGGTTGTGCTGCTGGG
Organism: Balaenoptera borealis; assembly: GCF_965194805.1. Lineage (NCBI taxonomy): Eukaryota > Metazoa > Chordata > Mammalia > Artiodactyla > Balaenopteridae > Balaenoptera > Balaenoptera borealis. Next base: position 327,263 of record NW_028123684.1, read on the forward strand.
AGGGAGTAGGGCCCAGGGCTCTATGAGTGGCCCCGTGTGAGTGGGGCTCTGCTGGACTTTCTGCAGGAGTTGCCGGGCTGCCACCTGCTAAAGAAGAGGATGTGTCACCCATACCTGCTGCTGGAATTTCTCCCCGGGCAGAGGTGAGGAAGGAAAAAAGCAGTGGGCACCGGGACAGGACGGGTACCTCAGGCAGGGAAATGGAAAGCTTCCAGAAGAGCGCCCAGGGCCAGGACTGTCCTGGCTGGCCTGCAGGCACCAAGTCGGCCTGCGTGCTGTCGCTGGTGTGACTCCAAGCCCCTTCCTCTAGGCTTTAAAGTCTTTGCACACATTCAGGTGTTTTACCTGGGAAGGGTGGGAAAAGTTCAGCAGCAGCTGGCCTGGGGCTCAGCTCACGTTTACTCAGAGACGCCTCCTCACGGTCCCCCAGCTTTGCAATGAGGACGCTCCTTGCGGGGGAGCTGCTGGCTGCATGGGAGACGATTCCCCACCTCTGACCAACTTCAGAATTGTTTACCACTGGAGCAAGTGCCCTGATAGGGTTTTCCTCTGTATGACCAGTGGGTTCTGTTTTTTTTTTTTTTCTTTTTTGGTTCAAGGTAGGTTTTATTCCTCTTTTTGTATTTATAGATATAAGCATGGAAATAATTCATTCATATAAATACGTCTATGGGAAGGACAGACTTGTTTTTCTGTTTTATGTTTTTAAATATTATTTTTTAATTTTTAAATTTTATTTTATTCATTTTTTTATACAGCAGGTTCTTATTGGTTATCTATTTTATACATATAAGTGTATATATGTCAATCCCAGGCTCGCAATTCATCCCACCACCCTGCCACTTTCCCCCCTTGGTGACCATACATTTGTTCTCTACATCTGTGTCTCTATTTCTGCCTTGCAAACCGGTTCATCTGTACCATTTTTCTAGGTTCCACATGTATGCGTTAATATACGATATTTGTTTTTCTTTTTCTGACTTACTTCACTCTGTATGACAGTCTCTAGATCTATCCACGTCTCTACAAATGACCCAATTTCATTCCTTTTTATGGCTGAGTAATATTCCATTGTATATATGTACCACATCTTTTCCATTTGTCTATCTATGGGCATTTAGGTTGCTTCCATGACCTGGCTATTGTAAATAGTGCTGCAATGAACATTGTGGTGAATGTGTCTTTTTGAATTATGGTTTTCTCTGGGTATATGCCCAGTAGTGGGATTGCTGGGTCATATGATAATTCTATTTTTAGTTTTTTAAGGCACCTCCATACTGTTCTCCATAGTGACTGTATCAATTTACATTCCCACAAATAGTGTAAGAGGGTTCCCTTTTCTCCACACCCTCTCCAGCATTTGTTGTTTGTAGATTTTCTGATGATGCCCATTCTAACTGGTGTGAGGTGATACCTCATTGTAGTTTTGGTTTATATTTCTCTAATAATTAGTGATGTTGAGCAGCTTTTCATGTGCTTCTTGGCCATCTGTATGTCTTCTTGGGACAAATGTCTATTTACGTCATCTGCCCATTTTTGGATTGGGTTGTTTGTTTTTTTACTGTTGAGCTGCATGAGCTGTTGATATATATTGGAGATTAATCCTTTGTCCATTGATTCGTTTGCAAATATTTTCTCCCATTCTGAGGGTTGTCTTTTCGTCGTCTTTGTAGTTTCCTTTGCTTTCCAAAAGCTTTTAGGTTTCATTTGCTCCCATTTGTTTATTTTTGTTTTTTATTCCATTACTCTAGGAGGTGGATCAAAAAGGATCTTGCTGTGATTTATGTCATAGACTGTTCTGCTTATGTTTTCCTCTAAGAGTTTTATAGTGGCTGGTCTTACATTTAGGTCTCTAATCCATTTTGAGTTTATTTTTGTGTATGGTGTTAGGGAGCATTGTAATTTCATTCTTTTACATGTAGCTGTCCAGTTTTCCCAGCACCACTTACTGAAGACACTGTCTTTTCTCCATTGTATACCCTTGCCTCCTTTGTCATAGATTAGTTAACCATAGTTACGTGGGTTTATCTCTGTGCTTTCTATCCTGTTCTATTGATCTATATTTCTGTTTTTGTGTCAGTACCATATCATCTTGATTACTGTAGCTTTGTAATATAGTCTGAAGTCTGGAAGTCTGATTCCTCCAGTGCTTTTTTTTCCCCTCAAGGCTGCTTTGGCTATCCAGGGTCTTTTGTGTCTCCCTACAAATTTTAAGATTTTTTTTTCTAGTTCTGTAGAAAATGCCAAAGGTATTTTGATAGGGATTGCATTGAATCTGTAGATTGCTTTGGGTAGTATAGTCATTTTCACAATATTGATTCTTCTAATCCAAGAACATGGTATATGTCTCCATCTGTTTATATCATCTTTGATTTCTTTCATCAGTGTCTTATAGTTTTCTGAGTACAGGTCTTTTACTTCCTTAGGTAGGTTTATTCCTAGGTAGTTTATTCTTTTTGTTGCAGTGGTAATGGTATTGTTTCCTTAATTTCTCTTTCTGTTCTTTCATTGTTAGTGTATAGGAATGCAAGCAATTTCTGTGCATTAATTTTGTATCCTGCAACTTTACCAAATTCATTGATTAGCTCCAGTGGTTTTCTGGTGGCATCTTTAGGATTCTCTATCTATGATATGATGTCTTCTGCAAACAGTGACAATTTTACTTCTTTTCCTTTTTGTATTCCTTTTATTTCTTTTTCTTCTCTGATTGCCATGGCTAGGACTTCCAAAACTATGTTGAATAGTAGTGGTGAGAGTGGACATCCTCGTCTTGTTCCTGATCTTAGAGGAAACGCTTTCAGTTTTTCACCATTGAGAATGATGTTTGCTGTGGGTTTGTCATATATGGCCTTTATAAGGTTGAGGTAGTTTCCCTCTATGCCCACACTCTGCAGAGTTTTTAACATAAATGGATGTTGAATTTTCTCAAAATCTTTTCCTGCATCTATTGAGATGATCATATGGTTTTATTCTACAATTTGTTAATATGGTGTATCACATTGATTTGTGTATATTGAAGAATCCTTGCATCCCTGGGATAAACCCCACTTGATCATGGTGTATGATCCTTTTAACGTGTTGTTCGATTCTGGTTGCTAGTATTTTGTTGAGGATTTTTACATCTATATTCATCAGTGATATTGGTCTATAATTTTCTTTCCTTGTAGTATCTTTGTCTGGTTTTGGTATCAGGGTGATGGTGGTCTCATAGAATGAGTTTGGGAGTGTTCCTTCCCCTGCAATTGTTTTGAAGAATTTGAGAAGGTTGGGTGCTAGCTCTTCTCTAAATATTTGATAGAATTCACCTGTTATGCCATCTGGTTCTGGACTTTTGTTTGTTGGAAGATTTTTAATCACAGTTTCAATTTCATTGCTTGTGATAGGTTTGTTCATATTCTCTATTTCTTCCTGATTCAGTCTTGGAAAGTTATCCCTTTCTAAGAATTTGTCCATTTCTTCCAGGTTGTCCATTTTATTGGCATAGAGTTGCTTGTACTAGTCTCTTAGGATGCTTTGTATTCCTGTGGTGTCTGTTGTAACTTCTCCTTTTTCACTTCTAATTTTGTTGATTTGAATCCTCTCCCTCTTTTTCTTGGGTCTGGCTAAAGGCTTATCATTTTTGTTTATCTTCTCAAAGAACCAGCTTTTAGTTTTATTGATCTTTGCTTTCATTTTCTTTGTTTCTATTCCATTTATTTCTGCTCTGATCTTTATGATTCCTTTCCTTCTACTAACTTTGGGTTTTGTTCTTCTTTCTCTAGTTCCTCTGGGTGTAAGGTTAGATTGTTTATTTGAGATTTTTCTTGTTTCTTGAGGTAGGCTTGTATTGCTATAAACTTCCCTCTTAGAACTGCTTTTGCTGCATCCCATTGGTTTTAGATCATCGTGTTTTTGTTGTCATTTGTCTCTAGGTAGTTTTTGATTTCCTCTTTTATTTCTTCAGTGATCTCTTGGTTATTTAGTAACGTATTGCTTAGCCTCCATGTTTTTTTGTTTTTTACGGATTTTCCCCTGTAATTGATTTCTAATCTCATAGCATTGTGGTCGGAACAGCTGCTTGATATGATTTCAGCTTTCTTTAATTTACTGAGGCTTTTTTGTGACCCGAGATGTGATCTATCCTGGAGAACGTTCTGTGTGCAGTTGAGAAGAACATGTAATCTGCTGTTTTTGGATGGAATATCCTATAAATATCAGTTAACTCTATCTGGTCTATTGTGTCATTTAAAGCTTGTGTTTCCTTATTAATTTTCTGTCTGGATGATCTCCACTGGTGTAAGTGAGCTGTTAAAGTCCCCCGCTATTATTGTGTTACTGTCGATTTCCTCTTTTATAGCTGTTAGCAGTTGCCTTATATATTGAGGTGCTCCTATGTTGGGTACATATATATTTATAATTGTTATATCTTCTTCTTGGGTTGATCCCTTGACCGTTATGTAGTGTCTTTCCTTGTCTCTTGTAACATTCTTTATTTTAAAGTCTATTTTATCTGATATGAGTATTGCTACTCCAGCTTTCTTTTGATTTGCATTTGCATAGAATATATTTTTCCATCGCCTCACTTTCAGTCTGTATGTGTCCCTAGGTCTGAAATGGGTCTCTTGTAGACCGCATATATATAGGTCTTGTTTTTGTATCCATTCAGAGAGGCTGTGTCTTTTGGTTGGAACATTTAGTCCATTCATGTTTAAGGTAATTATTGATATGCATATTACTATTTTCTTAATTGTTATGGGTTTGTCTTGTTGGGTCCTTTTCTTCTCTTCTGTTTCCCACTTAGAGAATTTCCTTTAGCATTTGGTGTAGAGCTGGTTTCATGGTGCTGAATTCTCTTAGCTTTTGCTTGTCTGTAGGACTTTTGATTTCTCTGTGAAATCTGAAAGAGATCCTTGCTGGGTGGAGTACTCTTGGTTGTTGGTTCTTCCCTTTCATCACTTTAAATTTATCATGCCACTCCCTTCTGGCTTGTAGATTTTCTGCTGAGAAATCAGCTGTTATGGGAGTTCCCTTTTATGTTATTTGTCATTTTTCCCTTGTTGCTTTCAATAATTTTTCTTTGTCTTTAATTTTTGTCAATTTGGTTACTATGTGTCTTTGCATTTCTCTCCTTTGATTTATCCTGCCTGGGACTCTCTGCACTTCCTGGACTTGGGTGGCTATTTCTTTTCCCATGCTAGGGAAGTTTTTGACTATAATCTCTTCAAATATATTCTTGCGTCCTTTCTCTCTCTCTTCTCCTTCTGGGACCCCTATAATGTGAATGTTGTTGCATTTAATGTTGTCCCAGAGGACTCTTAGGGTGTCTTCATTTATTTTCATTCTTTTTCTTTATTCTGTTCCATGGCAGTGATTTCCACCTTTCTGTCTTCCAGGTCACTTATCCGTTCTTCTGCCACAGTTATTCTGCTACTGATTCTTTCTAGTGTATTTTTCATTTCAGTTATTATATTATTCACCTCTGTTTGTTTGTTCTTTAATTCTTCTAGGTGTTTGTTCCTTAATTCTTCTAGGTCTTTGTTAAGCATTTCTTGCATCTTCTCGATCTTTGCCTCCATTCTTTTTTTTTTTAATTTTTTTTTTACGTTTTTTTTTAAACATCTTTATTGAAGTATAATTGCTTCACAATGGTGTGTTAGTTTCTGCTTTATAACAAAGTGAATCAGCTACACATATACACACGTTCCCATATCTCCTCCCTCCCGCATCTCCCTCCCTCCCACCCTCCCCATCCCACCCCCCCAGGCGGTCACAAAGCACCGAGCTGATCTCACTGTGCTATGCGGCTGCTTCCCACTAGCCATCTATTTTACATTTGGTAGTGTATATATGTCCATGACACTCTGTCACCCTGTCACATCTCACCCCTCCCCCTCCCCATATCCTCAAGTCCATTCTTTAGTAGGTCTGTGTCTTTATTCCCATCTTGCCACTAGGTTCTTCATGACCTTTTTTTCCCTTAGATTCCATATACATGTGTTAGCATACTGTATTTGTTCTTCTCTTTCTGACTTACTTCACTCTGTATGACAGACTCTAACTCCATCCACTTCATTACAAATACCTCCATTTCATTTCGTTTTATGGCTGAATAATAGTCCATTGTATATATGTGCCACGTCTTCTTTATCCATTCATCCGACGATGGACACTTAGGTTGCCTCCGTGTCCTGGCTATTGTAAATAGAGCTGCAATGAACATTTTGGTACATGACTCTTTTTGAATTATGGTTTTCTCAGGGTATATGCCCAGTAGTGGGATTGCTGGGTCGTATGGTAGTTCTATTTTTAGTTTTTTAAGGAACCTCCATACTGTTCTCCATAGTGGCTGTATCAATTTGCACCAACAGTGCAAGAGTGTTCCCTTTTCTCCACACCCTCTCCAGCATTTATTGTTTCTAGATTTTTTGATGATGGCTATTCTGACCGGTGTGAGATGATACCTCATTGTAGTTTTGGTTTGCATTTCTCTAATGATTAATGATGTTGAACATTCTTTCATGTGTCTGTTGGCCATCTGTATATCTTCTTTGGAGAAATGTCTATTTAGGTCTTCTACCCATTTTTGGATTGGGTTGTTTGTTTTTTTGTTATTGAGCTGCATGAGCTGCTTCTAAATCTTGGAGATTAATCCTTTGTCATTTGCTTCATTTGCAAATATTTTCTCCCATTATGAGGGTTGTCTTTTGGTCTTGTTTATGGTTTCCTTTGCTGTGCAAAAGCTTTTAGTTTCATTAGGTCCCATTTGTTTATCTGTGTTTTTATTTCCATTTCTCTAGGAGCTGGGTCAAAAAGCATCTTGCTGTGATGTATGTCATAGAGTGTTCTGCCTATGTTTTCCTCTAAGAGTTTGATAGTGTCTGGCCTTACACTTAGGTCTTTAATCCATTTTGAGTTTATTTTTGTGTATGGTGTCAGGGAGCGTTCTAATTTCATACTTTTACATGTACCTGTCCAATTTTCCCAGCACCACTTATTGAAGAGGCTGTCTTTTCTCCACTGTATATGCTTGCCTCCTTTATCAAAGATAAGGTGACCATATGTGTGTGGGTTTATCTCTGGGCTTTCTATCCTGTTCCATTGATCTATATTTCTGTTTTTGTGTCAGTACCAAACTGTCTTGATTACTGTAGCTTTGTAATATAGTCTGAAGTCAGGGAGCCTGATTCCTCCAGCTCCATTTTTCATTCTCAAGATTGCTTTGGCTATTCGGGGTCTTTTGTGTCTCCATACAAATTGTGAAATTTTTTGTTCTAGTTCTGTGAAAGATGCCAGTGGTAATTTGATAGGGATTGCATTGAATCTGTAGATTGCTTTGGGTAGTAGAGTCATTTTCACAATGTTGATTCTTCCAATCCAAGAACATGGTATCTCTCTCCATCAATTTTATCATCTTTAATTTCTTCCATCAGTGTCCTATAATTTTCTGCATACAGGTCTTTTGTCTCCTTAGGTAGGTTTATTCCTAGATATTTTATTCTTTTTGTTTTTGCCTCCATTCTTTTGCCAAGGTCTTGGATCATCTTCACTATCTTTATTCTGATTCTTTTTCTGGAAGGTTCCCTATCTCCACCTCATTTCGTTTTTTTTCCTGGGGTTTTATCTTGTTCCTTGATCTGGTATAAAGTCTTCTGCCTTTTCATTTTGTCTGTCTTTCTGTGAATGTGGTTTTCCTTCCACAGGCTTCAGAATTGTAGTTCTTCTTCCTTCTGCTGTCTGCTCTCCAGTGGATGAGTCTATCTTAGAGGCTTGTGCAAGCTTCCTGATGGGAGGGACTGGTGGTGGGTAGAGCTGGGTGTTGCTTTGGTGGGCAGAGCTTTAATCCGCTTGTCTGCAGATTAAATAAAACTTTAATAAAAAGTTTAATCCGCTTGTCTGCTGATCCATGGGGCTGGGTTCCCTCCCTGTTGGTTGTTTGGCCTGAGGCAACCCAGCACTGGAGCTTACCTTGCTCTTGGTGGGGCTAATAGCGGACTCTGGGAGGGCTCACACCAAGGAGTATTTCCCAGAACTTCTGCTGCCAGTGTCGTTGTCCTCACGGTGAGCCACAGCCACAGCCACCACCTGCCTCTGCACGAGACCCTCTAAAACTATCAGGTAGTTCTGGTCATTCTCCTACGGGGTCACTGCTCCTTCCCCTGGGCCCTGATGTGCACACTACTTTGTGTGTGTCCTCCAAGAGTGGGGTATCTGAGTGGAGTTGAGACTCTGAGACTCTGCGTGGAGTCGCACAGACTCTGGGTCCTGTGAAGCTTCGATGTTTTGTGGTTCTAGAAATCCTATAGGAGACGGTCCACAGCAGGTGAAGCTAATGCTCTCAGTAGAGGTGATGAAGCCAAAGATCTGCAGTTCCAACTAGAGGTGCCGATGTACATACAGGACAAAATCATCTCGTGTGAATGTAGTTCAGGCATGTTTAAGATGAATGGAGCCATGTTAATGCCTACCATATGCTATCTTGAGCCTCTCCTCAGGGACCCCCTCCTCAGTTCCTGAGGCTCCTGTAAGTCATGTAAAGGGGACTGGAGAGTGGACTCTGTCCAGTCTGGGCCCTGAGTTACCCTGTGTGTATCTTAGGATACTTTGTATTTCTGTGGTGTCTGTTGTAACATCATCTCTTTCATTTCAGATTTATTTGGGCCCTTTCTTTTTAAAAAAAACATACTATTGTTGTCTTTTATTCTTTACAGAAGTGTAATAAGTGTTTGATCTACTATCCTCACTCTATGTATACTTTTTGCAGTGAGATTTTTACTTTACTTTGTTTTCTTGCTACTATCAATAATTAGTGAGACTTCTGTTAAGCTATCTTCAACATTGCTTATAAAGCTGCTTTATTAGTGATGACAGAGCCTTAATGGAAGTCATGTTCTGGTTGTAAAGTAGAATGCAATGTGCCAGCAAAAAGCCCCTAAGTTTATGTCTCATTACTTCTTGTTCTTTTTTTAATTTAATTTTTATTTTTTATCAGACCAAATTTGATTAAAATGTTTTGTTTCTTCTAGGTGTGCAAGATGTGGTTCTTTTAAACATATACATATATCTATTCTTCTTTGGATCATTTTCCCATGTAGGTTATGACACAATGTTGAGTAATCTTCTCTTGGTATTATGTAGGTCTTTGGTGATTGCATATTTCACATGTGTTTCTATATCTATGTTAACCCCAATATCCTAATATATCCAATCCTCACACCTTTCCATTTGGTGAAACATAAGTTTCCTTAATGAATCTGTGATTGCATTTCTCTGTGGAAATATCTTCATTGGTATCAATTTTTAGCTAAGACCTATAAGTGATATTATAGGATATGTGTCTTTTGTTTTCTGACTTAGTACAATTTGCCTGATTACCTCAAGAATCATACATGGTGCTGCAAATGGCATTGTTTCATTTTTTTCCCTGGCTAATATTCCATCTGTACGTGAACCAGTTCTTCTTTGGCCACGCAACTCTTGATGGACTTATTGGTTGCATCCATGTCTTGGCTATTGTAATACTGCTGCAATGCACATTTGCTTGCCTGTGTCTTTCCAGATCTATCTTCCTATGTTATAGGCCAAGGAGTGGGCTTGCTGTATCATATGGTAGCTCAGGGTGTACGTTTTAAGGGCACCACCATTCAGTTCTCATTAGTGGCTCTTTCCAGGTTACGTCCAACTTAAAGTTGAGGGTATGCATTTCTCCAAAACACCTTCAGTATTTATTGTTTGTAGTTTTATTGCTGATGGTTATTCTGACAGGTACGAGCTGAGACCTCTTTGTGGTTGAACTTGCATGTGTCCCATAATCTGTTGAAACTGAGCTTTAAAGCATGTCCCTTTTATTTATCAAACTGTGATTACAGCTTAGTTCTTCAAAGAGTTTACTTAAAGTATGTGTCACATTTTGACCTTTTTTGGCCATTACCCTCCCTCAAGACATTTTGAGGGCAGGTTTCATTTACAGCCCTGCATTACTTGTTCATATGAAGTGACCATTAGCACAGGCTTTAAAGCTGCTTTTGCAGGTAACGGCCAGAAGGCAGCAGCCTTTCTATGTTCTCCACTCTGGTAACTAGGGAAACACACTTTCCGGCCACTGGTGGCCCTCGGTCATAAATTAGAGTGCAATGTGCCCGGAAAAACACACAAATGCTGATGTTTCCTTACTTTAGTTTTGTTTTTTAGATTTAATTTATATTTATTATTGGAGTAATATTCCATTGTGTACATGGACCACTTCGTCTTGGTGCATTCCTCGGTTGATGGACATTTTTGTTGCTTCCAAGTATTGGCTATGGTAAATAGTGCTGGAGTGCGGGATTGCCAGCCTGTGACTTTATGATTTTCATTTTCTCAGGTGATAGGCCCAGCAGTGGTTGTGACTGATTGACTGGTAGCTCAATGTTTCCCTTTTCAAAGCACCTACATTGTGTTTTCATTAGTGGCTCTTTACATGCCCCCCCTTACAAGCGAGGGTACGCATTTCTCCACACTCCCTTCAGCATTTATTTTTTGCAGCATTTTTCCTAATGGCCATTCTGACTGCTGTGAGCTGATAGGTTTTTGTACTATGGGTATTCATGTCATTAAAATTTCTAAAATTCATCAGTTTTCCACACCTTTTATTTTCTGTTTAAAAAAAAAGAAAAAAGTGTGAGTACAATATACCTCTTGAAAGTGTCTTCTTGGAACGTTGCCCTCATTTGAATTTTTTGGTCAATTTTCAACACCAGGATTGTTTTGGAGGGTAGGTGTCATTTACAAGACTACGGTTATCTGAATACTTAGTGACCTTAAGAAATGGGTTTAAAGCTTCTGTTGTGGGAAACGGCCACAATGAGGTACCATTTCTCCATTCCTAAATCTGGGTACTAGGGCACGAGCCTTTCTGGAAGTCGTGTTCCTAGGTTGTAAATTAGAATGGAATGTGCCAGGAGATAGCCCCATATGTTTATGTCTCATTACTTCTTCTTGGTTTTTTAAATTTTTTAAATCGGTGTTAAGATTAGAATATTGTTTGTCCTAAGTGTACACAGTGGGGTTCATTTATACATTATATACGTCTATTCATGTACAGATCCTCTTCCCATGTAAAATATTACAGAATGTTCCGTAGACCCCCCTTAATATATGGTCTGGCTTTTTGATATATGTATATAATATGTATATATATACGTATAGTAACACTAATCTTCATTTATCCATTGCCCCCACCTTTCCTTATACATGAGCAGAGTTTGATTTCTAAGCACGTGAGTGTCTTTCTCTTTGGAAATATGTCCATTTCTGTCAGTTATTAGATAACACCATAAGTGATATCATAGGGTATAGGTCTTTTGCTTTCCGACATACCTCATGTTTTGTGATTATTTCCAGGCTCATCTATGGTGCCTCAAAGAGCAGTGCTTCATTATTTTCCATGGCTTATATTCCATTGTGTACATGGATCACTTCTTCTTGGTGCATTCCTCGGTTGATGGACATTTTCATTGCTTCCAAGTGCTGGCTATGGTAAATATTGCTGGCGTACAGGTTTGCCAGCCTGTGACTTTTTGATTCTCATTTTCTCAGGTGATAGGCCAAGCAGTGATTGTGATTGATTGACTGGTAGCTCAATGTTTCCCTTTTCAAAGCACCTACATTGTGTTTTCATTAGTGGCTCTTTACATGCCCCCCTTACCACCGAGGGTACGCATTTCTCCACACTCACTTCACCATTTATTCTTCGCAGCATTTTCCTAATGGCCATTGTGACTGCTGTGAGCTGATAGGTTTTTGTAATATGGGTATGCATGTCATTAAAATTTTTAAAATTCATCATATTCCTATGCCTTTTTCTTTTCTCTTAAAAGAAAAAACCGTGAGTACAATATAGCTCTTGAAATTGTCTTCTTCGAAGGTTGCCCTCTTTTGAATTTTTTGGTCGATTTTTGACCCCAGAAATTTTCTGGAGGGCAGGTGTCATTTACAGAACTGCAAGTTGGTGAAAATTTAGTGACCTTTTCCATTGGGTTCAAAGCTGCTGTTGTGGGAAACGGCCACAAGGATGTAGCATTTCCCCATTCCCCAAGCTGGGTACTAGGGCAGCAGAGCCTTTCTGGAAGTCATTGTCCTAGGTTGTAAATTAGAATGGAATTTGCCAGGAGAAATCCCCATAAGTTTATGTCTCATTACTTCTTCTTGGTTTTTAAAATTTTTTTAATCTGGGTAAAGTTTAGACTATTGTTTCTCCTAGGTGTACACAATCTGGTTCATTTGTACATTATGTATGTCTATTAATGTACAGATCCTCTTCCCATGTAAAATATTACAGTGTTCCATCGACCTCCCTTGCTATATATTCGGTATTTTTGATACATGTATATAATATGTATTTGTATATGGATAGTAACACTAATCATTTCTCAATTTCCCCCCTCCTTTCCTTTTAGATGAGCATAGTTTGTTTTCTACGCCTGTGAGTGTCTTTCTCTTTGGAAATATGTTCATCTGTGTCAGTTATTAGATAATGCCATAAGTGATAATATGGGCTATAGGTCTTTTGCTTTCCGACCTACTTCATGTTTTGTGATTATCTCCAGGCTCATCTATGGTGCCTCAAAGAGCAGTGCTTCAATGTTTTCCATGGCTAATATTCCATTGTGTACATGGACCACTTTTTCATGGTGCATTCCTCTGTTGATGGACATTTTCGTTGCTTCCAAGTGTTGCCTATGGTAAATATTGCTGGAGTGCAGGATTGCCAGCCTGCGATTTTTGATTTTCATTCTCTCAGGTGATAGACCCAGCAGTGGGTATGATTGATTGACTGGTATGGTAGCTCAACGTTTACCTTTTCAAGGCACCTCAATTGTGCTTTCATTAGTGGCTCTTACTGCGTCCCCCCTTAGAATCGAGGGTACGCATCTCTCCACAATCACGTCAGCATTTATTGTTTGCAGCATTTTTGTTGATGGTCATTCTGACTGGTGTGAGCTGATAGGTTTTTGTAATTTGGGTTTACATGTCTGTAAAAATTCCTACAATTCATCATTTTTCCACGCCTTTTTCTTTTCTGTTAAAAGAAAAAAAGTGTGAGTATAATATACCTCTTCAAATTTTCTTTTTGGAAGGTTGCACTCTAGAGTTTTTTGGTCGATTTTCGACCTCAGTATATTTTGGAGGGCGGGTGTCATTTACAGACCTGCAATTGGTGAATATTTAGTGACCTTTTGCAGTGGGTTCAAAGCTGCTGTTGTGGGAAACGTCCACAAGGAGGTAGCATTTCTCCATTCCCCAATCTGGGTACTAGGGCAGCAGAGCCTTTCTGGAAGTCATTGTCCTAGGTTGTAAATTAGAATGGAATTTGCCAGGAGAAATCCCCATAAGTTTATGTCTCATTACTTCTTCTTGGTTTTTAAAATTTTTTTAATCTGGGTAAAGTTTAGAAAATTGTTTGTCCTAGGTGTACACAATCTGGTTCATTTGTACATTATGTATGTCTATTAATGTACAGATCCTCTTCCCATGTAAAATATTACAGTGTTCCGTCGACCTCCCTTGCTATATGTTCGGTCTTTTTGATACATGTATATAATATGTATTTGTATATGTATAGTCACACTAATCTTCATTTCTCAATTTCCCCCCTCCTTTCCTTTTAGATGAGCATAGTTTGTTTTCTACGCCTGTGAGTGTCTTTCTCTTTGGAAATATGTTCATCTGTGTCAGTTATTAGATAATGCCGTACGTGATAATATGGGATATAGGTCTTTTGCTTTCCGACCTACTTCATGTTTTGTGATTATCTCCAGGCTCATCTATGGTGCCTCAAAGAGCAGTGCTTCAATGTTTTCCATGGCTAATATTCCATTGTGTACATGGACCACTTCTTCTTGGTGCATTCCTCTGTTGATGGACATTTTCGTTGCTTCCAAGCGTTGCCTATGGTAAATATTGCTGGAGTGCAGGATTGCCAGCCTGCGATTTTTGATTTTCATTCTCTCAGGTGATAGACCCAGCAGTGGGTATGATTGATTGACTGGTATGGTAGCTCAACGTTTACCTTTTCAAGGCACCTCAATTGTGCTGTCATTAGTGGCTCTTACCACGTCCCCCTTAGAATCGAGGGTACGCATTTCTCCACAATCACGTCAGCATTTCTTGTTTGCAGCATTTTTGTTGATGGCCATTCTGACTGGGGTGAGCTGATAGGTTTTTGTAATTTGGGTTTACATGTCTGTAAAAATTCCTACAATTCATCATTTTTCCACGCCTTTTGCTTTTCTGTTAAAAGAAAAAAGAAAAAGAGTGTGAGTATAATATACCTCTTCAAATTTTCTTTTTGGAAGGTTGCACTCTAGAATTTTTTGGTCGATTTTCGACCTCAGTATTTTTTGGAGGGCAGGTGTCATTTACAGAACTGCAATTGGTGAACATTTAGTGACCTTTTGCAGTGGGTTTAAAGCTGCTGTTGTGGGAAACGGCCACAAGGATGCAGCATTTCTCCATTCCCAAATCGGGGTACTAGGGCAGCAGAGCCGTTCTGGAAGTCGTTTGCCTAGGTGGTCAATTTGAATGGAATGTGCCAGGAAAACCCCCCATAAGTTTATGTCTCATTACTCCTAGTTCGTTGTTTTAATTTTTTCAATTGGGGTAATGGTTAGAATGTTGCTTGTCCAAGGTGTACACACTCTGGTTCATCTACATATTCTATATACCTATTTATGTAGAGATCCTCTTCCCGTGTAAATTATTACAGAGTGTTCCGTAAACCTTCCTTGCTATATGGTCGGTCTTTTTGATATATGTATATAATATGTATTTGTATACATATGGTAACGCTAATCTTCATTTATCCATTCCCCCACCTTTCCTTTTAGATAAGCATAGTTTTTTTTTTTTTTTAATAAGTCTGTGATGGACTTTCTCTGTGGAAATATGTTCATTTGTGTCAGTTATTAGAGAACGCCTATAAGTGATATCATGGGATATAGGACTTTTGCTTTCCGACTTACCTCATGTTCTGTGATTATCTCCAAGATCATCTATGGTGCCTCAAAGAGCAGTGTTTCATTGTTTTCCATGGCTAGTATTCATTGTGTACATGGGCCGCTTCTTCCTTTTCCTTTCATCTGTTGATGGACATTTTGGTTGCTTCACTGTCTTGTCTATTGTGAATAAGGCTGCAGTGCAGCTTTTGCAGCCCGGGTCTTCTTCATTCTGGTCTTCTCAGGTGAGAGGCCCATTGGTGCGCCTGCTGGATTGAATGGTACCTCAATTTTTCCTTTTCAACGCAGCTCCTTTCTGTTCTCATTATTAGCGTTTAACCCTTTTACATCTCACCAGCAGCTAGAGGGTACACAGTTCTCTAAAACCTCTTCAGCATTGACTGTTTGTAGACTTTTTGCCAATGGTCAGTCGACGGGTGTGAGTTGAGAACTTTTCGTAGATTAGATTGCATGAGTCTAATACTTCCTGAGGTTGAGCTTTTATCCATTTCCCTTTCTTTAAAAAGAGAGTGAGTAAAACTTACCTCTTCATACTAGCTTCGTGAACATTTTGCCTGTTTTGAATTTTTTTTATCCATTCCCTACCTCAGCACAATTTTGAGGGCAGGTGTCCTTTACAGCCCTGCGTCCTTGTGAATGAATGGTAAGTGACCATTAGCTGTGGGTTAAAAGCTGCTCTTGCGGGAATCGGCCACAAGGCGGCAGCATTTCTCCTTTACCAAATCTGGTTACTAGGGCAACAGAGCCTTACTGGAAGTGGTGTTCTAGGTTGCAAATTAGAATGGAATGTGCGAGGCAAAAGCCCTTTAAGTTTATGTCTCATTACTTCTTGTTGGTATTTTTAACTTAATTTTTATTTTTTATCACAGCAAACTTGATTACAATGTTTTGTTTGTTCTAGGTGTGCAAGATGTGGTTCTTTCACACATATACATATATCTATTCTTCTTCGGATCCTTTTCCCATGTAGGTTATGACACAGTGTTGAGTAGTCTTCTCTTGGTATTGCGTAGGTCTTTGGTGATTATGTATTTCACGTGTGTTTGTGTCTCTCTGTTAACCTCAATATGGTAATGTATCCAATCCTCACACCTTTCCATTTGGTGAACCATAAGTTTTTTTAATGAATCTATGATAGTGTTTCTCTGTGGAAATACCTTTGTCTGTATCATTTTTTAGGTAACACCTATATGTGATATGATAGGCTATGTGTCTTTCGCTTTCTCACTTACTCCGAGTTGCGTGATTACTTCTAGACTCATCTATGGTGCTGCAAATGGCATTGTTTCATTTTTTCACTAGCTCATATTCCATCTGTACAGGTAGCAGTTCTTCTTTGTCCACCCATCTGTCGGTGGACTTTTTGGTTACTTCCATATCTTGGCCATTGTCATACTGTGCAATGCAGATTTGCGTGCCTGTGTCCTTCCAATTCTGTCTTCTTAGGTTATAGGTCCAGGAATAGGTCTGCTGGATCATATGGTAGCTCAATGTTTACCTTTTAAAGGCACCTCTATTCTGATCTCTTTAGTGGCTCTTTCCAGGTTACGTCCCACTTAAAGTGGAGGGTATGTATTTCTTCCCAGCACCTTCAGCATTTATTCTTTGTAGTTTTTGCTGATGGTTATTCTGAGTGGTGTGAGCTGATACCTCTTTGTGGTTGAATTTGCATGTGTCTCATAATGCGTTGAAATTGAGCTTTAAGACTTGTCCTTTTTATTTTTCCAGCTGTGATTGGAGCTTATTTCTTCAAAGTGTTTTCTTAAAGTATGTGTCACCGTTTGAAATATTTTGGCCATGATCTCCCTCAAGACATTTTGAGGGCAGGTTTCATTTACAGCCCTGCAGTACTTGTTCATATGAAGTGACCATTAGCTCAGGCTTTAAACCTGCTTTTGCAGGTAACGGCCAGAGAGCGGCAGCCTTTCTACGTTCCCCTTGCTGCTACTAGGGAAACAGACCTACCGGTCCGTGGTGTTCTTCGGTTATAAATTAGAGTGCAATGTGCCCGGATAAACCCACAAATGTTGATGTCTCCTTGCTTTTCTTTGTTTTTAAATTTAATTTATATTTATTATTAATTAGAGTAATATTCCATTGTGTACGTGGACCACTTCTTCTTGGTGCATTCCTCGGTTGATGGACATTTTCATTGCTTCCAAGTGTTGGCTATGGTAAATATTGCTGGCGTACAGGTTTGCCAGCCTGTGACTTTTTGATTCTCATTTTCTCAGGTGATAGGCCAAGCAGTGGTTGTGATTGATTGACTGGTAGCTCAATGTTTCCCTTTTCAAAGCACCTACATTGTGTTTTCATTAGTGGCTCTTTACATGCCCCCCCTTACCACCGAGGGTACGCATTTCTCCACACTCCCTTCACCGTTTATTTTTTGCAGCACTTTTCCTAATGGCCATTGTGACTGCTGCGAGCTGATAGGTTTTTGTAATATGGGTATGCATGTCATTAAAATTTTTAAAATTCATCATATTCCTACGCCTTTTTCTTTTCTCTTAAAAGAAAAAACCGTGAGTACAATATAGCTCTTGAAATTGTCTTCTTCGAAGGTTGCCCTCTTCTGAATTTTTTGGTCGATTTTTGACCCCAGAAATTTTCTGGAGGGCAGGCGCCATTTACAGAACTGCAAGTTGGTGAAAATTTAGTGACCTTTTGCAGTGGGTTCAAAGCTGCTGTTGTGGGAAACGTCCACAAGGAGGTAGCATTTCTCCATTCCCCAATCTGGGTACTAGGGCAGCAGAGCCTTTCTGGAAGTCATTGTCCTAGGTTGTAAATTAGAATGGAATTTGCCAGGAGAAATCCCCATAAGTTTATGTCTCATTACTTCTTCTTGGTTTTTAAAATTTTTTTAATCTGGGTAAAGTTTAGAAAATTGTTTGTCCTAGGTGTACACAATCTGGTTCATTTGTACATTATGTATGTCTATTAATGTACAGATCCTCTTCCCATGTAAAATATTACAGTGTTCCGTCGACCTCCCTTGCTATATGTTCGGTCTTTTTGATACATGTATATAATATGTATTTGTATATGTATAGTCACACTAATCTTCATTTCTCAATTTCCCCCCTCCTTTCCTTTTAGATGAGCATAGTTTGTTTTCTACGCCTGTGAGTGTCTTTCTCTTTGGAAATATGTTCATCTGTGTCAGTTATTAGATAATGCCGTACGTGATAATATGGGATATAGGTCTTTTGCTTTCCGACCTACTTCATGTTTTGTGATTATCTCCAGGCTCATCTATGGTGCCTCAAAGAGCAGTGCTTCAATGTTTTCCATGGCTAATATTCCATTGTGTACATGGACCACTTCTTCTTGGTGCATTCCTCTGTTGATGGACATTTTCGTTGCTTCCAAGCGTTGCCTATGGTAAATATTGCTGGAGTGCAGGATTGCCAGCCTGCGATTTTTGATTTTCATTCTCTCAGGTGATAGACCCAGCAGTGGGTATGATTGATTGACTGGTATGGTAGCTCAACGTTTACCTTTTCAAGGCACCTCAATTGTGCTGTCATTAGTGGCTCTTACCACGTCCCCCTTAGAATCGAGGGTACGCATTTCTCCACAATCACGTCAGCATTTCTTGTTTGCAGCATTTTTGTTGATGGCCATTCTGACTGGGGTGAGCTGATAGGTTTTTGTAATTTGGGTTTACATGTCTGTAAAAATTCCTACAATTCATCATTTTTCCACGCCTTTTGCTTTTCTGTTAAAAGAAAAAAGAAAAAGAGTGTGAGTATAATATACCTCTTCAAATTTTCTTTTTGGAAGGTTGCACTCTAGAATTTTTTGGTCGATTTTCGACCTCAGTATTTTTTGGAGGGCAGGTGTCATTTACAGAACTGCAATTGGTGAACATTTAGTGACCTTTTGCAGTGGGTTTAAAGCTGCTGTTGTGGGAAACGGCCACAAGGATGCAGCATTTCTCCATTCCCAAATCGGGGTACTAGGGCAGCAGAGCCGTTCTGGAAGTCATTTGCCTAGGTGGTCAATTTGAATGGAATGTGCCAGGAAAACCCCCCATAAGTTTATGTCTCATTACTCCTAGATCGTTGTTTTAATTTTTTCAATTGGGGTAATGGTTAGAATGTTGCTTGTCCAAGGTGTACACACTCTGGTTCATCTACATATTCTATATACCTATTTATGTAGAGATCCTCTTCCCGTGTAAATTATTACACAGTGTTCCGTAAACCTTCCTTGCTATATGGTCGGTCTTTTTGATATATGTATATAATATGTATTTGTATACATATGGTAACGCTAATCTTCATTTATCCATTCCCCCACCTTTCCTTTTAGATAAGCATAGTTTTTTTTTTTTAATAAGTCTGTGATGGACTTTCTCTGTGGAAATATGTTCATTTGTGTCAGTTATTAGAGAACGCCTATAAGTGATATCATGGGATATAGGACTTTTGCTTTCCGACTTACCTCATGTTCTGTGATTATCTCCAAGATCATCTATGGTGCCTCAAAGAGCAGTGTTTCATTGTTTTCCATGGCTAGTATTCATTGTGTACATGGGCCGCTTCTTCCTTTTCCTTTCATCTGTTGATGGACATTTTGGTTGCTTCACTGTCTTGTCTATTGTGAATAAGGCTGCAGTGCAGCTTTTGCAGCCCGGGTCTTCTTCATTCTGGTCTTCTCAGGTGAGAGGCCCATTGGTGCGCCTGCTGGATTGAATGGTACCTCAATTTTTCCTTTTCAACGCAGCTCCTTTCTGTTCTCATTATTAGCGTTTAACCCTTTTACATCTCACCAGCAGCTAGAGGGTACACAGTTCTCTAAAACCTCTTCAGCATTGACTGTTTGTAGACTTTTTGCCAATGGTCAGTCGACGGGTGTGAGTTGAGAACTTTTCGTAGATTAGATTGCATGAGTCTAATACTTCCTGAGGTTGAGCTTTTATCCATTTCCCTTTCTTTAAAAAGAGAGTGAGTAAAACTTACCTCTTCATACTAGCTTCGTGAACATTTTGCCTGTTTTGAATTTTTTTTATCCATTCCCTACCTCAGCACAATTTTGAGGGCAGGTGTCCTTTACAGCCCTGCGTCCTTGTGAATGAATGGTAAGTGACCATTAGCTGTGGGTTAAAAGCTGCTCTTGCGGGAATCGGCCACAAGGCGGCAGCATTTCTCCTTTACCAAATCTGGTTACTAGGGCAACAGAGCCTTACTGGAAGTGGTGTTCTAGGTTGCAAATTAGAATGGAATGTGCGAGGCAAAAGCCCTTTAAGTTTATGTCTCATTACTTCTTGTTGGTATTTTTAACTTAATTTTTATTTTTTATCACAGCAAACTTGATTACAATGTTTTGTTTGTTCTAGGTGTGCAAGATGTGGTTCTTTCACACATATACATATATCTATTCTTCTTCGGATCCTTTTCCCATGTAGGTTATGACACAGTGTTGAGTAGTCTTCTCTTGGTATTGCGTAGGTCTTTGGTGATTATGTATTTCACGTGTGTTTGTGTCTCTCTGTTAACCTCAATATGGTAATGTATCCAATCCTCACACCTTTCCATTTGGTGAACCATAAGTTTTTTTAATGAATCTATGATAGTGTTTCTCTGTGGAAATACCTTTGTCTGTATCATTTTTTAGGTAACACCTATATGTGATATGATAGGCTATGTGTCTTTCGCTTTCTCACTTACTCCGAGTTGCGTGATTACTTCTAGACTCATCTATGGTGCTGCAAATGGCATTGTTTCATTTTTTCACTAGCTCATATTCCATCTGTACAGGTAGCAGTTCTTCTTTGTCCACCCATCTGTCGGTGGACTTTTTGGTTACTTCCATATCTTGGCCATTGTCATACTGTGCAATGCAGATTTGCGTGCCTGTGTCCTTCCAATTCTGTCTTCTTAGGTTATAGGTCCAGGAATAGGTCTGCTGGATCATATGGTAGCTCAATGTTTACCTTTTAAAGGCACCTCTATTCTGATCTCTTTAGTGGCTCTTTCCAGGTTACGTCCCACTTAAAGTGGAGGGTATGTATTTCTTCCCAGCACCTTCAGCATTTATTCTTTGTAGTTTTTGCTGATGGTTATTCTGAGTGGTGTGAGCTGATACCTCTTTGTGGTTGAATTTGCATGTGTCTCATAATGCGTTGAAATTGAGCTTTAAGACTTGTCCTTTTTATTTTTCCAGCTGTGATTGGAGCTTATTTCTTCAAAGTGTTTTCTTAAAGTATGTGTCACCGTTTGAAATATTTTGGCCATGATCTCCCTCAAGACATTTTGAGGGCAGGTTTCATTTACAGCCCTGCAGTACTTGTTCATATGAAGTGACCATTAGCTCAGGCTTTAAACCTGCTTTTGCAGGTAACGGCCAGAGAGCGGCAGCCTTTCTACGTTCCCCTTGCTGCTACTAGGGAAACAGACCTACCGGTCCGTGGTGTTCTTCGGTTATAAATTAGAGTGCAATGTGCCCGGATAAACCCACAAATGTTGATGTCTCCTTGCTTTTCTTTGTTTTTAAATTTAATTTATATTTATTATTAATTAGAGTAATATTCCATTGTGTACGTGGACCACTTCTTCTTGGTGCATTCCTCGGTTGATGGACATTTTCATTGCTTCCAAGTGTTGGCTATGGTAAATATTGCTGGCGTACAGGTTTGCCAGCCTGTGACTTTTTGATTCTCATTTTCTCAGGTGATAGGCCAAGCAGTGGTTGTGATTGATTGACTGGTAGCTCAATGTTTCCCTTTTCAAAGCACCTACATTGTGTTTTCATTAGTGGCTCTTTACATGCCCCCCCTTACCACCGAGGGTACGCATTTCTCCACACTCCCTTCACCGTTTATTTTTTGCAGCACTTTTCCTAATGGCCATTGTGACTGCTGCGAGCTGATAGGTTTTTGTAATATGGGTATGCATGTCATTAAAATTTTTAAAATTCATCATATTCCTACGCCTTTTTCTTTTCTCTTAAAAGAAAAAACCGTGAGTACAATATAGCTCTTGAAATTGTCTTCTTCGAAGGTTGCCCTCTTCTGAATTTTTTGGTCGATTTTTGACCCCAGAAATTTTCTGGAGGGCAGGCGCCATTTACAGAACTGCAAGTTGGTGAAAATTTAGTGACCTTTTGCAGTGGGTTCAAAGCTGCTGTTGTGGGAAACGTCCACAAGGAGGTAGCATTTCTCCATTCCCCAATCTGGGTACTAGGGCAGCAGAGCCTTTCTGGAAGTCATTGTCCTAGGTTGTAAATTAGAATGGAATTTGCCAGGAGAAATCCCCATAAGTTTATGTCTCATTACTTCTTCTTGGTTTTTAAAATTTTTTTAATCTGGGTAAAGTTTAGAAAATTGTTTGTCCTAGGTGTACACAATCTGGTTCATTTGTACATTATGTATGTCTATTAATGTACAGATCCTCTTCCCATGTAAAATATTACAGTGTTCCGTCGACCTCCCTTGCTATATGTTCGGTCTTTTT
This sequence comes from Balaenoptera borealis, assembly GCF_965194805.1. Classification (NCBI taxonomy): domain Eukaryota; kingdom Metazoa; phylum Chordata; class Mammalia; order Artiodactyla; family Balaenopteridae; genus Balaenoptera; species Balaenoptera borealis. Next base: position 349,695 of record NW_028123684.1, read on the forward strand.
GATACATGTATATAATATGTATTTGTATATGTATAGTCACACTAATCTTCATTTCTCAATTTCCCCCCTCCTTTCCTTTTAGATGAGCATAGTTTGTTTTCTACGCCTGTGAGTGTCTTTCTCTTTGGAAATATGTTCATCTGTGTCAGTTATTAGATAATGCCGTACGTGATAATATGGGATATAGGTCTTTTGCTTTCCGACCTACTTCATGTTTTGTGATTATCTCCAGGCTCATCTATGGTGCCTCAAAGAGCAGTGCTTCAATGTTTTCCATGGCTAATATTCCATTGTGTACATGGACCACTTCTTCTTGGTGCATTCCTCTGTTGATGGACATTTTCGTTGCTTCCAAGCGTTGCCTATGGTAAATATTGCTGGAGTGCAGGATTGCCAGCCTGCGATTTTTGATTTTCATTCTCTCAGGTGATAGACCCAGCAGTGGGTATGATTGATTGACTGGTATGGTAGCTCAACGTTTACCTTTTCAAGGCACCTCAATTGTGCTGTCATTAGTGGCTCTTACCACGTCCCCCTTAGAATCGAGGGTACGCATTTCTCCACAATCACGTCAGCATTTCTTGTTTGCAGCATTTTTGTTGATGGCCATTCTGACTGGGGTGAGCTGATAGGTTTTTGTAATTTGGGTTTACATGTCTGTAAAAATTCCTACAATTCATCATTTTTCCACGCCTTTTGCTTTTCTGTTAAAAGAAAAAAGATAAAGAGTGTGAGTATAATATACCTCTTCAAATTTTCTTTTTGGAAGGTTGCACTCTAGAATTTTTTGGTCGATTTTCGACCTCAGTATTTTTTGGAGGGCAGGTGTCATTTACAGAACTGCAATTGGTGAACATTTAGTGACCTTTTGCAGTGGGTTTAAAGCTGCTGTTGTGGGAAACGGCCACAAGGATGCAGCATTTCTCCATTCCCAAATCGGGGTACTAGGGCAGCAGAGCCGTTCTGGAAGTCATTTGCCTAGGTGGTCAATTTGAATGGAATGTGCCAGGAAAACCCCCCATAAGTTTATGTCTCATTACTCCTAGATCGTTGTTTTAATTTTTTCAATTGGGGTAATGGTTAGAATGTTGCTTGTCCAAGGTGTACACACTCTGGTTCATCTACATATTCTATATACCTATTTATGTAGAGATCCTCTTCCCGTGTAAATTATTACAGAGTGTTCCGTAAACCTTCCTTGCTATATGGTCGGTCTTTTTGATATATGTATATAATATGTATTTGTATACATATGGTAACGCTAATCTTCATTTATCCATTCCCCCACCTTTCCTTTTAGATAAGCATAGTTTTTTTTTTTTAATAAGTCTGTGATGGACTTTCTCTGTGGAAATATGTTCATTTGTGTCAGTTATTAGAGAACGCCTATAAGTGATATCATGGGATATAGGACTTTTGCTTTCCGACTTACCTCATGTTCTGTGATTATCTCCAAGATCATCTATGGTGCCTCAAAGAGCAGTGTTTCATTGTTTTCCATGGCTAGTATTCATTGTGTACATGGGCCGCTTCTTCCTTTTCCTTTCATCTGTTGATGGACATTTTGGTTGCTTCACTGTCTTGTCTATTGTGAATAAGGCTGCAGTGCAGCTTTTGCAGCCCGGGTCTTCTTCATTCTGGTCTTCTCAGGTGAGAGGCCCATTGGTGCGCCTGCTGGATTGAATGGTACCTCAATTTTTCCTTTTCAACGCAGCTCCTTTCTGTTCTCATTATTAGCGTTTAACCCTTTTACATCTCACCAGCAGCTAGAGGGTACACAGTTCTCTAAAACCTCTTCAGCATTGACTGTTTGTAGACTTTTTGCCAATGGTCAGTCGACGGGTGTGAGTTGAGAACTTTTCGTAGATTAGATTGCATGAGTCTAATACTTCCTGAGGTTGAGCTTTTATCCATTTCCCTTTCTTTAAAAAGAGAGTGAGTAAAACTTACCTCTTCATACTAGCTTCGTGAACATTTTGCCTGTTTTGAATTTTTTTTATCCATTCCCTACCTCAGCACAATTTTGAGGGCAGGTGTCCTTTACAGCCCTGCGTCCTTGTGAATGAATGGTAAGTGACCATTAGCTGTGGGTTAAAAGCTGCTCTTGCGGGAATCGGCCACAAGGCGGCAGCATTTCTCCTTTACCAAATCTGGTTACTAGGGCAACAGAGCCTTACTGGAAGTGGTGTTCTAGGTTGCAAATTAGAATGGAATGTGCGAGGCAAAAGCCCTTTAAGTTTATGTCTCATTACTTCTTGTTGGTATTTTTAACTTAATTTTTATTTTTTATCACAGCAAACTTGATTACAATGTTTTGTTTGTTCTAGGTGTGCAAGATGTGGTTCTTTCACACATATACATATATCTATTCTTCTTCGGATCCTTTTCCCATGTAGGTTATGACACAGTGTTGAGTAGTCTTCTCTTGGTATTGCGTAGGTCTTTGGTGATTATGTATTTCACGTGTGTTTGCGTCTCTCTGTTAACCTCAATATGGTAATGTATCCAATCCTCACACCTTTCCATTTGGTGAACCATAAGTTTTTTTAATGAATCTATGATAGTGTTTCTCTGTGGAAATACCTTTGTCTGTATCATTTTTTAGGTAACACCTATATGTGATATGATAGGCTATGTGTCTTTCGCTTTCTCACTTACTCCGAGTTGCGTGATTACTTCTAGACTCATCTATGTGCTGCAAATGGCATTGTTTCATTTTTTCACTAGCTCATATTCCATCTGTACAGGTAGCAGTTCTTCTTTGTCCACCCATCTGTCGGTGGACTTTTTGGTTACTTCCATATCTTGGCCATTGTAATACTGTGCAATGCAGATTTGCGTGCCTGTGTCCTTCCAATTCTGTCTTCTTAGGTTATAGGTCCAGGAATAGGTCTGCTGGATCATATGGTAGCTCAATGTTTACCTTTTAAAGGCACCTCTATTCTGATCTCTTTAGTGGCTCTTTCCAGGTTACGTCCCACTTAAAGTGGAGGGTATGTATTTCTTCCCAGCACCTTCAGCATTTATTCTTTGTAGTTTTTGCTGATGGTTATTCTGAGTGGTGTGAGCTGATACCTCTTTGTGGTTGAATTTGCATGTGTCTCATAATGCGTTGAAATTGAGCTTTAAGACTTGTCCTTTTTATTTTTCCAGCTGTGATTGGAGCTTATTTCTTCAAAGTGTTTTCTTAAAGTATGTGTCACCGTTTGAAATATTTTGGCCATGATCTCCCTCAAGACATTTTGAGGGCAGGTTTCATTTACAGCCCTGCAGTACTTGTTCATATGAAGTGACCATTAGCTCAGGCTTTAAACCTGCTTTTGCAGGTAACGGCCAGAGAGCGGCAGCCTTTCTACGTTCCCCTTGCTGCTACTAGGGAAACAGACCTACCGGTCCGTGGTGTTCTTCGGTTATAAATTAGAGTGCAATGTGCCCGGATAAACCCACAAATGTTGATGTCTCCTTGCTTTTCTTTGTTTTTAAATTTAATTTATATTTATTATTAATTAGAGTAATATTCCATTGTGTACGTGGACCACTTCTTCTTGGTGCATTCCTCGGTTGATGGACATTTTCATTGCTTCCAAGTGTTGGCTATGGTAAATATTGCTGGCGTACAGGTTTGCCAGCCTGTGACTTTTTGATTCTCATTTTCTCAGGTGATAGGCCAAGCAGTGGTTGTGATTGATTGACTGGTAGCTCAATGTTTCCCTTTTCAAAGCACCTACATTGTGTTTTCATTAGTGGCTCTTTACATGCCCCCCCTTACCACCGAGGGTACGCATTTCTCCACACTCCCTTCACCGTTTATTTTTTGCAGCACTTTTCCTAATGGCCATTGTGACTGCTGCGAGCTGATAGGTTTTTGTAATATGGGTATGCATGTCATTAAAATTTTTAAAATTCATCATATTCCTACGCCTTTTTCTTTTCTCTTAAAAGAAAAAACCGTGAGTACAATATAGCTCTTGAAATTGTCTTCTTCGAAGGTTGCCCTCTTCTGAATTTTTTGGTCGATTTTTGACCCCAGAAATTTTCTGGAGGGCAGGCGCCATTTACAGAACTGCAAGTTGGTGAAAATTTAGTGACCTTTTGCAGTGGGTTCAAAGCTGCTGTTGTGGGAAACGTCCACAAGGAGGTAGCATTTCTCCATTCCCCAATCTGGGTACTAGGGCAGCAGAGCCGTTCTGGAAGTCATTGTCCTAGGTTGTAAATTAGAATGGAATTTGCCAGGAGAAATCCCCATAAGTTTATGTCTCATTACTTCTTCTTGGTTTTTAAAATTTTTTTAATCTGGGTAAAGTTTAGAAAATTGTTTGTCCTAGGTGTACACAATCTGGTTCATTTGTACATTATGTATGTCTATTAATGTACAGATCCTCTTCCCATGTAAAATATTACAGTGTTCCGTCGACCTCCCTTGCTATATGTTCGGTCTTTTTGATACATGTATATAATATGTATTTGTATATGTATAGTCACACTAATCTTCATTTCTCAATTTCCCCCCTCCTTTCCTTTTAGATGAGCATAGTTTGTTTTCTACGCCTGTGAGTGTCTTTCTCTTTGGAAATATGTTCATCTGTGTCAGTTATTAGATAATGCCGTACGTGATAATATGGGATATAGGTCTTTTGCTTTCCGACCTACTTCATGTTTTGTGATTATCTCCAGGCTCATCTATGGTGCCTCAAAGAGCAGTGCTTCAATGTTTTCCATGGCTAATATTCCATTGTGTACATGGACCACTTCTTCTTGGTGCATTCCTCTGTTGATGGACATTTTCGTTGCTTCCAAGCGTTGCCTATGGTAAATATTGCTGGAGTGCAGGATTGCCAGCCTGCGATTTTTGATTTTCATTCTCTCAGGTGATAGACCCAGCAGTGGGTATGATTGATTGACTGGTATGGTAGCTCAACGTTTACCTTTTCAAGGCACCTCAATTGTGCTGTCATTAGTGGCTCTTACCACGTCCCCCTTAGAATCGAGGGTACGCATTTCTCCACAATCACGTCAGCATTTCTTGTTTGCAGCATTTTTGTTGATGGCCATTCTGACTGGGGTGAGCTGATAGGTTTTTGTAATTTGGGTTTACATGTCTGTAAAAATTCCTACAATTCATCATTTTTCCACGCCTTTTGCTTTTCTGTTAAAAGAAAAAAGAAAAAGAGTGTGAGTATAATATACCTCTTCAAATTTTCTTTTTGGAAGGTTGCACTCTAGAATTTTTTGGTCGATTTTCGACCTCAGTATTTTTTGGAGGGCAGGTGTCATTTACAGAACTGCAATTGGTGAACATTTAGTGACCTTTTGCAGTGGGTTTAAAGCTGCTGTTGTGGGAAACGGCCACAAGGATGCAGCATTTCTCCATTCCCAAATCGGGGTACTAGGGCAGCAGAGCCGTTCTGGAAGTCATTTGCCTAGGTGGTCAATTTGAATGGAATGTGCCAGGAAAACCCCCCATAAGTTTATGTCTCATTACTCCTAGATCGTTGTTTTAATTTTTTCAATTGGGGTAATGGTTAGAATGTTGCTTGTCCAAGGTGTACACACTCTGGTTCATCTACATATTCTATATACCTATTTATGTAGAGATCCTCTTCCCGTGTAAATTATTACACAGTGTTCCGTAAACCTTCCTTGCTATATGGTCGGTCTTTTTGATATATGTATATAATATGTATTTGTATACATATGGTAACGCTAATCTTCATTTATCCATTCCCCCACCTTTCCTTTTAGATAAGCATAGTTTTTTTTTTTTAATAAGTCTGTGATGGACTTTCTCTGTGGAAATATGTTCATTTGTGTCAGTTATTAGAGAACGCCTATAAGTGATATCATGGGATATAGGACTTTTGCTTTCCGACTTACCTCATGTTCTGTGATTATCTCCAAGATCATCTATGGTGCCTCAAAGAGCAGTGTTTCATTGTTTTCCATGGCTAGTATTCATTGTGTACATGGGCCGCTTCTTCCTTTTCCTTTCATCTGTTGATGGACATTTTGGTTGCTTCACTGTCTTGTCTATTGTGAATAAGGCTGCAGTGCAGCTTTTGCAGCCCGGGTCTTCTTCATTCTGGTCTTCTCAGGTGAGAGGCCCATTGGTGCGCCTGCTGGATTGAATGGTACCTCAATTTTTCCTTTTCAACGCAGCTCCTTTCTGTTCTCATTATTAGCGTTTAACCCTTTTACATCTCACCAGCAGCTAGAGGGTACACAGTTCTCTAAAACCTCTTCAGCATTGACTGTTTGTAGACTTTTTGCCAATGGTCAGTCGACGGGTGTGAGTTGAGAACTTTTCGTAGATTAGATTGCATGAGTCTAATACTTCCTGAGGTTGAGCTTTTATCCATTTCCCTTTCTTTAAAAAGAGAGTGAGTAAAACTTACCTCTTCATACTAGCTTCGTGAACATTTTGCCTGTTTTGAATTTTTTTTATCCATTCCCTACCTCAGCACAATTTTGAGGGCAGGTGTCCTTTACAGCCCTGCGTCCTTGTGAATGAATGGTAAGTGACCATTAGCTGTGGGTTAAAAGCTGCTCTTGCGGGAATCGGCCACAAGGCGGCAGCATTTCTCCTTTACCAAATCTGGTTACTAGGGCAACAGAGCCTTACTGGAAGTGGTGTTCTAGGTTGCAAATTAGAATGGAATGTGCGAGGCAAAAGCCCTTTAAGTTTATGTCTCATTACTTCTTGTTGGTATTTTTAACTTAATTTTTATTTTTTATCACAGCAAACTTGATTACAATGTTTTGTTTGTTCTAGGTGTGCAAGATGTGGTTCTTTCACACATATACATATATCTATTCTTCTTCGGATCCTTTTCCCATGTAGGTTATGACACAGTGTTGAGTAGTCTTCTCTTGGTATTGCGTAGGTCTTTGGTGATTATGTATTTCACGTGTGTTTGTGTCTCTCTGTTAACCTCAGTATGGTAATGTATCCAATCCTCACACCTTTCCATTTGGTGAACCATAAGTTTTTTTAATGAATCCATGATAGTGTTTCTCTGTGGAAATACCTTTGTCTGTATCATTTTTTAGGTAACACCTATATGTGATATGATAGGCTATGTGTCTTTCGCTTTCTCACTTACTCCGAGTTGCGTGATTACTTCTAGACTCATCTATGGTGCTGCAAATGGCATTGTTTCATTTTTTCACTAGCTCATATTCCATCTGTACAGGTAGCAGTTCTTCTTTGTCCACCCATCTGTCGGTGGACTTTTTGGTTACTTCCATATCTTGGCCATTGTAATACTGTGCAATGCAGATTTGCGTGCCTGTGTCCTTCCAATTCTGTCTTCTTAGGTTATAGGTCCAGGAATAGGTCTGCTGGATCATATGGTAGCTCAATGTTTACCTTTTAAAGGCACCTCTATTCTGATCTCTTTAGTGGCTCTTTCCAGGTTACGTCCCACTTAAAGTGGAGGGTATGTATTTCTTCCCAGCACCTTCAGCATTTATTCTTTGTAGTTTTTGCTGATGGTTATTCTGAGTGGTGTGAGCTGATACCTCTTTGTGGTTGAATTTGCATGTGTCTCATAATGCGTTGAAATTGAGCTTTAAGACTTGTCCTTTTTATTTTTCCAGCTGTGATTGGAGCTTATTTCTTCAAAGTGTTTTCTTAAAGTATGTGTCACCGTTTGAAATATTTTGGCCATGATCTCCCTCAAGACATTTTGAGGGCAGGTTTCATTTACAGCCCTGCAGTACTTGTTCATATGAAGTGACCATTAGCTCAGGCTTTAAACCTGCTTTTGCAGGTAACGGCCAGAGAGCGGCAGCCTTTCTACGTTCCCCTTGCTGCTACTAGGGAAACAGACCTACCGGTCCGTGGTGTTCTTCGGTTATAAATTAGAGTGCAATGTGCCCGGATAAACCCACAAATGTTGATGTCTCCTTGCTTTTCTTTGTTTTTAAATTTAATTTATATTTATTATTAATTAGAGTAATATTCCATTGTGTACGTGGACCACTTCTTCTTGGTGCATTCCTCGGTTGATGGACATTTTCATTGCTTCCAAGTGTTGGCTATGGTAAATATTGCTGGCGTACAGGTTTGCCAGCCTGTGACTTTTTGATTCTCATTTTCTCAGGTGATAGGCCAAGCAGTGGTTGTGATTGATTGACTGGTAGCTCAATGTTTCCCTTTTCAAAGCACCTACATTGTGTTTTCATTAGTGGCTCTTTACATGCCCCCCCTTACCACCGAGGGTACGCATTTCTCCACACTCCCTTCACCGTTTATTTTTTGCAGCACTTTTCCTAATGGCCATTGTGACTGCTGCGAGCTGATAGGTTTTTGTAATATGGGTATGCATGTCATTAAAATTTTTAAAATTCATCATATTCCTACGCCTTTTTCTTTTCTCTTAAAAGAAAAAACCGTGAGTACAATATAGCTCTTGAAATTGTCTTCTTCGAAGGTTGCCCTCTTCTGAATTTTTTGGTCGATTTTTGACCCCAGAAATTTTCTGGAGGGCAGGCGCCATTTACAGAACTGCAAGTTGGTGAAAATTTAGTGACCTTTTGCAGTGGGTTCAAAGCTGCTGTTGTGGGAAACGTCCACAAGGAGGTAGCATTTCTCCATTCCCCAATCTGGGTACTAGGGCAGCAGAGCCTTTCTGGAAGTCATTGTCCTAGGTTGTAAATTAGAATGGAATTTGCCAGGAGAAATCCCCATAAGTTTATGTCTCATTACTTCTTCTTGGTTTTTAAAATTTTTTTAATCTGGGTAAAGTTTAGAAAATTGTTTGTCCTAGGTGTACACAATCTGGTTCATTTGTACATTATGTATGTCTATTAATGTACAGATCCTCTTCCCATGTAAAATATTACAGTGTTCCGTCGACCTCCCTTGCTATATGTTCGGTCTTTTTGATACATGTATATAATATGTATTTGTATATGTATAGTCACACTAATCTTCATTTCTCAATTTCCCCCCTCCTTTCCTTTTAGATGAGCATAGTTTGTTTTCTACGCCTGTGAGTGTCTTTCTCTTTGGAAATATGTTCATCTGTGTCAGTTATTAGATAATGCCGTACGTGATAATATGGGATATAGGTCTTTTGCTTTCCGACCTACTTCATGTTTTGTGATTATCTCCAGGCTCATCTATGGTGCCTCAAAGAGCAGTGCTTCAATGTTTTCCATGGCTAATATTCCATTGTGTACATGGACCACTTCTTCTTGGTGCATTCCTCTGTTGATGGACATTTTCGTTGCTTCCAAGCGTTGCCTATGGTAAATATTGCTGGAGTGCAGGATTGCCAGCCTGCGATTTTTGATTTTCATTCTCTCAGGTGATAGACCCAGCAGTGGGTATGATTGATTGACTGGTATGGTAGCTCAACGTTTACCTTTTCAAGGCACCTCAATTGTGCTGTCATTAGTGGCTCTTACCACGTCCCCCTTAGAATCGAGGGTACGCATTTCTCCACAATCACGTCAGCATTTCTTGTTTGCAGCATTTTTGTTGATGGCCATTCTGACTGGGGTGAGCTGATAGGTTTTTGTAATTTGGGTTTACATGTCTGTAAAAATTCCTACAATTCATCATTTTTCCACGCCTTTTGCTTTTCTGTTAAAAGAAAAAAGAAAAAGAGTGTGAGTATAATATACCTCTTCAAATTTTCTTTTTGGAAGGTTGCACTCTAGAATTTTTTGGTCGATTTTCGACCTCAGTATTTTTTGGAGGGCAGGTGTCATTTACAGAACTGCAATTGGTGAACATTTAGTGACCTTTTGCAGTGGGTTTAAAGCTGCTGTTGTGGGAAACGGCCACAAGGATGCAGCATTTCTCCATTCCCAAATCGGGGTACTAGGGCAGCAGAGCCGTTCTGGAAGTCGTTTGCCTAGGTGGTCAATTTGAATGGAATGTGCCAGGAAAACCCCCCATAAGTTTATGTCTCATTACTCCTAGTTCGTTGTTTTAATTTTTTCAATTGGGGTAATGGTTAGAATGTTGCTTGTCCAAGGTGTACACACTCTGGTTCATCTACATATTCTATATACCTATTTATGTAGAGATCCTCTTCCCGTGTAAATTATTACAGAGTGTTCCGTAAACCTTCCTTGCTATATGGTCGGTCTTTTTGATATATGTATATAATATGTATTTGTATACATATGGTAACGCTAATCTTCATTTATCCATTCCCCCACCTTTCCTTTTAGATAAGCATAGTTTTTTTTTTTAATAAGTCTGTGATGGACTTTCTCTGTGGAAATATGTTCATTTGTGTCAGTTATTAGAGAACGCCTATAAGTGATATCATGGGATATAGGACTTTTGCTTTCCGACTTACCTCATGTTCTGTGATTATCTCCAAGATCATCTATGGTGCCTCAAAGAGCAGTGTTTCATTGTTTTCCATGGCTAGTATTCATTGTGTACATGGGCCGCTTCTTCCTTTTCCTTTCATCTGTTGATGGACATTTTGGTTGCTTCACTGTCTTGTCTATTGTGAATAAGGCTGCAGTGCAGCTTTTGCAGCCCGGGTCTTCTTCATTCTGGTCTTCTCAGGTGAGAGGCCCATTGGTGCGCCTGCTGGATTGAATGGTACCTCAATTTTTCCTTTTCAACGCAGCTCCTTTCTGTTCTCATTATTAGCGTTTAACCCTTTTACATCTCACCAGCAGCTAGAGGGTACACAGTTCTCTAAAACCTCTTCAGCATTGACTGTTTGTAGACTTTTTGCCAATGGTCAGTCGACGGGTGTGAGTTGAGAACTTTTCGTAGATTAGATTGCATGAGTCTAATACTTCCTGAGGTTGAGCTTTTATCCATTTCCCTTTCTTTAAAAAGAGAGTGAGTAAAACTTACCTCTTCATACTAGCTTCGTGAACATTTTGCCTGTTTTGAATTTTTTTTATCCATTCCCTACCTCAGCACAATTTTGAGGGCAGGTGTCCTTTACAGCCCTGCGTCCTTGTGAATGAATGGTAAGTGACCATTAGCTGTGGGTTAAAAGCTGCTCTTGCGGGAATCGGCCACAAGGCGGCAGCATTTCTCCTTTACCAAATCTGGTTACTAGGGCAACAGAGCCTTACTGGAAGTGGTGTTCTAGGTTGCAAATTAGAATGGAATGTGCGAGGCAAAAGCCCTTTAAGTTTATGTCTCATTACTTCTTGTTGGTATTTTTAACTTAATTTTTATTTTTTATCACAGCAAACTTGATTACAATGTTTTGTTTGTTCTAGGTGTGCAAGATGTGGTTCTTTCACACATATACATATATCTATTCTTCTTCGGATCCTTTTCCCATGTAGGTTATGACACAGTGTTGAGTAGTCTTCTCTTGGTATTGCGTAGGTCTTTGGTGATTATGTATTTCACGTGTGTTTGTGTCTCTCTGTTAACCTCAGTATGGTAATGTATCCAATCCTCACACCTTTCCATTTGGTGAACCATAAGTTTTTTTAATGAATCTATGATAGTGTTTCTCTGTGGAAATACCTTTGTCTGTATCATTTTTTAGGTAACACCTATATGCGATATGATAGGCTATGTGTCTTTCGCTTTCTCACTTACTCCGAGTTGCGTGATTACTTCTAGACTCATCTATGGTGCTGCAAATGGCATTGTTTCATTTTTTCACTAGCTCATATTCCATCTGTACAGGTAGCAGTTCTTCTTTGTCCACCCATCTGTCGGTGGACTTTTTGGTTACTTCCATATCTTGGCCATTGTAATACTGTGCAATGCAGATTTGCGTGCCTGTGTCCTTCCAATTCTGTCTTCTTAGGTTATAGGTCCAGGAATAGGTCTGCTGGATCATATGGTAGCTCAATGTTTACCTTTTAAAGGCACCTCTATTCTGATCTCTTTAGTGGCTCTTTCCAGGTTACGTCCCACTTAAAGTGGAGGGTATGTATTTCTTCCCAGCACCTTCAGCATTTATTCTTTGTAGTTTTTGCTGATGGTTATTCTGAGTGGTGTGAGCTGATACCTCTTTGTGGTTGAATTTGCATGTGTCTCATAATGCGTTGAAATTGAGCTTTAAGACTTGTCCTTTTTATTTTTCCAGCTGTGATTGGAGCTTATTTCTTCAAAGTGTTTTCTTAAAGTATGTGTCACCGTTTGAAATATTTTGGCCATGATCTCCCTCAAGACATTTTGAGGGCAGGTTTCATTTACAGCCCTGCAGTACTTGTTCATATGAAGTGACCATTAGCTCAGGCTTTAAACCTGCTTTTGCAGGTAACGGCCAGAGAGCGGCAGCCTTTCTACGTTCCCCTTGCTGCTACTAGGGAAACAGACCTACCGGTCCGTGGTGTTCTTCGGTTATAAATTAGAGTGCAATGTGCCCGGATAAACCCACAAATGTTGATGTCTCCTTGCTTTTCTTTGTTTTTAAATTTAATTTATATTTATTATTAATTAGAGTAATATTCCATTGTGTACGTGGACCACTTCTTCTTGGTGCATTCCTCGGTTGATGGACATTTTCATTGCTTCCAAGTGTTGGCTATGGTAAATATTGCTGGCGTACAGGTTTGCCAGCCTGTGACTTTTTGATTCTCATTTTCTCAGGTGATAGGCCAAGCAGTGGTTGTGATTGATTGACTGGTAGCTCAATGTTTCCCTTTTCAAAGCACCTACATTGTGTTTTCATTAGTGGCTCTTTACATGCCCCCCCTTACCACCGAGGGTACGCATTTCTCCACACTCCCTTCACCGTTTATTTTTTGCAGCACTTTTCCTAATGGCCATTGTGACTGCTGCGAGCTGATAGGTTTTTGTAATATGGGTATGCATGTCATTAAAATTTTTAAAATTCATCATATTCCTACGCCTTTTTCTTTTCTCTTAAAAGAAAAAACCGTGAGTACAATATAGCTCTTGAAATTGTCTTCTTCGAAGGTTGCCCTCTTCTGAATTTTTTGGTCGATTTTTGACCCCAGAAATTTTCTGGAGGGCAGGCGCCATTTACAGAACTGCAAGTTGGTGAAAATTTAGTGACCTTTTGCAGTGGGTTCAAAGCTGCTGTTGTGGGAAACGTCCACAAGGAGGTAGCATTTCTCCATTCCCCAATCTGGGTACTAGGGCAGCAGAGCCTTTCTGGAAGTCATTGTCCTAGGTTGTAAATTAGAATGGAATTTGCCAGGAGAAATCCCCATAAGTTTATGTCTCATTACTTCTTCTTGGTTTTTAAAATTTTTTTAATCTGGGTAAAGTTTAGAAAATTGTTTGTCCTAGGTGTACACAATCTGGTTCATTTGTACATTATGTATGTCTATTAATGTACAGATCCTCTTCCCATGTAAAATATTACAGTGTTCCGTCGACCTCCCTTGCTATATGTTCGGTCTTTTTGATACATGTATATAATATGTATTTGTATATGTATAGTCACACTAATCTTCATTTCTCAATTTCCCCCCTCCTTTCCTTTTAGATGAGCATAGTTTGTTTTCTACGCCTGTGAGTGTCTTTCTCTTTGGAAATATGTTCATCTGTGTCAGTTATTAGATAATGCCGTACGTGATAATATGGGATATAGGTCTTTTGCTTTCCGACCTACTTCATGTTTTGTGATTATCTCCAGGCTCATCTATGGTGCCTCAAAGAGCAGTACTTCAATGTTTTCCATGGCTAATATTCCATTGTGTACATGGACCACTTCTTCTTGGTGCATTCCTCTGTTGATGGACATTTTCGTTGCTTCCAAGTGTTGCCTATGGTAAATATTGCTGGAGTGCAGGATTGCCAGCCTGCGATTTTTGATTTTCATTCTCTCAGGTGATAGACCCAGCAGTGGGTATGATTGATTGACTGGTATGGTAGCTCAACGTTTACCTTTTCAAGGCACCTCAATTGTGCTGTCATTAGTGGCTCTTACCACGTCCCCCTTAGAATCGAGGGTACGCATTTCTCCACAATCACGTCAGCATTTCTTGTTTGCAGCATTTTTGTTGATGGCCATTCTGACTGGGGTGAGCTGATAGGTTTTTGTAATTTGGGTTTACATGTCTGTAAAAATTCCTACAATTCATCATTTTTCCACGCCTTTTGCTTTTCTGTTAAAAGAAAAAAGAAAAAGAGTGTGAGTATAATATACCTCTTCAAATTTTCTTTTTGGAAGGTTGCACTCTAGAATTTTTTGGTCGATTTTCGACCTCAGTATTTTTTGGAGGGCAGGTGTCATTTACAGAACTGCAATTGGTGAACATTTAGTGACCTTTTGCAGTGGGTTTAAAGCTGCTGTTGTGGGAAACGGCCACAAGGATGCAGCATTTCTCCATTCCCAAATCGGGGTACTAGGGCAGCAGAGCCGTTCTGGAAGTCGTTTGCCTAGGTGGTCAATTTGAATGGAATGTGCCAGGAAAACCCCCCATAAGTTTATGTCTCATTACTCCTAGTTCGTTGTTTTAATTTTTTCAATTGGGGTAATGGTTAGAATGTTGCTTGTCCAAGGTGTACACACTCTGGTTCATCTACATATTCTATATACCTATTTATGTAGAGATCCTCTTCCCGTGTAAATTATTACAGAGTGTTCCGTAAACCTTCCTTGCTATATGGTCGGTCTTTTTGATATATGTATATAATATGTATTTGTATACATATGGTAACGCTAATCTTCATTTATCCATTCCCCCACCTTTCCTTTTAGATAAGCATAGTTTTTTTTTTTAATAAGTCTGTGATGGACTTTCTCTGTGGAAATATGTTCATTTGTGTCAGTTATTAGAGAACGCCTATAAGTGATATCATGGGATATAGGACTTTTGCTTTCCGACTTACCTCATGTTCTGTGATTATCTCCAAGATCATCTATGGTGCCTCAAAGAGCAGTGTTTCATTGTTTTCCATGGCTAGTATTCATTGTGTACATGGGCCGCTTCTTCCTTTTCCTTTCATCTGTTGATGGACATTTTGGTTGCTTCACTGTCTTGTCTATTGTGAATAAGGCTGCAGTGCAGCTTTTGCAGCCCGGGTCTTCTTCATTCTGGTCTTCTCAGGTGAGAGGCCCATTGGTGCGCCTGCTGGATTGAATGGTACCTCAATTTTTCCTTTTCAACGCAGCTCCTTTCTGTTCTCATTATTAGCGTTTAACCCTTTTACATCTCACCAGCAGCTAGAGGGTACACAGTTCTCTAAAACCTCTTCAGCATTGACTGTTTGTAGACTTTTTGCCAATGGTCAGTCGACGGGTGTGAGTTGAGAACTTTTCGTAGATTAGATTGCATGAGTCTAATACTTCCTGAGGTTGAGCTTTTATCCATTTCCCTTTCTTTAAAAAGAGAGTAAAACTTACCTCTTCATACTAGCTTCGTGAACATTTTGCCTGTTTTGAATTTTTTTTATCCATTCCCTACCTCAGCACAATTTTGAGGGCAGGTGTCCTTTACAGCCCTGCGTCCTTGTGAATGAATGGTAAGTGACCATTAGCTGTGGGTTAAAAGCTGCTCTTGCGGGAATCGGCCACAAGGCGGCAGCATTTCTCCTTTACCAAATCTGGTTACTAGGGCAACAGAGCCTTACTGGAAGTGGTGTTCTAGGTTGCAAATTAGAATGGAATGTGCGAGGCAAAAGCCCTTTAAGTTTATGTCTCATTACTTCTTGTTGGTATTTTTAACTTAATTTTTATTTTTTATCACAGCAAACTTGATTACAATGTTTTGTTTGTTCTAGGTGTGCAAGATGTGGTTCTTTCACACATATACATATATCTATTCTTCTTCGGATCCTTTTCCCATGTAGGTTATGACACAGTGTTGAGTAGTCTTCTCTTGGTATTGCGTAGGTCTTTGGTGATTATGTATTTCACGTGTGTTTGTGTCTCTCTGTTAACCTCAGTATGGTAATGTATCCAATCCTCACACCTTTCCATTTGGTGAACCATAAGTTTTTTTAATGAATCCATGATAGTGTTTCTCTGTGGAAATACCTTTGTCTGTATCATTTTTTAGGTAACACCTATATGTGATATGATAGGCTATGTGTCTTTCGCTTTCTCACTTACTCCGAGTTGCGTGATTACTTCTAGACTCATCTATGGTGCTGCAAATGGCATTGTTTCATTTTTTCACTAGCTCATATTCCATCTGTACAGGTAGCAGTTCTTCTTTGTCCACCCATCTGTCGGTGGACTTTTTGGTTACTTCCATATCTTGGCCATTGTAATACTGTGCAATGCAGATTTGCGTGCCTGTGTCCTTCCAATTCTGTCTTCTTAGGTTATAGGTCCAGGAATAGGTCTGCTGGATCATATGGTAGCTCAATGTTTACCTTTTAAAGGCACCTCTATTCTGATCTCTTTAGTGGCTCTTTCCAGGTTACGTCCCACTTAAAGTGGAGGGTATGTATTTCTTCCCAGCACCTTCAGCATTTATTCTTTGTAGTTTTTGCTGATGGTTATTCTGAGTGGTGTGAGCTGATACCTCTTTGTGGTTGAATTTGCATGTGTCTCATAATGCGTTGAAATTGAGCTTTAAGACTTGTCCTTTTTATTTTTCCAGCTGTGATTGGAGCTTATTTCTTCAAAGTGTTTTCTTAAAGTATGTGTCACCGTTTGAAATATTTTGGCCATGATCTCCCTCAAGACATTTTGAGGGCAGGTTTCATTTACAGCCCTGCAGTACTTGTTCATATGAAGTGACCATTAGCTCAGGCTTTAAACCTGCTTTTGCAGGTAACGGCCAGAGAGCGGCAGCCTTTCTACGTTCCCCTTGCTGCTACTAGGGAAACAGACCTACCGGTCCGTGGTGTTCTTCGGTTATAAATTAGAGTGCAATGTGCCCGGATAAACCCACAAATGTTGATGTCTCCTTGCTTTTCTTTGTTTTTAAATTTAATTTATATTTATTATTAATTAGAGTAATATTCCATTGTGTACGTGGACCACTTCTTCTTGGTGCATTCCTCGGTTGATGGACATTTTCATTGCTTCCAAGTGTTGGCTATGGTAAATATTGCTGGCGTACAGGTTTGCCAGCCTGTGACTTTTTGATTCTCATTTTCTCAGGTGATAGGCCAAGCAGTGGTTGTGATTGATTGACTGGTAGCTCAATGTTTCCCTTTTCAAAGCACCTACATTGTGTTTTCATTAGTGGCTCTTTACATGCCCCCCCTTACCACCGAGGGTACGCATTTCTCCACACTCCCTTCACCGTTTATTTTTTGCAGCACTTTTCCTAATGGCCATTGTGACTGCTGCGAGCTGATAGGTTTTTGTAATATGGGTATGCATGTCATTAAAATTTTTAAAATTCATCATATTCCTACGCCTTTTTCTTTTCTCTTAAAAGAAAAAACCGTGAGTACAATATAGCTCTTGAAATTGTCTTCTTCGAAGGTTGCCCTCTTCTGAATTTTTTGGTCGATTTTTGACCCCAGAAATTTTCTGGAGGGCAGGCGCCATTTACAGAACTGCAAGTTGGTGAAAATTTAGTGACCTTTTGCAGTGGGTTCAAAGCTGCTGTTGTGGGAAACGTCCACAAGGAGGTAGCATTTCTCCATTCCCCAATCTGGGTACTAGGGCAGCAGAGCCTTTCTGGAAGTCATTGTCCTAGGTTGTAAATTAGAATGGAATTTGCCAGGAGAAATCCCCATAAGTTTATGTCTCATTACTTCTTCTTGGTTTTTAAAATTTTTTTAATCTGGGTAAAGTTTAGAAAATTGTTTGTCCTAGGTGTACACAATCTGGTTCATTTGTACATTATGTATGTCTATTAATGTACAGATCCTCTTCCCATGTAAAATATTACAGTGTTCCGTCGACCTCCCTTGCTATATGTTCGGTCTTTTTGATACATGTATATAATATGTATTTGTATATGTATAGTCACACTAATCTTCATTTCTCAATTTCCCCCCTCCTTTCCTTTTAGATGAGCATAGTTTGTTTTCTACGCCTGTGAGTGTCTTTCTCTTTGGAAATATGTTCATCTGTGTCAGTTATTAGATAATGCCGTACGTGATAATATGGGATATAGGTCTTTTGCTTTCCGACCTACTTCATGTTTTGTGATTATCTCCAGGCTCATCTATGGTGCCTCAAAGAGCAGTGCTTCAATGTTTTCCATGGCTAATATTCCATTGTGTACATGGACCACTTCTTCTTGGTGCATTCCTCTGTTGATGGACATTTTCGTTGCTTCCAAGCGTTGCCTATGGTAAATATTGCTGGAGTGCAGGATTGCCAGCCTGCGATTTTTGATTTTCATTCTCTCAGGTGATAGACCCAGCAGTGGGTATGATTGATTGACTGGTATGGTAGCTCAACGTTTACCTTTTCAAGGCACCTCAATTGTGCTGTCATTAGTGGCTCTTACCACGTCCCCCTTAGAATCGAGGGTACGCATTTCTCCACAATCACGTCAGCATTTCTTGTTTGCAGCATTTTTGTTGATGGCCATTCTGACTGGGGTGAGCTGATAGGTTTTTGTAATTTGGGTTTACATGTCTGTAAAAATTCCTACAATTCATCATTTTTCCACGCCTTTTGCTTTTCTGTTAAAAGAAAAAAGAAAAAGAGTGTGAGTATAATATACCTCTTCAAATTTTCTTTTTGGAAGGTTGCACTCTAGAATTTTTTGGTCGATTTTCGACCTCAGTATTTTTTGGAGGGCAGGTGTCATTTACAGAACTGCAATTGGTGAACATTTAGTGACCTTTTGCAGTGGGTTTAAAGCTGCTGTTGTGGGAAACGGCCACAAGGATGCAGCATTTCTCCATTCCCAAATCGGGGTACTAGGGCAGCAGAGCCGTTCTGGAAGTCGTTTGCCTAGGTGGTCAATTTGAATGGAATGTGCCAGGAAAACCCCCCATAAGTTTATGTCTCATTACTCCTAGTTCGTTGTTTTAATTTTTTCAATTGGGGTAATGGTTAGAATGTTGCTTGTCCAAGGTGTACACACTCTGGTTCATCTACATATTCTATATACCTATTTATGTAGAGATCCTCTTCCCGTGTAAATTATTACACAGTGTTCCGTAAACCTTCCTTGCTATATGGTCGGTCTTTTTGATATATGTATATAATATGTATTTGTATACATATGGTAACGCTAATCTTCATTTATCCATTCCCCCACCTTTCCTTTTAGATAAGCATAGTTTTTTTTTTTAATAAGTCTGTGATGGACTTTCTCTGTGGAAATATGTTCATTTGTGTCAGTTATTAGAGAACGCCTATAAGTGATATCATGGGATATAGGACTTTTGCTTTCCGACTTACCTCATGTTCTGTGATTATCTCCAAGATCATCTATGGTGCCTCAAAGAGCAGTGTTTCATTGTTTTCCATGGCTAGTATTCATTGTGTACATGGGCCGCTTCTTCCTTTTCCTTTCATCTGTTGATGGACATTTTGGTTGCTTCACTGTCTTGTCTATTGTGAATAAGGCTGCAGTGCAGCTTTTGCAGCCCGGGTCTTCTTCATTCTGGTCTTCTCAGGTGAGAGGCCCATTGGTGCGCCTGCTGGATTGAATGGTACCTCAATTTTTCCTTTTCAACGCAGCTCCTTTCTGTTCTCATTATTAGCGTTTAACCCTTTTACATCTCACCAGCAGCTAGAGGGTACACAGTTCTCTAAAACCTCTTCAGCATTGACTGTTTGTAGACTTTTTGCCAATGGTCAGTCGACGGGTGTGAGTTGAGAACTTTTCGTAGATTAGATTGCATGAGTCTAATACTTCCTGAGGTTGAGCTTTTATCCATTTCCCTTTCTTTAAAAAGAGAGTAAAACTTACCTCTTCATACTAGCTTCGTGAACATTTTGCCTGTTTTGAATTTTTTTTATCCATTCCCTACCTCAGCACAATTTTGAGGGCAGGTGTCCTTTACAGCCCTGCGTCCTTGTGAATGAATGGTAAGTGACCATTAGCTGTGGGTTAAAAGCTGCTCTTGCGGGAATCGGCCACAAGGCGGCAGCATTTCTCCTTTACCAAATCTGGTTACTAGGGCAACAGAGCCTTACTGGAAGTGGTGTTCTAGGTTGCAAATTAGAATGGAATGTGCGAGGCAAAAGCCCTTTAAGTTTATGTCTCATTACTTCTTGTTGGTATTTTTAACTTAATTTTTATTTTTTATCACAGCAAACTTGATTACAATGTTTTGTTTGTTCTAGGTGTGCAAGATGTGGTTCTTTCACACATATACATATATCTATTCTTCTTCGGATCCTTTTCCCATGTAGGTTATGACACAGTGTTGAGTAGTCTTCTCTTGGTATTGCGTAGGTCTTTGGTGATTATGTATTTCACGTGTGTTTGTGTCTCTCTGTTAACCTCAGTATGGTAATGTATCCAATCCTCACACCTTTCCATTTGGTGAACCATAAGTTTTTTTAATGAATCCATGATAGTGTTTCTCTGTGGAAATACCTTTGTCTGTATCATTTTTTAGGTAACACCTATATGTGATATGATAGGCTATGTGTCTTTCGCTTTCTCACTTACTCCGAGTTGCGTGATTACTTCTAGACTCATCTATGGTGCTGCAAATGGCATTGTTTCATTTTTTCACTAGCTCATATTCCATCTGTACAGGTAGCAGTTCTTCTTTGTCCACCCATCTGTCGGTGGACTTTTTGGTTACTTCCATATCTTGGCCATTGTAATACTGTGCAATGCAGATTTGCGTGCCTGTGTCCTTCCAATTCTGTCTTCTTAGGTTATAGGTCCAGGAATAGGTCTGCTGGATCATATGGTAGCTCAATGTTTACCTTTTAAAGGCACCTCTATTCTGATCTCTTTAGTGGCTCTTTCCAGGTTACGTCCCACTTAAAGTGGAGGGTATGTATTTCTTCCCAGCACCTTCAGCATTTATTCTTTGTAGTTTTTGCTGATGGTTATTCTGAGTGGTGTGAGCTGATACCTCTTTGTGGTTGAATTTGCATGTGTCTCATAATGCGTTGAAATTGAGCTTTAAGACTTGTCCTTTTTATTTTTCCAGCTGTGATTGGAGCTTATTTCTTCAAAGTGTTTTCTTAAAGTATGTGTCACCGTTTGAAATATTTTGGCCATGATCTCCCTCAAGACATTTTGAGGGCAGGTTTCATTTACAGCCCTGCAGTACTTGTTCATATGAAGTGACCATTAGCTCAGGCTTTAAACCTGCTTTTGCAGGTAACGGCCAGAGAGCGGCAGCCTTTCTACGTTCCCCTTGCTGCTACTAGGGAAACAGACCTACCGGTCCGTGGTGTTCTTCGGTTATAAATTAGAGTGCAATGTGCCCGGATAAACCCACAAATGTTGATGTCTCCTTGCTTTTCTTTGTTTTTAAATTTAATTTATATTTATTATTAATTAGAGTAATATTCCATTGTGTACGTGGACCACTTCTTCTTGGTGCATTCCTCGGTTGATGGACATTTTCATTGCTTCCAAGTGTTGGCTATGGTAAATATTGCTGGCGTACAGGTTTGCCAGCCTGTGACTTTTTGATTCTCATTTTCTCAGGTGATAGGCCAAGCAGTGGTTGTGATTGATTGACTGGTAGCTCAATGTTTCCCTTTTCAAAGCACCTACATTGTGTTTTCATTATTGGCTCTTTACATGCCCCCCCTTACCACCGAGGGTACGCATTTCTCCACACTCCCGTCACCGTTTATTTTTTGCAGCACTTTTCCTAATGGCCATTGTGACTGCTGCGAGCTGATAGGTTTTTGTAATATGGGTATGCATGTCATTAAAATTTTTAAAATTCATCATATTCCTACGCCTTTTTCTTTTCTCTTAAAAGAAAAAACCGTGAGTACAATATAGCTCTTGAAATTGTCTTCTTCGAAGGTTGCCCTCTTCTGAATTTTTTGGTCGATTTTTGACCCCAGAAATTTTCTGGAGGGCAGGCGCCATTTACAGAACTGCAAGTTGGTGAAAATTTAGTGACCTTTTGCAGTGGGTTCAAAGCTGCTGTTGTGGGAAACGTCCACAAGGAGGTAGCATTTCTCCATTCCCCAATCTGGGTACTAGGGCAGCAGAGCCTTTCTGGAAGTCATTGTCCTAGGTTGTAAATTAGAATGGAATTTGCCAGGAGAAATCCCCATAAGTTTATGTCTCATTACTTCTTCTTGGTTTTTAAAATTTTTTTAATCTGGGTAAAGTTTAGAAAATTGTTTGTCCTAGGTGTACACAATCTGGTTCATTTGTACATTATGTATGTCTATTAATGTACAGATCCTCTTCCCATGTAAAATATTACAGTGTTCCGTCGACCTCCCTTGCTATATGTTCGGTCTTTTTGATACATGTATATAATATGTATTTGTATATGTATAGTCACACTAATCTTCATTTCTCAATTTCCCCCCTCCTTTCCTTTTAGATGAGCATAGTTTGTTTTCTACGCCTGTGAGTGTCTTTCTCTTTGGAAATATGTTCATCTGTGTCAGTTATTAGATAATGCCGTACGTGATAATATGGGATATAGGTCTTTTGCTTTCCGACCTACTTCATGTTTTGTGATTATCTCCAGGCTCATCTATGGTGCCTCAAAGAGCAGTGCTTCAATGTTTTCCATGGCTAATATTCCATTGTGTACATGGACCACTTCTTCTTGGTGCATTCCTCTGTTGATGGACATTTTCGTTGCTTCCAAGCGTTGCCTATGGTAAATATTGCTGGAGTGCAGGATTGCCAGCCTGCGATTTTTGATTTTCATTCTCTCAGGTGATAGACCCAGCAGTGGGTATGATTGATTGACTGGTATGGTAGCTCAACGTTTACCTTTTCAAGGCACCTCAATTGTGCTGTCATTAGTGGCTCTTACCACGTCCCCCTTAGAATCGAGGGTACGCATTTCTCCACAATCACGTCAGCATTTCTTGTTTGCAGCATTTTTGTTGATGGCCATTCTGACTGGGGTGAGCTGATAGGTTTTTGTAATTTGGGTTTACATGTCTGTAAAAATTCCTACAATTCATCATTTTTCCACGCCTTTTGCTTTTCTGTTAAAAGAAAAAAGAAAAAGAGTGTGAGTATAATATACCTCTTCAAATTTTCTTTTTGGAAGGTTGCACTCTAGAATTTTTTGGTCGATTTTCGACCTCAGTATTTTTTGGAGGGCAGGTGTCATTTACAGAACTGCAATTGGTGAACATTTAGTGACCTTTTGCAGTGGGTTTAAAGCTGCTGTTGTGGGAAACGGCCACAAGGATGCAGCATTTCTCCATTCCCAAATCGGGGTACTAGGGCAGCAGAGCCGTTCTGGAAGTCATTTGCCTAGGTGGTCAATTTGAATGGAATGTGCCAGGAAAACCCCCCATAAGTTTATGTCTCATTACTCCTAGATCGTTGTTTTAATTTTTTCAATTGGGGTAATGGTTAGAATGTTGCTTGTCCAAGGTGTACACACTCTGGTTCATCTACATATTCTATATACCTATTTATGTAGAGATCCTCTTCCCGTGTAAATTATTACAGAGTGTTCCGTAAACCTTCCTTGCTATATGGTCGTTCTTTTTGATATATGTATATAATATGTATTTGTATACATATGGTAACGCTAATCTTCATTTATCCATTCCCCCACCTTTCCTTTTAGATAAGCATAGTTTTTTTTTTAATAAGTCTGTGATGGACTTTCTCTGTGGAAATATGTTCATTTGTGTCAGTTATTAGAGAACGCCTATAAGTGATATCATGGGATATAGGACTTTTGCTTTCCGACTTACCTCATGTTCTGTGATTATCTCCAAGATCATCTATGGTGCCTCAAAGAGCAGTGTTTCATTGTTTTCCATGGCTAGTATTCATTGTGTACATGGGCCGCTTCTTCCTTTTCCTTTCATCTGTTGATGGACATTTTGGTTGCTTCACTGTCTTGTCTATTGTGAATAAGGCTGCAGTGCAGCTTTTGCAGCCCGGGTCTTCTTCATTCTGGTCTTCTCAGGTGAGAGGCCCATTGGTGCGCCTGCTGGATTGAATGGTACCTCAATTTTTCCTTTTCAACGCAGCTCCTTTCTGTTCTCATTATTAGCGTTTAACCCTTTTACATCTCACCAGCAGCTAGAGGGTACACAGTTCTCTAAAACCTCTTCAGCATTGACTGTTTGTAGACTTTCTGCCAATGGTCAGTCGACGGGTGTGAGTTGAGAACTTTTCGTAGATTAGATTGCATGAGTCTAATACTTCCTGAGGTTGAGCTTTTATCCATTTCCCTTTCTTTAAAAAGAGAGTGAGTAAAACTTACCTCTTCATACTAGCTTCGTGAACATTTTGCCTGTTTTGAATTTTTTTTATCCATTCCCTACCTCAGCACAATTTTGAGGGCAGGTGTCCTTTACAGCCCTGCGTCCTTGTGAATGAATGGTAAGTGACCATTAGCTGTGGGTTAAAAGCTGCTCTTGCGGGAATCGGCCACAAGGCGGCAGCATTTCTCCTTTACCAAATCTGGTTACTAGGGCAACAGAGCCTTACTGGAAGTGGTGTTCTAGGTTGCAAATTAGAATGGAATGTGCGAGGCAAAAGCCCTTTAAGTTTATGTCTCATTACTTCTTGTTGGTATTTTTAACTTAATTTTTATTTTTTATCACAGCAAACTTGATTACAATGTTTTGTTTGTTCTAGGTGTGCAAGATGTGGTTCTTTCACACATATACATATATCTATTCTTCTTCGGATCCTTTTCCCATGTAGGTTATGACACAGTGTTGAGTAGTCTTCTCTTGGTATTGCGTAGGTCTTTGGTGATTATGTATTTCACGTGTGTTTGTGTCTCTCTGTTAACCTCAGTATGGTAATGTATCCAATCCTCACACCTTTCCATTTGGTGAACCATAAGTTTTTTTAATGAATCCATGATAGTGTTTCTCTGTGGAAATACCTTTGTCTGTATCATTTTTTAGGTAACACCTATATGTGATATGATAGGCTATGTGTCTTTCGCTTTCTCACTTACTCCGAGTTGCGTGATTACTTCTAGACTCATCTATGGTGCTGCAAATGGCATTGTTTCATTTTTTCACTAGCTCATATTCCATCTGTACAGGTAGCAGTTCTTCTTTGTCCACCCATCTGTCGGTGGACTTTTTGGTTACTTCCATATCTTGGCCATTGTAATACTGTGCAATGCAGATTTGCGTGCCTGTGTCCTTCCAATTCTGTCTTCTTAGGTTATAGGTCCAGGAATAGGTCTGCTGGATCATATGGTAGCTCAATGTTTACCTTTTAAAGGCACCTCTATTCTGATCTCTTTAGTGGCTCTTTCCAGGTTACGTCCCACTTAAAGTGGAGGGTATGTATTTCTTCCCAGCACCTTCAGCATTTATTCTTTGTAGTTTTTGCTGATGGTTATTCTGAGTGGTGTGAGCTGATACCTCTTTGTGGTTGAATTTGCATGTGTCTCATAATGCGTTGAAATTGAGCTTTAAGACTTGTCCTTTTTATTTTTCCAGCTGTGATTGGAGCTTATTTCTTCAAAGTGTTTTCTTAAAGTATGTGTCACCGTTTGAAATATTTTGGCCATGATCTCCCTCAAGACATTTTGAGGGCAGGTTTCATTTACAGCCCTGCAGTACTTGTTCATATGAAGTGACCATTAGCTCAGGCTTTAAACCTGCTTTTGCAGGTAACG
This sequence comes from Balaenoptera borealis, assembly GCF_965194805.1. Taxonomy (NCBI): domain Eukaryota; kingdom Metazoa; phylum Chordata; class Mammalia; order Artiodactyla; family Balaenopteridae; genus Balaenoptera; species Balaenoptera borealis. The sequence goes on from NW_028123684.1 coordinate 375,229, forward strand.
GCCAGAGAGCAGCAGCCTTTCTACGTTCCCCTTGCTGCTACTAGGGAAACAGACCTACCGGTCCGTGGTGTTCTTCGGTTATAAATTAGAGTGCAATGTGCCCGGATAAACCCACAAATGTTGATGTCTCCTTGCTTTTCTTTGTTTTTAAATTTAATTTATATTTATTATTAATTAGAGTAATATTCCATTGTGTACGTGGACCACTTCTTCTTGGTGCATTCCTCGGTTGATGGACATTTTCATTGCTTCCAAGTGTTGGCTATGGTAAATATTGCTGGCGTACAGGTTTGCCAGCCTGTGACTTTTTGATTCTCATTTTCTCAGGTGATAGGCCAAGCAGTGGTTGTGATTGATTGACTGGTAGCTCAATGTTTCCCTTTTCAAAGCACCTACATTGTGTTTTCATTAGTGGCTCTTTACATGCCCCCCCTTACCACCGAGGGTACGCATTTCTCCACACTCCCTTCACCGTTTATTTTTTGCAGCACTTTTCCTAATGGCCATTGTGACTGCTGCGAGCTGATAGGTTTTTGTAATATGGGTATGCATGTCATTAAAATTTTTAAAATTCATCATATTCCTACGCCTTTTTCTTTTCTCTTAAAAGAAAAAACCGTGAGTACAATATAGCTCTTGAAATTGTCTTCTTCGAAGGTTGCCCTCTTCTGAATTTTTTGGTCGATTTTTGACCCCAGAAATTTTCTGGAGGGCAGGCGCCATTTACAGAACTGCAAGTTGGTGAAAATTTAGTGACCTTTTGCAGTGGGTTCAAAGCTGCTGTTGTGGGAAACGTCCACAAGGAGGTAGCATTTCTCCATTCCCCAATCTGGGTACTAGGGCAGCAGAGCCTTTCTGGAAGTCATTGTCCTAGGTTGTAAATTAGAATGGAATTTGCCAGGAGAAATCCCCATAAGTTTATGTCTCATTACTTCTTCTTGGTTTTTAAAATTTTTTTAATCTGGGTAAAGTTTAGAAAATTGTTTGTCCTAGGTGTACACAATCTGGTTCATTTGTACATTATGTATGTCTATTAATGTACAGATCCTCTTCCCATGTAAAATATTACAGTGTTCCGTCGACCTCCCTTGCTATATGTTCGGTCTTTTTGATACATGTATATAATATGTATTTGTATATGTATAGTCACACTAATCTTCATTTCTCAATTTCCCCCCTCCTTTCCTTTTAGATGAGCATAGTTTGTTTTCTACGCCTGTGAGTGTCTTTCTCTTTGGAAATATGTTCATCTGTGTCAGTTATTAGATAATGCCGTACGTGATAATATGGGATATAGGTCTTTTGCTTTCCGACCTACTTCATGTTTTGTGATTATCTCCAGGCTCATCTATGGTGCCTCAAAGAGCAGTGCTTCAATGTTTTCCATGGCTAATATTCCATTGTGTACATGGACCACTTCTTCTTGGTGCATTCCTCTGTTGATGGACATTTTCGTTGCTTCCAAGCGTTGCCTATGGTAAATATTGCTGGAGTGCAGGATTGCCAGCCTGCGATTTTTGATTTTCATTCTCTCAGGTGATAGACCCAGCAGTGGGTATGATTGATTGACTGGTATGGTAGCTCAACGTTTACCTTTTCAAGGCACCTCAATTGTGCTTTCATTAGTGGCTCTTACTGCGTCCCCCCTTAGAATCGAGGGTACGCATCTCTCCACAATCACGTCAGCATTTATTGTTTGCAGCATTTTTGTTGATGGTCATTCTGACTGGTGTGAGCTGATAGGTTTTTGTAATTTGGGTTTACATGTCTGTAAAAATTCCTACAATTCATCATTTTTCCACGCCTTTTTCTTTTCTGTTAAAAGAAAAAAAGTGTGAGTATAATATACCTCTTCAAATTTTCTTTTTGGAAGGTTGCACTCTAGAGTTTTTTGGTCGATTTTCGACCTCAGTATATTTTGGAGGGCGGGTGTCATTTACAGACCTGCAATTGGTGAATATTTAGTGACCTTTTGCAGTGGGTTTAAAGCTGCTGTTGTGGGAAACGACCACAAGGATGCAGCATTTCTCCATTCCCAAATCTGGGTACTAGGGCAGCAGAGCCGTTCTGGAAGTCGTTTGCCTAGGTTGTAAATTTGAATGGAATGTGCCAGGAGAACCCCCCATAAGTTTATGTCTCATTACTCCTAGTTGGTTGTTTTAATTTTTTCAATTGGGGTAATGGTTAGAATGTTGCTTGTCCAAGGTGTACACACTCTGGTTCATCTACATATTCTATATACCTATTTATGTAGAGATCCTCTTCCCGTGTAAATTATTACAGAGTGTTCCGTAAACCTTCCTTGCTATATGGTCGTTCTTTTTGATATATGTATATAATATGTATTTGTATACCTATGGTAACGCAAATCTTCATTTATCCATTCCCCCCACCTTTCCTTTTAGATAAGCATAGTTTTTTTTAATAAGCCTGTGATTGACTTTCTCTGTGGAAATATGTTCATTTGTGTCAGTTATTAGAGAACGCGTATAAGTGATATAATAGGATATAGGACTTTTGCTTTCCGACTTACCTCATGTTCTGTGATTATCTCCAAGATCATCTATGGTGCCTCAAAGAGCAGTGTTTCATTGTTTTCCATGGCTAGTATTCATTATGCACATGGACCGCTTCTTCTTTATCCTTTCATCTGTTGATGGACATTTTGGTTGCTTCACTGTCTTGTCTATTGTGAATAAGCCTGCAGTGCAGCTTTTGCAGCCCTGGTCTTCTTCATTCTGGTCTTCTTAGGTGAAGAGCCCATTGGTTCGCCTGCTGGATTGAATGGTACCTCTATTTTTCCTTTTCAACGCAGCTTCTTTCTGTTCTCATTATTAGCGTTTAACCCTTTTACATCTCACCAGCAGCTGGAGGGTACACAGTTCTCTAAAACCTCTTCAGCATTGATTGTTTGTAGACTTTTTGCCAATGGTCAGTCGACTGGTGTGAGTTGAAAACTTTTTGTAGGTTAGATAGCATGAGTCTAATACTTCCTGAGGTGGAGCTTTTATCCATTTTCCTTTCTTTAAAAAGAGAGTGAGTAAAACTTACCTCTTCATACTATCTTCTTGAAAATTTTGCCTGTTTTGAATTTTTTTTTATCCATTCCCTACCTCAGCACAATTTTGAGGGCAGGTGTCCTTTACAGCCCTGAGTCCTTGTGAATGGTAAGTGACCATTAGCTGTGGGTTAAAAGCTGCTGTTGCGGGAATCGGCCACAAGGCGGCAGCATTTCTCCTTTACCAAATCTGGTTACTAGGGCAACAGAGCCTTACTGGAAGTGGAGTTCTAGGTGGTAAATTAGAATGGAATGTGCGAGGAAAAAGCCCTTTAAGTTTATGTCTCATTACTTCTTGTTGGTATTTTTAACTTAATTTTTATTTTTTATCACAGCAAACTTGATTACAATGTTTTGTTTGTTCTAGGTGTGCAAGATGTGGTTCTTTCACACATATACATATATCTATTTTTCTTCGGATCCTTTTCCCATGTAGGTTACGAAACAATGTTGAGTAGTCTTCTCTTGGTATTGCGTAGGTCTTTGGTGATTATATATTTCACATGTGTTTGTATCTCTCTGTTAACCTCAATACGGTAATGTATCCAATCCTCACACCTTTCCATTTGGTGAACCATAAGTTTTTTTAATGAATCTATGATAGTGTTTCTCTGTGGAAATATCTTTGTTTGTATCATTTTTTAGGTAACACCTATATGTGATATGATAGGATATGTGTCTTTCGCTTTCTCACTTACTCCAAGTTGCGTGATTACTTCTAGACTCATCTATGGTGCTGCAAATGGCATTGTTTCATTTTTTCACTAGCTCATATTCCATCTGTACATGTAGCAGTTCTTCTTTGTCCACCCATCTGTCGGTGGACTTTTTGGTTACTTCCATATCTTGGCTATTGTAATACTATGCAATGCAGATTTGCGTACCTTTGTCCTTCCAATTCTGTCTTCTTAGTTTATAGGTCCAGGAATAGGTCTGCTGGATCATATGGTAGCTCAATGTTTACCTTTAAAAGGCAATTCTATTCCGTTCTCCTTAGTGGCTCTTTCCAGGTTACGTCCCACTTAAAGTGGAGGGTATGTATTTCTTCCCAGCACCTTCAGCATTTATTCTTTGTAGTTTTTGCTGATGGTTATTCTGAGTGGTGTGAGCTGATACCTCTTTGTGGTTGAATTTGCATGTGTCTCATAATGCGTTGAAATTGAGCTTTAAGACATGTCCTTTTTATTTTTCCAGCTGTGATTGGAGCTTATTTCTTCAAAGTGTTTTCTTAAAGTATGTGTCACCATTTGAAATATTTTGGCCATTATCTCCCTCAAGACATTTTGAGGGCAGGTTTCATTTACAGCCCTGCAGTACTTGTTCATATGAAGTGACCATTAGCTCAGGCTTTAAACCTGCTTTTGCAGGTAACGGCCAGAGAGCGGCAGCCTTTCTACGTTCCCCTTGCTGCTACTAGGGAAACAGACCTACCGGTCCGTGGTGTTCTTCGGTTATAAATTAGAGTGCAATGTGCCCGGATAAACCCACAAATGTTGATGTCTCCTTGCTTTTCTTTGTTTTTAAATTTAATTTATATTTATTATTAATTAGAGTAATATTCCATTGTGTACGTGGACCACTTCTTCTTGGTGCATTCCTCGGTTGATGGACATTTTCATTGCTTCCAAGTGTTGGCTATGGTAAATATTGCTGGCGTACAGGTTTGCCAGCCTGTGACTTTTTGATTCTCATTTTCTCAGGTGATAGGCCAAGCAGTGGTTGTGATTGATTGACTGGTAGCTCAATGTTTCCCTTTTCAAAGCACCTACATTGTGTTTTCATTAGTGGCTCTTTACATGCCCCCCCTTACCACCGAGGGTACGCATTTCTCCACACTCCCGTCACCGTTTATTTTTTGCAGCACTTTTCCTAATGGCCATTGTGACTGCTGCGAGCTGATAGGTTTTTGTAATATGGGTATGCATGTCATTAAAATTTTTAAAATTCATCATATTCCTACGCCTTTTTCTTTTCTCTTAAAAGAAAAAACCGTGAGTACAATATAGCTCTTAAAATTGTCTTCTTCGAAGGTTGCCCTCTTCTGAATTTTTTGGTCGATTTTTGACCCCAGAAATTTTCTGGAGGGCAGGCGCCATTTACAGAACTGCAAGTTGGTGAAAATTTAGTGACCTTTTGCAGTGGGTTCAAAGCTGCTGTTGTGGGAAACGTCCACAAGGAGGTAGCATTTCTCCATTCCCCAATCTGGGTACTAGGGCAGCAGAGCCTTTCTGGAAGTCATTGTCCTAGGTTGTAAATTAGAATGGAATTTGCCAGGAGAAATCCCCATAAGTTTATGTCTCATTACTTCTTCTTGGTTTTTAAAATTTTTTTAATCTGGGTAAAGTTTAGAAAATTGTTTGTCCTAGGTGTACACAATCTGGTTCATTTGTACATTATGTATGTCTATTAATGTACAGATCCCCTTCCCATGTAAAATATTACAGTGTTCCATCGACCTCCCTTGCTATATGTTCGGTCTTTTTGATACATGTATATAATATTTATTTGTATATGTATAGTCACACTAATCTTCATTTCTCAATTTCCCCCCTCCTTTCCTTTTAGATGAGCATAGTTTGTTTTCTACGCCTGTGAGTGTCTTTCTCTTTGGAAATATGTTCATCTGTGTCAGTTATTAGATAATGCCGTACGTGATAATATGGGATATAGGTCTTTTGCTTTCCGACCTACTTCATGTTTTGTGCTTATCTCCAGGTTCATCTATGGTGCCTCAAAGAGCAGTGCTTCAATGTTTTCCATGGCTAATATTCCATTGTGTACATGGACCACTTCTTCTTGGTGCATTTCTCTGTTGATGGACATTTTCGTTGCTTCCAAGCGTTGCCTATGGTAAATATTGCTGGAGTGCAGGATTGCCAGCCTGCGATTTTTGATTTTCATTCTCTCAGGTGATAGACCCAGCAGTGGGTATGATTGATTGACTGGTATGGTAGCTCAACGTTTACCTTTTCAAGGCACCTCAATTGTGCTGTCATTAGTGGCTCTTACCACGTCCCCCTTAGAATCGAGGGTACGCATTTCTCCACAATCACGTCAGCATTTATTGTTTGCAGCATTTTTGTTGATGGCCATTCTGACTGGGGTGAGCTGATAGGTTTTTGTAATTTGGGTTTACATGTCTGTAAAAATTCCTACAATTCATCATTTTTCCACGCCTTTTGCTTTTCTGTTAAAAGAAAAAAGAGTGTGAGTATAATATACCTCTTCAAATTTTCTTTTTGGAAGGTTGCACTCTAGAATTTTTTGGTCGATTTTCGACCTCAGTATTTTTTGGAGGGCAGGTGTCATTTACAGAACTGCAATTGGTGAACATTTAGTGACCTTTTGCAGTGGGTTTAAAGCTGCTGTTGTGGGAAACGGCCACAAGGATGCAGCATTTCTCCATTCCCAAATCGGGGTACTAGGGCAGCAGAGCCCGTTCTGGAAGTCGTTTGCCTAGGTGGTCAATTTGAATGGAATGTGCCAGGAAAACCCCCCATAAGTTTATGTCTCATTACTCCTAGTTCGTTGTTTTAATTTTTTCAATTGGGGTAATGGTTAGAATGTTGCTTGTCCAAGGTGTACACACTCTGGTTCATCTACATATTCTATATACCTATTTATGTAGAGATCCTCTTCCCGTGTAAATTATTACAGAGTGTTCCGTAAACCTTCCTTGCTATATGGTCGGTCTTTTTGATATATGTATATAATATGTATTTGTATACATATGGTAACGCTAATCTTCATTTATCCATTCCCCCACCTTTCCTTTTAGATAAGCATAGTTTTTTTTTTTAATAAGTCTGTGATGGACTTTCTCTGTGGAAATATGTTCATTTGTGTCAGTTATTAGAGAACGCCTATAAGTGATATCATGGGATATAGGACTTTTGCTTTCCGACTTACCTCATGTTCTGTGATTATCTCCAAGATCATCTATGGTGCCTCAAAGAGCAGTGTTTCATTGTTTTCCATGGCTAGTATTCATTGTGTACATGGGCCGCTTCTTCCTTTTCCTTTCATCTGTTGATGGACATTTTGGTTGCTTCACTGTCTTGTCTATTGTGAATAAGGCTGCAGTGCAGCTTTTGCAGCCCGGGTCTTCTTCATTCTGGTCTTCTCAGGTGAGAGGCCCATTGGTGCGCCTGCTGGATTGAATGGTACCTCAATTTTTCCTTTTCAACGCAGCTCCTTTCTGTTCTCATTATTAGCGTTTAACCCTTTTACATCTCACCAGCAGCTAGAGGGTACACAGTTCTCTAAAACCTCTTCAGCATTGACTGTAGACTTTTTGCCAATGGTCAGTCGACGGGTGTGAGTTGAAAACTTTTCGTAGATTAGATTGCATGAGTCTAATACTTCCTGAGGTTGAGCTTTTATCCATTTCCCTTTCTTTAAAAAGAAAGTGAGTAAAACTTACCTCTTCATACTAGCTTCGTGAACATTTTGCCTGTTTTGAATTTTTTTTATCCATTCCCTACCTCAGCACAATTTTGAGGGCAGGTGTCCTTTACAGCCCTGCGTCCTTGTGAATGAATGGTAAGTGACCATTAGCTGTGGGTTAAAAGCTGCTGTTGCGGGAATCGGCCACAAGGCGGCAGCATTTCTCCTTTACCAAATCTGGTTACTAGGGCAACAGAGCCTTACTGGAAGTGGTGTTCTAGGTTGTAAATTAGAATGGAATGTGCGAGGCAAAAGCCCTTTAAGTTTATGTCTCATTACTTCTTGTTGGTATTTTTAACTTAATTTTTATTTTTTTTCACAGCAAACTTGATTACAATGTTTTGTTTGTTCTAGGTGTGCAAGATGTGGTTCTTTCACACATATACATATATCTATTTTTCTTCGGATCCTTTTCCCATGTAGATTACGACACAATGTTGAGTAGTCTTCTCTTGGTATTGCGTAGGTCTTTGGTGATTATATATTTCACATGTGTTTGTATCTCTCTGTTCACCTCAATACGGTAATGTATCCAATCTTCACACCTTTCCATTTGGTGAACCATAAGATTTTTTTTCATGAATCTATGATAGTGTTTCTCTGTGGAAATACCTTTGTTTGTATCATTTTTTAGGTAACACCTATATGTGATATGATAGGATATGTGTCTTTCGCTTTCTCACTTACTCCAAGTTGCGTGATTACTTCTAGACTCATCTATGGTGCTGCAAATGGCATTGTTTCATTTTTTCACTAGCTCATATTCCATCTGTACATGTAGCAGTTCTTCTTTGTCCACCCATCTGTCGTTGGACTTTTTGGTTACTTCCGTATCTTGGCCATTGTTATACTATGCAATGCAGATTTGCGTACCTGTGTCCTTCCAATTCTGTCTTCTTAGGTTATAGGTCCAGGAATAGGTCTGCTGGATCATATGGTAGCTCAATGTTTACCTTTTAAAGGCACCTCTATTCTTTTCTCTTTAGTGGCTCTTTCCAGGTTACGTCCCACTTAAAGTGGAGGGTATGCATTTCTTCCCAGCACCTTCAGCATTTATTCTTTGTAGTTTTTGCTGATGGTTATTCTGAGTGGTGTGAGCTGATACCTCTTTGTGGTTGAATTTGCATGTGTCTCATAATGCGTTGAAATTGAGCTGTAAGACATGTCCTTTTTATTTTTCCAGCTGTGATTGGAGCTTATTTCTTCAAAGTGTTTTCTTAAAGTATGTGTCACCATTTGAAATATTTTGGCCATTATCTCCCTCAAGACATTTTGAGGGCAGGTTTCATTTACAGCCCTGCAGTACTTGTTCATATGAAGTGACCATTAGCTCAGGCTTTAAACCTGCTTTTGCAGGTAACGGCCAGAGAGCGGCAGCCTTTCTACGTTCCCCTTGCTGCTACTAGGGAAACAGACCTACCGGTCCGTGGTGTTCTTCGGTTATAAATTAGAGTGCAATGTGCCCGGATAAACCCACAAATGTTGATGTCTCCTTGCTTTTCTTTGTTTTTAAATTTAATTTATATTTATTATTAATTAGAGTAATATTCCATTGTGTACGTGGACCACTTCTTCTTGGTGCATTCCTCGGTTGATGGACATTTTCATTGCTTCCAAGTGTTGGCTATGGTAAATATTGCTGGCGTACAGGTTTGCCAGCCTGTGACTTTTTGATTCTCATTTTCTCAGGTGATAGGCCAAGCAGTGGTTGTGATTGATTGACTGGTAGCTCAATGTTTCCCTTTTCAAAGCACCTACATTGTGTTTTCATTATTGGCTCTTTACATGCCCCCCCTTACCACCGAGGGTACGCATTTCTCCACACTCCCGTCACCGTTTATTTTTTGCAGCACTTTTCCTAATGGCCATTGTGACTGCTGCGAGCTGATAGGTTTTTGTAATATGGGTATGCATGTCATTAAAATTTTTAAAATTCATCATATTCCTACGCCTTTTTCTTTTCTCTTAAAAGAAAAAACCGTGAGTACAATATAGCTCTTGAAATTGTCTTCTTCGAAGGTTGCCCTCTTCTGAATTTTTTGGTCGATTTTTGACCCCAGAAATTTTCTGGAGGGCAGGCGCCATTTACAGAACTGCAAGTTGGTGAAAATTTAGTGACCTTTTGCAGTGGGTTCAAAGCTGCTGTTGTGGGAAACGTCCACAAGGAGGTAGCATTTCTCCATTCCCCAATCTGGGTACTAGGGCAGCAGAGCCTTTCTGGAAGTCATTGTCCTAGGTTGTAAATTAGAATGGAATTTGCCAGGAGAAATCCCCATAAGTTTATGTCTCATTACTTCTTCTTGGTTTTTAAAATTTTTTTAATCTGGGTAAAGTTTAGAAAATTGTTTGTCCTAGGTGTACACAATCTGGTTCATTTGTACATTATGTACGTCTATTAATGTACAGATCCTCTTCCCATGTAAAATATTACAGTGTTCCGTCGACCTCCCTTGCTATATGTTCGGTCTTTTTGATACATGTATATAATATGTATTTGTATATGTATAGTCACACTAATCTTCATTTCTCAATTTCCCCCCTCCTTTCCTTTTAGATGAGCATAGTTTGTTTTCTACGCCTGTGAGTGTCTTTCTCTTTGGAAATATGTTCATCTGTGTCAGTTATTAGATAATGCCGTACGTGATAATATGGGATATAGGTCTTTTGCTTTCCGACCTACTTCATGTTTTGTGATTATCTCCAGGCTCATCTATGGTGCCTCAAAGAGCAGTGCTTCAATGTTTTCCATGGCTAATATTCCATTGTGTACATGGACCACTTCTTCTTGGTGCATTCCTCTGTTGATGGACATTTTCGTTGCTTCCAAGCGTTGCCTATGGTAAATATTGCTGGAGTGCAGGATTGCCAGCCTGCGATTTTTGATTTTCATTCTCTCAGGTGATAGACCCAGCAGTGGGTATGATTGATTGACTGGTATGGTAGCTCAACGTTTACCTTTTCAAGGCACCTCAATTGTGCTGTCATTAGTGGCTCTTACCACGTCCCCCTTAGAATCGAGGGTACGCATTTCTCCACAATCACGTCAGCATTTCTTGTTTGCAGCATTTTTGTTGATGGCCATTCTGACTGGGGTGAGCTGATAGGTTTTTGTAATTTGGGTTTACATGTCTGTAAAAATTCCTACAATTCATCATTTTTCCACGCCTTTTGCTTTTCTGTTAAAAGAAAAAAGAAAAAGAGTGTGAGTATAATATACCTCTTCAAATTTTCTTTTTGGAAGGTTGCACTCTAGAATTTTTTGGTCGATTTTCGACCTCAGTATTTTTTGGAGGGCAGGTGTCATTTACAGAACTGCAATTGGTGAACATTTAGTGACCTTTTGCAGTGGGTTTAAAGCTGCTGTTGTGGGAAACGGCCACAAGGATGCAGCATTTCTCCATTCCCAAATCGGGGTACTAGGGCAGCAGAGCCGTTCTGGAAGTCGTTTGCCTAGGTGGTCAATTTGAATGGAATGTGCCAGGAAAACCCCCCATAAGTTTATGTCTCATTACTCCTAGTTCGTTGTTTTAATTTTTTCAATTGGGGTAATGGTTAGAATGTTGCTTGTCCAAGGTGTACACACTCTGGTTCATCTACATATTCTATATACCTATTTATGTAGAGATCCTCTTCCCGTGTAAATTATTACAGAGTGTTCCGTAAACCTTCCTTGCTATATGGTCGGTCTTTTTGATATATGTATATAATATGTATTTGTATACATATGGTAACGCTAATCTTCATTTATCCATTCCCCCACCTTTCCTTTTAGATAAGCATAGTTTTTTTTTTTAATAAGTCTGTGATGGACTTTCTCTGTGGAAATATGTTCATTTGTGTCAGTTATTAGAGAACGCCTATAAGTGATATCATGGGATATAGGACTTTTGCTTTCCGACTTACCTCATGTTCTGTGATTATCTCCAAGATCATCTATGGTGCCTCAAAGAGCAGTGTTTCATTGTTTTCCATGGCTAGTATTCATTGTGTACATGGGCCGCTTCTTCCTTTTCCTTTCATCTGTTGATGGACATTTTGGTTGCTTCACTGTCTTGTCTATTGTGAATAAGGCTGCAGTGCAGCTTTTGCAGCCCGGGTCTTCTTCATTCTGGTCTTCTCAGGTGAGAGGCCCATTGGTGCGCCTGCTGGATTGAATGGTACCTCAATTTTTCCTTTTCAACGCAGCTCCTTTCTGTTCTCATTATTAGCGTTTAACCCTTTTACATCTCACCAGCAGCTAGAGGGTACACAGTTCTCTAAAACCTCTTCAGCATTGACTGTAGACTTTTTGCCAATGGTCAGTCGACGGGTGTGAGTTGAAAACTTTTCGTAGATTAGATTGCATGAGTCTAATACTTCCTGAGGTTGAGCTTTTATCCATTTCCCTTTCTTTAAAAAGAGAGTGAGTAAAACTTACCTCTTCATACTAGCTTTGTGAACATTTTGCCTGTTTTGAATTTTTTTTATCCATTCCCTACCTCAGCACAATTTTGAGGGCAGGTGTCCTTTACAGCCCTGCGTCCTTGTGAATGAATGGTAAGTGACCATTAGCTGTGGGTTAAAAGCTGCTCTTGCGGGAATCGGCCACAAGGCGGCAGCATTTCTCCTTTACCAAATCTGGTTACTAGGGCAACAGAGCCTTACTGGAAGTGGTGTTCTAGGTTGCAAATTAGAATGGAATGTGCGAGGCAAAAGCCCTTTAAGTTTATGTCTCATTACTTCTTGTTGGTATTTTTAACTTAATTTTTATTTTTTATCACAGCAAACTTGATTACAATGTTTTGTTTGTTCTAGGTGTGCAAGATGTGGTTCTTTCACACATATACATATATCTATTCTTCTTCGGATCCTTTTCCCATGTAGGTTATGACACAGTGTTGAGTAGTCTTCTCTTGGTATTGCGTAGGTCTTTGGTGATTATGTATTTCACGTGTGTTTGTGTCTCTCTGTTAACCTCAATATGGTAATGTATCCAATCCTCACACCTTTCCATTTGGTGAACCATAAGTTTTTTTAATGAATCTATGATAGTGTTTCTCTGTGGAAATACCTTTGTCTGTATCATTTTTTAGGTAACACCTATATGCGATATGATAGGCTATGTGTCTTTCGCTTTCTCACTTACTCCGAGTTGCGTGATTACTTCTAGACTCATCTATGGTGCTGCAAATGGCATTGTTTCATTTTTTCACTAGCTCATATTCCATCTGTACAGGTAGCAGTTCTTCTTTGTCCACCCATCTGTCGGTGGACTTTTTGGTTACTTCCATATCTTGGCCATTGTAATACTGTGCAATGCAGATTTGCGTGCCTGTGTCCTTCCAATTCTGTCTTCTTAGGTTATAGGTCCAGGAATAGGTCTGCTGGATCATATGGTAGCTCAATGTTTACCTTTTAAAGGCACCTCTATTCTGATCTCTTTAGTGGCTCTTTCCAGGTTACGTCCCACTTAAAGTGGAGGGTATGTATTTCTTCCCAGCACCTTCAGCATTTATTCTTTGTAGTTTTTGCTGATGGTTATTCTGAGTGGTGTGAGCTGATACCTCTTTGTGGTTGAATTTGCATGTGTCTCATAATGCGTTGAAATTGAGCTTTAAGACTTGTCCTTTTTATTTTTCCAGCTGTGATTGGAGCTTATTTCTTCAAAGTGTTTTCTTAAAGTATGTGTCACCGTTTGAAATATTTTGGCCATGATCTCCCTCAAGACATTTTGAGGGCAGGTTTCATTTACAGCCCTGCAGTACTTGTTCATATGAAGTGACCATTAGCTCAGGCTTTAAACCTGCTTTTGCAGGTAACGGCCAGAGAGCGGCAGCCTTTCTACGTTCCCCTTGCTGCTACTAGGGAAACAGACCTACCGGTCCGTGGTGTTCTTCGGTTATAAATTAGAGTGCAATGTGCCCGGATAAACCCACAAATGTTGATGTCTCCTTGCTTTTCTTTGTTTTTAAATTTAATTTATATTTATTATTAATTAGAGTAATATTCCATTGTGTACGTGGACCACTTCTTCTTGGTGCATTCCTCGGTTGATGGACATTTTCATTGCTTCCAAGTGTTGGCTATGGTAAATATTGCTGGCGTACAGGTTTGCCAGCCTGTGACTTTTTGATTCTCATTTTCTCAGGTGATAGGCCAAGCAGTGGTTGTGATTGATTGACTGGTAGCTCAATGTTTCCCTTTTCAAAGCACCTACATTGTGTTTTCATTAGTGGCTCTTTACATGCCCCCCCTTACCACCGAGGGTACGCATTTCTCCACACTCCCTTCACCGTTTATTTTTTGCAGCACTTTTCCTAATGGCCATTGTGACTGCTGCGAGCTGATAGGTTTTTGTAATATGGGTATGCATGTCATTAAAATTTTTAAAATTCATCATATTCCTACGCCTTTTTCTTTTCTCTTAAAAGAAAAAACCGTGAGTACAATATAGCTCTTGAAATTGTCTTCTTCGAAGGTTGCCCTCTTCTGAATTTTTTGGTCGATTTTTGACCCCAGAAATTTTCTGGAGGGCAGGCGCCATTTACAGAACTGCAAGTTGGTGAAAATTTAGTGACCTTTTGCAGTGGGTTCAAAGCTGCTGTTGTGGGAAACGTCCACAAGGAGGTAGCATTTCTCCATTCCCCAATCTGGGTACTAGGGCAGCAGAGCCTTTCTGGAAGTCATTGTCCTAGGTTGTAAATTAGAATGGAATTTGCCAGGAGAAATCCCCATAAGTTTATGTCTCATTACTTCTTCTTGGTTTTTAAAATTTTTTTAATCTGGGTAAAGTTTAGAAAATTGTTTGTCCTAGGTGTACACAATCTGGTTCATTTGTACATTATGTATGTCTATTAATGTACAGATCCTCTTCCCATGTAAAATATTACAGTGTTCCGTCGACCTCCCTTGCTATATGTTCGGTCTTTTTGATACATGTATATAATATGTATTTGTATATGTATAGTCACACTAATCTTCATTTCTCAATTTCCCCCCTCCTTTCCTTTTAGATGAGCATAGTTTGTTTTCTACGCCTGTGAGTGTCTTTCTCTTTGGAAATATGTTCATCTGTGTCAGTTATTAGATAATGCCGTACGTGATAATATGGGATATAGGTCTTTTGCTTTCCGACCTACTTCATGTTTTGTGATTATCTCCAGGCTCATCTATGGTGCCTCAAAGAGCAGTGCTTCAATGTTTTCCATGGCTAATATTCCATTGTGTACATGGACCACTTCTTCTTGGTGCATTCCTCTGTTGATGGACATTTTCGTTGCTTCCAAGCGTTGCCTATGGTAAATATTGCTGGAGTGCAGGATTGCCAGCCTGCGATTTTTGATTTTCATTCTCTCAGGTGATAGACCCAGCAGTGGGTATGATTGATTGACTGGTATGGTAGCTCAACGTTTACCTTTTCAAGGCACCTCAATTGTGCTGTCATTAGTGGCTCTTACCACGTCCCCCTTAGAATCGAGGGTACGCATTTCTCCACAATCACGTCAGCATTTCTTGTTTGCAGCATTTTTGTTGATGGCCATTCTGACTGGGGTGAGCTGATAGGTTTTTGTAATTTGGGTTTACATGTCTGTAAAAATTCCTACAATTCATCATTTTTCCACGCCTTTTGCTTTTCTGTTAAAAGAAAAAAGAAAAAGAGTGTGAGTATAATATACCTCTTCAAATTTTCTTTTTGGAAGGTTGCACTCTAGAATTTTTTGGTCGATTTTCGACCTCAGTATTTTTTGGAGGGCAGGTGTCATTTACAGAACTGCAATTGGTGAACATTTAGTGACCTTTTGCAGTGGGTTTAAAGCTGCTGTTGTGGGAAACGGCCACAAGGATGCAGCATTTCTCCATTCCCAAATCGGGGTACTAGGGCAGCAGAGCCGTTCTGGAAGTCGTTTGCCTAGGTGGTCAATTTGAATGGAATGTGCCAGGAAAACCCCCCATAAGTTTATGTCTCATTACTCCTAGTTCGTTGTTTTAATTTTTTCAATTGGGGTAATGGTTAGAATGTTGCTTGTCCAAGGTGTACACACTCTGGTTCATCTACATATTCTATATACCTATTTATGTAGAGATCCTCTTCCCGTGTAAATTATTACAGAGTGTTCCGTAAACCTTCCTTGCTATATGGTCGGTCTTTTTGATATATGTATATAATATGTATTTGTATACATATGGTAACGCTAATCTTCATTTATCCATTCCCCCACCTTTCCTTTTAGATAAGCATAGTTTTTTTTTTTAATAAGTCTGTGATGGACTTTCTCTGTGGAAATATGTTCATTTGTGTCAGTTATTAGAGAACGCCTATAAGTGATATCATGGGATATAGGACTTTTGCTTTCCGACTTACCTCATGTTCTGTGATTATCTCCAAGATCATCTATGGTGCCTCAAAGAGCAGTGTTTCATTGTTTTCCATGGCTAGTATTCATTGTGTACATGGGCCGCTTCTTCCTTTTCCTTTCATCTGTTGATGGACATTTTGGTTGCTTCACTGTCTTGTCTATTGTGAATAAGGCTGCAGTGCAGCTTTTGCAGCCCGGGTCTTCTTCATTCTGGTCTTCTCAGGTGAGAGGCCCATTGGTGCGCCTGCTGGATTGAATGGTACCTCAATTTTTCCTTTTCAACGCAGCTCCTTTCTGTTCTCATTATTAGCGTTTAACCCTTTTACATCTCACCAGCAGCTAGAGGGTACACAGTTCTCTAAAACCTCTTCAGCATTGACTGTAGACTTTTTGCCAATGGTCAGTCGACGGGTGTGAGTTGAAAACTTTTCGTAGATTAGATTGCATGAGTCTAATACTTCCTGAGGTTGAGCTTTTATCCATTTCCCTTTCTTTAAAAAGAGAGTGAGTAAAACTTACCTCTTCATACTAGCTTTGTGAACATTTTGCCTGTTTTGAATTTTTTTTATCCATTCCCTACCTCAGCACAATTTTGAGGGCAGGTGTCCTTTACAGCCCTGCGTCCTTGTGAATGAATGGTAAGTGACCATTAGCTGTGGGTTAAAAGCTGCTCTTGCGGGAATCGGCCACAAGGCGGCAGCATTTCTCCTTTACCAAATCTGGTTACTAGGGCAACAGAGCCTTACTGGAAGTGGTGTTCTAGGTTGCAAATTAGAATGGAATGTGCGAGGCAAAAGCCCTTTAAGTTTATGTCTCATTACTTCTTGTTGGTATTTTTAACTTAATTTTTATTTTTTATCACAGCAAACTTGATTACAATGTTTTGTTTGTTCTAGGTGTGCAAGATGTGGTTCTTTCACACATATACATATATCTATTCTTCTTCGGATCCTTTTCCCATGTAGGTTATGACACAGTGTTGAGTAGTCTTCTCTTGGTATTGCGTAGGTCTTTGGTGATTATGTATTTCACGTGTGTTTGTGTCTCTCTGTTAACCTCAATATGGTAATGTATCCAATCCTCACACCTTTCCATTTGGTGAACCATAAGTTTTTTTAATGAATCTATGATAGTGTTTCTCTGTGGAAATACCTTTGTCTGTATCATTTTTTAGGTAACACCTATATGCGATATGATAGGCTATGTGTCTTTCGCTTTCTCACTTACTCCGAGTTGCGTGATTACTTCTAGACTCATCTATGGTGCTGCAAATGGCATTGTTTCATTTTTTCACTAGCTCATATTCCATCTGTACAGGTAGCAGTTCTTCTTTGTCCACCCATCTGTCGGTGGACTTTTTGGTTACTTCCATATCTTGGCCATTGTAATACTGTGCAATGCAGATTTGCGTGCCTGTGTCCTTCCAATTCTGTCTTCTTAGGTTATAGGTCCAGGAATAGGTCTGCTGGATCATATGGTAGCTCAATGTTTACCTTTTAAAGGCACCTCTATTCTGATCTCTTTAGTGGCTCTTTCCAGGTTACGTCCCACTTAAAGTGGAGGGTATGTATTTCTTCCCAGCACCTTCAGCATTTATTCTTTGTAGTTTTTGCTGATGGTTATTCTGAGTGGTGTGAGCTGATACCTCTTTGTGGTTGAATTTGCATGTGTCTCATAATGCGTTGAAATTGAGCTTTAAGACTTGTCCTTTTTATTTTTCCAGCTGTGATTGGAGCTTATTTCTTCAAAGTGTTTTCTTAAAGTATGTGTCACCGTTTGAAATATTTTGGCCATGATCTCCCTCAAGACATTTTGAGGGCAGGTTTCATTTACAGCCCTGCAGTACTTGTTCATATGAAGTGACCATTAGCTCAGGCTTTAAACCTGCTTTTGCAGGTAACGGCCAGAGAGCGGCAGCCTTTCTACGTTCCCCTTGCTGCTACTAGGGAAACAGACCTACCGGTCCGTGGTGTTCTTCGGTTATAAATTAGAGTGCAATGTGCCCGGATAAACCCACAAATGTTGATGTCTCCTTGCTTTTCTTTGTTTTTAAATTTAATTTATATTTATTATTAATTAGAGTAATATTCCATTGTGTACGTGGACCACTTCTTCTTGGTGCATTCCTCGGTTGATGGACATTTTCATTGCTTCCAAGTGTTGGCTATGGTAAATATTGCTGGCGTACAGGTTTGCCAGCCTGTGACTTTTTGATTCTCATTTTCTCAGGTGATAGGCCAAGCAGTGGTTGTGATTGATTGACTGGTAGCTCAATGTTTCCCTTTTCAAAGCACCTACATTGTGTTTTCATTAGTGGCTCTTTACATGCCCCCCCTTACCACCGAGGGTACGCATTTCTCCACACTCCCTTCACCGTTTATTTTTTGCAGCACTTTTCCTAATGGCCATTGTGACTGCTGCGAGCTGATAGGTTTTTGTAATATGGGTATGCATGTCATTAAAATTTTTAAAATTCATCATATTCCTACGCCTTTTTCTTTTCTCTTAAAAGAAAAAACCGTGAGTACAATATAGCTCTTGAAATTGTCTTCTTCGAAGGTTGCCCTCTTCTGAATTTTTTGGTCGATTTTTGACCCCAGAAATTTTCTGGAGGGCAGGCGCCATTTACAGAACTGCAAGTTGGTGAAAATTTAGTGACCTTTTGCAGTGGGTTCAAAGCTGCTGTTGTGGGAAACGTCCACAAGGAGGTAGCATTTCTCCATTCCCCAATCTGGGTACTAGGGCAGCAGAGCCTTTCTGGAAGTCATTGTCCTAGGTTGTAAATTAGAATGGAATTTGCCAGGAGAAATCCCCATAAGTTTATGTCTCATTACTTCTTCTTGGTTTTTAAAATTTTTTTAATCTGGGTAAAGTTTAGAAAATTGTTTGTCCTAGGTGTACACAATCTGGTTCATTTGTACATTATGTATGTCTATTAATGTACAGATCCTCTTCCCATGTAAAATATTACAGTGTTCCGTCGACCTCCCTTGCTATATGTTCGGTCTTTTTGATACATGTATATAATATGTATTTGTATATGTATAGTCACACTAATCTTCATTTCTCAATTTCCCCCCTCCTTTCCTTTTAGATGAGCATAGTTTGTTTTCTACGCCTGTGAGTGTCTTTCTCTTTGGAAATATGTTCATCTGTGTCAGTTATTAGATAATGCCGTACGTGATAATATGGGATATAGGTCTTTTGCTTTCCGACCTACTTCATGTTTTGTGATTATCTCCAGGCTCATCTATGGTGCCTCAAAGAGCAGTGCTTCAATGTTTTCCATGGCTAATATTCCATTGTGTACATGGACCACTTCTTCTTGGTGCATTCCTCTGTTGATGGACATTTTCGTTGCTTCCAAGCGTTGCCTATGGTAAATATTGCTGGAGTGCAGGATTGCCAGCCTGCGATTTTTGATTTTCATTCTCTCAGGTGATAGACCCAGCAGTGGGTATGATTGATTGACTGGTATGGTAGCTCAACGTTTACCTTTTCAAGGCACCTCAATTGTGCTGTCATTAGTGGCTCTTACCACGTCCCCCTTAGAATCGAGGGTACGCATTTCTCCACAATCACGTCAGCATTTCTTGTTTGCAGCATTTTTGTTGATGGCCATTCTGACTGGGGTGAGCTGATAGGTTTTTGTAATTTGGGTTTACATGTCTGTAAAAATTCCTACAATTCATCATTTTTCCACGCCTTTTGCTTTTCTGTTAAAAGAAAAAAGAAAAAGAGTGTGAGTATAATATACCTCTTCAAATTTTCTTTTTGGAAGGTTGCACTCTAGAATTTTTTGGTCGATTTTCGACCTCAGTATTTTTTGGAGGGCAGGTGTCATTTACAGAACTGCAATTGGTGAACATTTAGTGACCTTTTGCAGTGGGTTTAAAGCTGCTGTTGTGGGAAACGGCCACAAGGATGCAGCATTTCTCCATTCCCAAATCGGGGTACTAGGGCAGCAGAGCCGTTCTGGAAGTCGTTTGCCTAGGTGGTCAATTTGAATGGAATGTGCCAGGAAAACCCCCCATAAGTTTATGTCTCATTACTCCTAGTTCGTTGTTTTAATTTTTTCAATTGGGGTAATGGTTAGAATGTTGCTTGTCCAAGGTGTACACACTCTGGTTCATCTACATATTCTATATACCTATTTATGTAGAGATCCTCTTCCCGTGTAAATTATTACAGAGTGTTCCGTAAACCTTCCTTGCTATATGGTCGGTCTTTTTGATATATGTATATAATATGTATTTGTATACATATGGTAACGCTAATCTTCATTTATCCATTCCCCCACCTTTCCTTTTAGATAAGCATAGTTTTTTTTTTTAATAAGTCTGTGATGGACTTTCTCTGTGGAAATATGTTCATTTGTGTCAGTTATTAGAGAACGCCTATAAGTGATATCATGGGATATAGGACTTTTGCTTTCCGACTTACCTCATGTTCTGTGATTATCTCCAAGATCATCTATGGTGCCTCAAAGAGCAGTGTTTCATTGTTTTCCATGGCTAGTATTCATTGTGTACATGGGCCGCTTCTTCCTTTTCCTTTCATCTGTTGATGGACATTTTGGTTGCTTCACTGTCTTGTCTATTGTGAATAAGGCTGCAGTGCAGCTTTTGCAGCCCGGGTCTTCTTCATTCTGGTCTTCTCAGGTGAGAGGCCCATTGGTGCGCCTGCTGGATTGAATGGTACCTCAATTTTTCCTTTTCAACGCAGCTCCTTTCTGTTCTCATTATTAGCGTTTAACCCTTTTACATCTCACCAGCAGCTAGAGGGTACACAGTTCTCTAAAACCTCTTCAGCATTGACTGTAGACTTTTTGCCAATGGTCAGTCGACGGGTGTGAGTTGAAAACTTTTCGTAGATTAGATTGCATGAGTCTAATACTTCCTGAGGTTGAGCTTTTATCCATTTCCCTTTCTTTAAAAAGAGAGTGAGTAAAACTTACCTCTTCATACTAGCTTTGTGAACATTTTGCCTGTTTTGAATTTTTTTTATCCATTCCCTACCTCAGCACAATTTTGAGGGCAGGTGTCCTTTACAGCCCTGCGTCCTTGTGAATGAATGGTAAGTGACCATTAGCTGTGGGTTAAAAGCTGCTCTTGCGGGAATCGGCCACAAGGCGGCAGCATTTCTCCTTTACCAAATCTGGTTACTAGGGCAACAGAGCCTTACTGGAAGTGGTGTTCTAGGTTGCAAATTAGAATGGAATGTGCGAGGCAAAAGCCCTTTAAGTTTATGTCTCATTACTTCTTGTTGGTATTTTTAACTTAATTTTTATTTTTTATCACAGCAAACTTGATTACAATGTTTTGTTTGTTCTAGGTGTGCAAGATGTGGTTCTTTCACACATATACATATATCTATTCTTCTTCGGATCCTTTTCCCATGTAGGTTATGACACAGTGTTGAGTAGTCTTCTCTTGGTATTGCGTAGGTCTTTGGTGATTATGTATTTCACGTGTGTTTGTGTCTCTCTGTTAACCTCAATATGGTAATGTATCCAATCCTCACACCTTTCCATTTGGTGAACCATAAGTTTTTTTAATGAATCTATGATAGTGTTTCTCTGTGGAAATACCTTTGTCTGTATCATTTTTTAGGTAACACCTATATGCGATATGATAGGCTATGTGTCTTTCGCTTTCTCACTTACTCCGAGTTGCGTGATTACTTCTAGACTCATCTATGGTGCTGCAAATGGCATTGTTTCATTTTTTCACTAGCTCATATTCCATCTGTACAGGTAGCAGTTCTTCTTTGTCCACCCATCTGTCGGTGGACTTTTTGGTTACTTCCATATCTTGGCCATTGTAATACTGTGCAATGCAGATTTGCGTGCCTGTGTCCTTCCAATTCTGTCTTCTTAGGTTATAGGTCCAGGAATAGGTCTGCTGGATCATATGGTAGCTCAATGTTTACCTTTTAAAGGCACCTCTATTCTGATCTCTTTAGTGGCTCTTTCCAGGTTACGTCCCACTTAAAGTGGAGGGTATGTATTTCTTCCCAGCACCTTCAGCATTTATTCTTTGTAGTTTTTGCTGATGGTTATTCTGAGTGGTGTGAGCTGATACCTCTTTGTGGTTGAATTTGCATGTGTCTCATAATGCGTTGAAATTGAGCTTTAAGACTTGTCCTTTTTATTTTTCCAGCTGTGATTGGAGCTTATTTCTTCAAAGTGTTTTCTTAAAGTATGTGTCACCGTTTGAAATATTTTGGCCATGATCTCCCTCAAGACATTTTGAGGGCAGGTTTCATTTACAGCCCTGCAGTACTTGTTCATATGAAGTGACCATTAGCTCAGGCTTTAAACCTGCTTTTGCAGGTAACGGCCAGAGAGCGGCAGCCTTTCTACGTTCCCCTTGCTGCTACTAGGGAAACAGACCTACCGGTCCGTGGTGTTCTTCGGTTATAAATTAGAGTGCAATGTGCCCGGATAAACCCACAAATGTTGATGTCTCCTTGCTTTTCTTTGTTTTTAAATTTAATTTATATTTATTATTAATTAGAGTAATATTCCATTGTGTACGTGGACCACTTCTTCTTGGTGCATTCCTCGGTTGATGGACATTTTCATTGCTTCCAAGTGTTGGCTATGGTAAATATTGCTGGCGTACAGGTTTGCCAGCCTGTGACTTTTTGATTCTCATTTTCTCAGGTGATAGGCCAAGCAGTGGTTGTGATTGATTGACTGGTAGCTCAATGTTTCCCTTTTCAAAGCACCTACATTGTGTTTTCATTAGTGGCTCTTTACATGCCCCCCCTTACCACCGAGGGTACGCATTTCTCCACACTCCCTTCACCGTTTATTTTTTGCAGCACTTTTCCTAATGGCCATTGTGACTGCTGCGAGCTGATAGGTTTTTGTAATATGGGTATGCATGTCATTAAAATTTTTAAAATTCATCATATTCCTACGCCTTTTTCTTTTCTCTTAAAAGAAAAAACCGTGAGTACAATATAGCTCTTGAAATTGTCTTCTTCGAAGGTTGCCCTCTTCTGAATTTTTTGGTCGATTTTTGACCCCAGAAATTTTCTGGAGGGCAGGCGCCATTTACAGAACTGCAAGTTGGTGAAAATTTAGTGACCTTTTGCAGTGGGTTCAAAGCTGCTGTTGTGGGAAACGTCCACAAGGAGGTAGCATTTCTCCATTCCCCAATCTGGGTACTAGGGCAGCAGAGCCTTTCTGGAAGTCATTGTCCTAGGTTGTAAATTAGAATGGAATTTGCCAGGAGAAATCCCCATAAGTTTATGTCTCATTACTTCTTCTTGGTTTTTAAAATTTTTTTAATCTGGGTAAAGTTTAGAAAATTGTTTGTCCTAGGTGTACACAATCTGGTTCATTTGTACATTATGTATGTCTATTAATGTACAGATCCTCTTCCCATGTAAAATATTACAGTGTTCCGTCGACCTCCCTTGCTATATGTTCGGTCTTTTTGATACATGTATATAATATGTATTTGTATATGTATAGTCACACTAATCTTCATTTCTCAATTTCCCCCCTCCTTTCCTTTTAGATGAGCATAGTTTGTTTTCTACGCCTGTGAGTGTCTTTCTCTTTGGAAATATGTTCATCTGTGTCAGTTATTAGATAATGCCGTACGTGATAATATGGGATATAGGTCTTTTGCTTTCCGACCTACTTCATGTTTTGTGATTATCTCCAGGCTCATCTATGGTGCCTCAAAGAGCAGTGCTTCAATGTTTTCCATGGCTAATATTCCATTGTGTACATGGACCACTTCTTCTTGGTGCATTCCTCTGTTGATGGACATTTTCGTTGCTTCCAAGCGTTGCCTATGGTAAATATTGCTGGAGTGCAGGATTGCCAGCCTGCGATTTTTGATTTTCATTCTCTCAGGTGATAGACCCAGCAGTGGGTATGATTGATTGACTGGTATGGTAGCTCAACGTTTACCTTTTCAAGGCACCTCAATTGTGCTGTCATTAGTGGCTCTTACTGCGTCCCCCCTTAGAATCGAGGGTACGCATCTCTCCACAATCACGTCAGCATTTATTGTTTGCAGCATTTTTGTTGATGGTCATTCTGACTGGTGTGAGCTGATAGGTTTTTGTAATTTGGGTTTACATGTCTGTAAAAATTCCTACAATTCATCATTTTTCCACGCCTTTTTCTTTTCTGTTAAAAGAAAAAAAGTGTGAGTATAATATACCTCTTCAAATTTTCTTTTTGGAAGGTTGCACTCTAGAGTTTTTTGGTCGATTTTCGACGTCAGTATATTTTGGAGGGCGGGTGTCATTTACAGACCTGCAATTGGTGAATATTTAGTGACCTTTTGCAGTGGGTTTAAAGCTGCTGTTGTGGGAAACGACCACAAGGATGCAGCATTTCTCCATTCCCAAATCTGGGTACTAGGGCAGCAGAGCCGTTCTGGAAGTCGTTTGCCTAGGTTGTAAATTTGAATGGAATGTGCCAGGAGAACCCCCCATAAGTTTATGTCTCATTACTCCTAGTTGGTTGTTTTTATTTTTTCAATTGGGGTAATGGTTAGAATGTTGCTTGTCCAATGTGTACACACTCTGGTTCATCTACATATTCTATATACCTATTTATGTAGAGATCCTCTTCCCGTGTAAATTATTACAGAGTGTTCCGTAAACCTTCCTTGCTATATGGTCGTTCTTTTTGATATATGTATATAATATGTATTTGTATACCTATGGTAACGCAAATCTTCATTTATCCATTCCCCCCACCTTTCCTTTTAGATAAGCATAGTTTTTTTTAATAAGCCTGTGATTGACTTTCTCTGTGGAAATATGTTCATTTGTGTCAGTTATTAGAGAACGCGTATAAGTGATATCATAGGATATAGGACTTTTGCTTTCCGACTTACCTCATGTTCTGTGATTATCTCCAAGATCATCTATGGTGCCTCAAAGAGCAGTGTTTCATTGTTTTCCATGGCTAGTATTCATTATGCACATGGACCGCTTCTTCTTTATCCTTTCATCTGTTGATGGACATTTTGGTTGCTTCACTGTCTTGTCTATTGTGAATAAGCCTGCAGTGCAGCTTTTGCAGCCCTGGTCTTCTTCATTCTGGTCTTCTTAGGTGAAGAGCCCATTGGTTCGCCTGCTGGATTGAATGGTACCTCTATTTTTCCTTTTCAACGCAGCTTCTTTCTGTTCTCATTATTAGCGTTTAACCCTTTTACATCTCACCAGCAGCTGGAGGGTACACAGTTCTCTAAAACCTCTTCAGCATTGATTGTTTGTAGACTTTTTGCCAATGGTCAGTCGACTGGTGTGAGTTGAAAACTTTTTGTAGGTTAGATAGCATGAGTCTAATACTTCCTGAGGTGGAGCTTTTATCCATTTTCCTTTCTTTAAAAAGAGAGTGAGTAAAACTTACCTCTTCATACTATCTTCTTGAAAATTTTGCCTGTTTTGAATTTTTTTTTATCCATTCCCTACCTCAGCACAATTTTGAGGGCAGGTGTCCTTTACAGCCCTGAGTCCTTGTGAATGGTAAGTGACCATTAGCTGTGGGTTAAAAGCTGCTGTTGCGGGAATCGGCCACAAGGCGGCAGCATTTCTCCTTTACCAAATCTGGTTACTAGGGCAACAGAGCCTTACTGGAAGTGGAGTTCTAGGTGGTAAATTAGAATGGAATGTGCGAGGAAAAAGCCCTTTAAGTTTATGTCTCATTACTTCTTGTTGGTATTTTTAACTTAATTTTTATTTTTTATCACAGCAAACTTGATTACAATGTTTTGTTTGTTCTAGGTGTGCAAGATGTGGTTCTTTCACACATATACATATATCTATTTTTCTTCGGATCCTTTTCCCATGTAGGTTACGAAACAATGTTGAGTAGTCTTCGCTTGGTATTGCGTAGGTCTTTGGTGATTATATATTTCACATGTGTTTGTATCTCTCTGTTAACCTCAATACGGTAATGTATCCAATCCTCACACCTTTCCATTTGGTGAACCATAAGTTTTTTTAATGAATCTATGATAGTGTTTCTCTGTGGAAATATCTTTGTTTGTATCATTTTTTAGGTAACACCTATATGTGATATGATAGGATATGTGTCTTTCGCTTTCTCACTTACTCCAAGTTGCGTGATTACTTCTAGACTCATCTATGGTGCTGCAAATGGCATTGTTTCATTTTTTCACTAGCTCATATTCCATCTGTACATGTAGCAGTTCTTCTTTGTCCACCCATCTGTCGGTGGACTTTTTGGTTACTTCCATATCTTGGCTATTGTAATACTATGCAATGCAGATTTGCGTACCTTTGTCCTTCCAATTCTGTCTTCTTAGTTTATAGGTCCAGGAATAGGTCTGCTGGATCATATGGTAGCTCAATGTTTACCTTTAAAAGGCAATTCTATTCCGTTCTCCTTAGTGGCTCTTTCCAGGTTACGTCCCACTTAAAGTGGAGGGTATGTATTTCTTCCCAGCACCTTCAGCATTTATTCTTTGTAGTTTTTGCTGATGGTTATTCTGAGTGGTGTGAGCTGATACCTCTTTGTGGTTGAATTTGCATGTGTCTCATAATGCGTTGAAATTGAGCTTTAAGACATGTCCTTTTTATTTTTCCAGCTGTGATTGGAGCTTATTTCTTCAAAGTGTTTTCTTAAAGTATGTGTCACCATTTGAAATATTTTGGCCATTATCTCCCTCAAGACATTTTGAGGGCAGGTTTCATTTACAGCCCTGCAGTACTTGTTCATATGAAGTGACCATTAGCTCAGGCTTTAAACCTGCTTTTGCAGGTAACGGCCAGAGAGCGGCAGCCTTTCTACGTTCCCCTTGCTGCTACTAGGGAAACAGACCTACCGGTCCGTGGTGTTCTTCGGTTATAAATTAGAGTGCAATGTGCCCGGATAAACCCACAAATGTTGATGTCTCCTTGCTTTTCTTTGTTTTTAAATTTAATTTATATTTATTATTAATTAGAGTAATATTCCATTGTGTACGTGGACCACTTCTTCTTGGTGCATTCCTCGGTTGATGGACATTTTCATTGCTTCCAAGTGTTGGCTATGGTAAATATTGCTGGCGTACAGGTTTGCCAGCCTGTGACTTTTTGATTCTCATTTTCTCAGGTGATAGGCCAAGCAGTGGTTGTGATTGATTGACTGGTAGCTCAATGTTTCCCTTTTCAAAGCACCTACATTGTGTTTTCATTATTGGCTCTTTACATGCCCCCCCTTACCACCGAGGGTACGCATTTCTCCACACTCCCGTCACCGTTTATTTTTTGCAGCACTTTTCCTAATGGCCATTGTGACTGCTGCGAGCTGATAGGTTTTTGTAATATGGGTATGCATGTCATTAAAATTTTTAAAATTCATCATATTCCTACGCCTTTTTCTTTTCTCTTAAAAGAAAAAACCGTGAGTACAATATAGCTCTTGAAATTGTCTTCTTCGAAGGTTGCCCTCTTCTGAATTTTTTGGTCGATTTTTGACCCCAGAAATTTTCTGGAGGGCAGGCGCCATTTACAGAACTGCAAGTTGGTGAAAATTTAGTGACCTTTTGCAGTGGGTTCAAAGCTGCTGTTGTGGGAAACGTCCACAAGGAGGTAGCATTTCTCCATTCCCCAATCTGGGTACTAGGGCAGCAGAGCCTTTCTGGAAGTCATTGTCCTAGGTTGTAAATTAGAATGGAATTTGCCAGGAGAAATCCCCATAAGTTTATGTCTCATTACTTATTCTTGGTTTTTAAAATTTTTTTAATCTGGGTAAAGTTTAGAAAATTGTTTGTCCTAGGTGTACACAATCTGGTTCATTTGTACATTATGTATGTCTATTAATGTACAGATCCCCTTCCCATGTAAAATATTACAGTGTTCCATCGACCTCCCTTGCTATATGTTCGGTCTTTTTGATACATGTATATAATATGTATTTGTATATGTATAGTCACACTAATCTTCATTTCTCAATTTCCCCCCTCCTTTCCTTTTAGATGAGCATAGTTTGTTTTCTACGCCTGTGAGTGTCTTTCTCTTTGGAAATATGTTCATCTGTGTCAGTTATTAGATAATGCCGTACGTGATAATATGGGATATAGGTCTTTTGCTTTCCGACCTACTTCATGTTTTGTGCTTATCTCCAGGTTCATCTATGGTGCCTCAAAGAGCAGTGCTTCAATGTTTTCCATGGCTAATATTCCATTGTGTACATGGACCACTTCTTCTTGGTGCATTTCTCTGTTGATGGACATTTTCGTTGCTTCCAAGTGTTGCCTATGGTAAATATTGCTGGAGTGCAGGATTGCCAGCCTGCGATTTTTGATTTTCATTCTCTCAGGTGATAGACCCAGCAGTGGGTATGATTGATTGACTGGTATGGTAGCTCAACGTTTACCTTTTCAAGGCACCTCAATTGTGCTGTCATTAGTGGCTCTTACCACGTCCCCCTTAGAATCGAGGGTACGCATTTCTCCACAATCACGTCAGCATTTATTGTTTGCAGCATTTTTGTTGATGGCCATTCTGACTGGGGTGAGCTGATAGGTTTTTGTAATTTGGGTTTACATGTCTGTAAAAATTCCTACAATTCATCATTTTTCCACGCCTTTTGCTTTTCTGTTAAAAGAAAAAAGAGTGTGAGTATAATATACCTCTTCAAATTTTCTTTTTGGAAGGTTGCACTCTAGAATTTTTTGGTCGATTTTCGACCTCAGTATTTTTTGGAGGGCAGGTGTCATTTACAGAACTGCAATTGGTGAACATTTAGTGACCTTTTGCAGTGGGTTTAAAGCTGCTGTTGTGGGAAACGGCCACAAGGATGCAGCATTTCTCCATTCCCAAATCGGGGTACTAGGGCAGCAGAGCCCGTTCTGGAAGTCGTTTGCCTAGGTGGTCAATTTGAATGGAATGTGCCAGGAAAACCCCCCATAAGTTTATGTCTCATTACTCCTAGTTCGTTGTTTTAATTTTTTCAATTGGGGTAATGGTTAGAATGTTGCTTGTCCAAGGTGTACACACTCTGGTTCATCTACATATTCTATATACCTATTTATGTAGAGATCCTCTTCCCGTGTAAATTATTACAGAGTGTTCCGTAAACCTTCCTTGCTATATGGTCGGTCTTTTTGATATATGTATATAATATGTATTTGTATACATATGGTAACGCTAATCTTCATTTATCCATTCCCCCACCTTTCCTTTTAGATAAGCATAGTTTTTTTTTTTAATAAGTCTGTGATGGACTTTCTCTGTGGAAATATGTTCATTTGTGTCAGTTATTAGAGAACGCCTATAAGTGATATCATGGGATATAGGACTTTTGCTTTCCGACTTACCTCATGTTCTGTGATTATCTCCAAGATCATCTATGGTGCCTCAAAGAGCAGTGTTTCATTGTTTTCCATGGCTAGTATTCATTGTGTACATGGGCCGCTTCTTCCTTTTCCTTTCATCTGTTGATGGACATTTTGGTTGCTTCACTGTCTTGTCTATTGTGAATAAGGCTGCAGTGCAGCTTTTGCAGCCCGGGTCTTCTTCATTCTGGTCTTCTCAGGTGAGAGGCCCATTGGTGCACCTGCTGGATTGAATGGTACCTCAATTTTTCCTTTTCAACGCAGCTCCTTTCTGTTCTCATTATTAGCGTTTAACCCTTTTACATCTCACCAGCAGCTAGAGGGTACACAGTTCTCTAAAACCTCTTCAGCATTGACTGTAGACTTTTTGCCAATGGTCAGTCGACGGGTGTGAGTTGAAAACTTTTCGTAGATTAGATTGCATGAGTCTAATACTTCCTGAGGTTGAGCTTTTATCCATTTCCCTTTCTTTAAAAAGAAAGTGAGTAAAACTTACCTCTTCATACTAGCTTCGTGAACATTTTGCCTGTTTTGAATTTTTTTTATCCATTCCCTACCTCAGCACAATTTTGAGGGCAGGTGTCCTTTACAGCCCTGCGTCCTTGTGAATGAATGGTAAGTGACCATTAGCTGTGGGTTAAAAGCTGCTGTTGCGGGAATCGGCCACAAGGCGGCAGCATTTCTCCTTTACCAAATCTGGTTACTAGGGCAACAGAGCCTTACTGGAAGTGGTGTTCTAGGTTGTAAATTAGAATGGAATGTGCGAGGCAAAAGCCCTTTAAGTTTATGTCTCATTACTTCTTGTTGGTATTTTTAACTTAATTTTTATTTTTTTTCACAGCAAACTTGATTACAATGTTTTGTTTGTTCTAGGTGTGCAAGATGTGGTTCTTTCACACATATACATATATCTATTCTTCTTCGAATCCTTTTCCCATGTAGATTACGACACAATGTTGAGTAGTCTTCTCTTGGTATTGCGTAGGTCTTTGGTGATTATATATTTCACATGTGTTTGTATCTCTCTGTTCACCTCAATACGGTAATGTATCCAATCTTCACACCTTTCCATTTGGTGAACCATAAGATTTTTTTTCATGAATCTATGATAGTGTTTCTCTGTGGAAATACCTTTGTTTGTATCATTTTTTAGGTAACACCTATATGTGATATGATAGGATATGTGTCTTTCGCTTTCTCACTTACTCCAAGTTGCGTGATTACTTCTAGACTCATCTATGGTGCTGCAAATGGCATTGTTTCATTTTTTCACTAGCTCATATTCCATCTGTACATGTAGCAGTTCTTCTTTGTCCACCCATCTGTCGTTGGACTTTTTGGTTACTTCCGTATCTTGGCCATTGTTATACTATGCAATGCAGATTTGCGTACCTGTGTCCTTCCAATTCTGTCTTCTTAGGTTATAGGTCCAGGAATAGGTCTGCTGGATCATATGGTAGCTCAATGTTTACCTTTTAAAGGCACCTCTATTCTTTTCTCTTTAGTGGCTCTTTCCAGGTTACGTCCCACTTAAAGTGGAGGGTATGCATTTCTTCCCAGCACCTTCAGCATTTATTCTTTGTAGTTTTTGCTGATGGTTATTCTGAGTGGTGTGAGCTGATACCTCTTTGTGGTTGAATTTGCATGTGTCTCATAATGCGTTGAAATTGAGCTGTAAGACATGTCCTTTTTATTTTTCCAGCTGTGATTGGAGCTTATTTCTTCAAAGTGTTTTCTTAAAGTATGTGTCACCATTTGAAATATTTTGGCCATGATCTCCCTCAAGACATTTTGAGGGCAGGTTTCATTTACAGCCCTGCAGTACTTGTTCATATGAAGTGACCATTAGCTCAGGCTTTAAACCTGCTTTTGCAGGTAACGGCCAGAGAGCGGCAGCCTTTCTACGTTCCCCTTGCTGCTACTAGGGAAACAGACCTACCGGTCCGTGGTGTTCTTCGGTTATAAATTAGAGTGCAATGTGCCCGGATAAACCCACAAATGTTGATGTCTCCTTGCTTTTCTTTGTTTTTAAATTTAATTTATATTTATTATTAATTAGAGTAATATTCCATTGTGTACGTGGACCACTTCTTCTTGGTGCATTCCTCGGTTGATGGACATTTTCATTGCTTCCAAGTGTTGGCTATGGTAAATATTGCTGGCGTACAGGTTTGCCAGCCTGTGACTTTTTGATTCTCATTTTCTCAGGTGATAGGCCAAGCAGTGGTTGTGATTGATTGACTGGTAGCTCAATGTTTCCCTTTTCAAAGCACCTACATTGTGTTTTCATTAGTGGCTCTTTACATGCCCCCCCTTACCACCGAGGGTACGCATTTCTCCACACTCCCTTCACCGTTTATTTTTTGCAGCACTTTTCCTAATGGCCATTGTGACTGCTGCGAGCTGATAGGTTTTTGTAATATGGGTATGCATGTCATTAAAATTTTTAAAATTCATCATATTCCTACGCCTTTTTCTTTTCTCTTAAAAGAAAAAACCGTGAGTACAATATAGCTCTTGAAATTGTCTTCTTCGAAGGTTGCCCTCTTCTGAATTTTTTGGTCGATTTTTGACCCCAGAAATTTTCTGGAGGGCAGGCGCCATTTACAGAACTGCAAGTTGGTGAAAATTTAGTGACCTTTTGCAGTGGGTTCAAAGCTGCTGTTGTGGGAAACGTCCACAAGGAGGTAGCATTTCTCCATTCCCCAATCTGGGTACTAGGGCAGCAGAGCCTTTCTGGAAGTCATTGTCCTAGGTTGTAAATTAGAATGGAATTTGCCAGGAGAAATCCCCATAAGTTTATGTCTCATTACTTCTTCTTGGTTTTTAAAATTTTTTTAATCTGGGTAAAGTTTAGAAAATTGTTTGTCCTAGGTGTACACAATCTGGTTCATTTGTAAATTATGTATGTCTATTAATGTACAGATCCTCTTCCCATGTAAAATATTACAGTGTTCCGTCGACCTCCCTTGCTATATGTTCGGTCTTTTTGATACATGTATATAATATGTATTTGTATATGTATAGTCACACTAATCTTCATTTCTCAATTTCCCCCCTCCTTTCCTTTTAGATGAGCATAGTTTGTTTTCTACGCCTGTGAGTGTCTTTCTCTTTGGAAATATGTTCATCTGTGTCAGTTATTAGATAATGCCGTACGTGATAATATGGGATATAGGTCTTTTGCTTTCCGACCTACTTCATGTTTTGTGATTATCTCCAGGCTCATCTATGGTGCCTCAAAGAGCAGTGCTTCAATGTTTTCCATGGCTAATATTCCATTGTGTACATGGACCACTTCTTCTTGGTGCATTCCTCTGTTGATGGACATTTTCGTTGCTTCCAAGCGTTGCCTATGGTAAATATTGCTGGAGTGCAGGATTGCCAGCCTGCGATTTTTGATTTTCATTCTCTCAGGTGATAGACCCAGCAGTGGGTATGATTGATTGACTGGTATGGTAGCTCAACGTTTACCTTTTCAAGGCACCTCAATTGTGCTGTCATTAGTGGCTCTTACTGCGTCCCCCCTTAGAATCGAGGGTACGCATCTCTCCACAATCACGTCAGCATTTATTGTTTGCAGCATTTTTGTTGATGGTCATTCTGACTGGTGTGAGCTGATAGGTTTTTGTAATTTGGGTTTACATGTCTGTAAAAATTCCTACAATTCATCATTTTTCCACGCCTTTTTCTTTTCTGTTAAAAGAAAAAAAGTGTGAGTATAATATACCTCTTCAAATTTTCTTTTTGGAAGGTTGCACTCTAGAGTTTTTTGGTCGATTTTCGACCTCAGTATATTTTGGAGGGCGGGTGTCATTTACAGACCTGCAATTGGTGAATATTTAGTGACCTTTTGCAGTGGGTTTAAAGCTGCTGTTGTGGGAAACGACCACAAGGATGCAGCATTTCTCCATTCCCAAATCTGGGTACTAGGGCAGCAGAGCCGTTCTGGAAGTCGTTTGCCTAGGTTGTAAATTTGAATGGAATGTGCCAGGAGAACCCCCCATAAGTTTATGTCTCATTACTCCTAGTTCGTTGTTTTAATTTTTTCAATTGGGGTAATGGTTAGAATGTTGCTTGTCCAATGTGTACACACTCTGGTTCATCTACATATTCTATATACCTATTTATGTAGAGATCCTCTTCCCGTGTAAATTATTACAGAGTGTTCCGTAAACCTTCCTTGCTATATGGTCGTTCTTTTTGATATATGTATATAATATGTATTTGTATACCTATGGTAACGCAAATCTTCATTTATCCATTCCCCCCACCTTTCCTTTTAGATAAGCATAGTTTTTTTTAATAAGCCTGTGATTGACTTTCTCTGTGGAAATATGTTCATTTGTGTCAGTTATTAGAGAACGCGTATAAGTGATATCATAGGATATAGGACTTTTGCTTTCCGACTTACCTCATGTTCTGTGATTATCTCCAAGATCATCTATGGTGCCTCAAAGAGCAGTGTTTCATTGTTTTCCATGGCTAGTATTCATTATGCACATGGACCGCTTCTTCTTTATCCTTTCATCTGTTGATGGACATTTTGGTTGCTTCACTGTCTTGTCTATTGTGAATAAGCCTGCAGTGCAGCTTTTGCAGCCCTGGTCTTCTTCATTCTGGTCTTCTTAGGTGAAGAGCCCATTGGTTCGCCTGCTGGATTGAATGGTACCTCTATTTTTCCTTTTCAACGCAGCTTCTTTCTGTTCTCATTATTAGCGTTTAACCCTTTTACATCTCACCAGCAGCTGGAGGGTACACAGTTCTCTAAAACCTCTTCAGCATTGATTGTTTGTAGACTTTTTGCCAATGGTCAGTCGACTGGTGTGAGTTGAAAACTTTTTGTAGGTTAGATAGCATGAGTCTAATACTTCCTGAGGTGGAGCTTTTATCCATTTTCCTTTCTTTAAAAAGAGAGTGAGTAAAACTTACCTCTTCATACTATCTTCTTGAAAATTTTGCCTGTTTTGAATTTTTTTTTATCCATTCCCTACCTCAGCACAATTTTGAGGGCAGGTGTCCTTTACAGCCCTGAGTCCTTGTGAATGGTAAGTGACCATTAGCTGTGGGTTAAAAGCTGCTGTTGCGGGAATCGGCCACAAGGCGGCAGCATTTCTCCTTTACCAAATCTGGTTACTAGGGCAACAGAGCCTTACTGGAAGTGGAGTTCTAGGTGGTAAATTAGAATGGAATGTGCGAGGAAAAAGCCCTTTAAGTTTATGTCTCATTACTTCTTGTTGGTATTTTTAACTTAATTTTTATTTTTTATCACAGCAAACTTGATTACAATGTTTTGTTTGTTCTAGGTGTGCAAGATGTGGTTCTTTCACACATATACATATATCTATTTTTCTCCGGATCCTTTTCCCATGTAGGTTACGAAACAATGTTGAGTAGTCTTCTCTTGGTATTGCGTAGGTCTTTGGTGATTATATATTTCACATGTGTTTGTATCTCTCTGTTAACCTCAATACGGTAATGTATCCAATCCTCACACCTTTCCATTTGGTGAACCATAAGTTTTTTTAATGAATCTATGATAGTGTTTCTCTGTGGAAATATCTTTGTTTGTATCATTTTTTAGGTAACACCTATATGTGATATGATAGGATATGTGTCTTTCGCTTTCTCACTTACTCCAAGTTGCGTGATTACTTCTAGACTCATCTATGGTGCTGCAAATGGCATTGTTTCATTTTTTCACTAGCTCATATTCCATCTGTACATGTAGCAGTTCTTCTTTGTCCACCCATCTGTCGGTGGACTTTTTGGTTACTTCCATATCTTGGCTATTGTAATACTATGCAATGCAGATTTGCGTACCTTTGTCCTTCCAATTCTGTCTTCTTAGTTTATAGGTCCAGGAATAGGTCTGCTGGATCATATGGTAGCTCAATGTTTACCTTTAAAAGGCAATTCTATTCCGTTCTCCTTAGTGGCTCTTTCCAGGTTACGTCCCACTTAAAGTGGAGGGTATGTATTTCTTCCCAGCACCTTCAGCATTTATTCTTTGTAGTTTTTGCTGATGGTTATTCTGAGTGGTGTGAGCTGATACCTCTTTGTGGTTGAATTTGCATGTGTCTCATAATGCGTTGAAATTGAGCTTTAAGACATGTCCTTTTTATTTTTCCAGCTGTGATTGGAGCTTATTTCTTCAAAGTGTTTTCTTAAAGTATGTGTCACCATTTGAAATATTTTGGCCATTATCTCCCTCAAGACATTTTGAGGGCAGGTTTCATTTACAGCCCTGCAGTACTTGTTCATATGAAGTGACCATTAGCTCAGGCTTTAAACCTGCTTTTGCAGGTAACGGCCAGAGAGCGGCAGCCTTTCTATGTTCCCCTTGCTGCTACTAGGGAAACAGACCTACCGGTCCGTGGTGTTCTTCGGTTATAAATTAGAGTGCAATGTGCCCGGATAAACCCACAAATGTTGATGTCTCCTTGCTTTTCTTTGTTTTTAAATTTAATTTATATTTATTATTAATTAGAGTAATATTCCATTGTGTACGTGGACCACTTCTTCTTGGTGCATTCCTCGGTTGATGGACATTTTCATTGCTTCCAAGTGTTGGCTATGGTAAATATTGCTGGCGTACAGGTTTG
Organism: Balaenoptera borealis; assembly: GCF_965194805.1. NCBI lineage: Eukaryota > Metazoa > Chordata > Mammalia > Artiodactyla > Balaenopteridae > Balaenoptera > Balaenoptera borealis. Next base: position 410,999 of record NW_028123684.1, read on the forward strand.
CCAGCCTGTGACTTTTTGATTCTCATTTTCTCAGGTGATAGGCCAAGCAGTGGTTGTGATTGATTGACTGGTAGCTCAATGTTTCCCTTTTCAAAGCACCTACATTGTGTTTTCATTATTGGCTCTTTACATGCCCCCCCTTACCACCGAGGGTACGCATTTCTCCACACTCCCGTCACCGTTTATTTTTTGCAGCACTTTTCCTAATGGCCATTGTGACTGCTGCGAGCTGATAGGTTTTTGTAATATGGGTATGCATGTCATTAAAATTTTTAAAATTCATCATATTCCTACGCCTTTTTCTTTTCTCTTAAAAGAAAAAACCGTGAGTACAATATAGCTCTTGAAATTGTCTTCTTCGAAGGTTGCCCTCTTCTGAATTTTTTGGTCGATTTTTGACCCCAGAAATTTTCTGGAGGGCAGGCGCCATTTACAGAACTGCAAGTTGGTGAAAATTTAGTGACCTTTTGCAGTGGGTTCAAAGCTGCTGTTGTGGGAAACGTCCACAAGGAGGTAGCATTTCTCCATTCCCCAATCTGGGTACTAGGGCAGCAGAGCCTTTCTGGAAGTCATTGTCCTAGGTTGTAAATTAGAATGGAATTTGCCAGGAGAAATCCCCATAAGTTTATGTCTCATTACTTCTTCTTGGTTTTTAAAATTTTTTTAATCTGGGTAAAGTTTAGAAAATTGTTTGTCCTAGGTGTACACAATCTGGTTCATTTGTATATTATGTATGTCTATTAATGTACAGATCCTCTTCCCATGTAAAATATTACAGTGTTCCGTCGACCTCCCTTGCTATATGTTCGGTCTTTTTGATACATGTATATAATATGTATTTGTATATGTATAGTCACACTAATCTTCATTTCTCAATTTCCCCCCTCCTTTCCTTTTAGATGAGCATAGTTTGTTTTCTACGCCTGTGAGTGTCTTTCTCTTTGGAAATATGTTCATCTGTGTCAGTTATTAGATAATGCCGTACGTGATAATATGGGATATAGGTCTTTTGCTTTCCGACCTACTTCATGTTTTGTGATTATCTCCAGGCTCATCTATGGTGCCTCAAAGAGCAGTGCTTCAATGTTTTCCATGGCTAATATTCCATTGTGTACATGGACCACTTCTTCTTGGTGCATTCCTCTGTTGATGGACATTTTCGTTGCTTCCAAGCGTTGCCTATGGTAAATATTGCTGGAGTGCAGGATTGCCAGCCTGCGATTTTTGATTTTCATTCTCTCAGGTGATAGACCCAGCAGTGGGTATGATTGATTGACTGGTATGGTAGCTCAACGTTTACCTTTTCAAGGCACCTCAATTGTGCTGTCATTAGTGGCTCTTACTGCGTCCCCCCTTAGAATCGAGGGTACGCATCTCTCCACAATCACGTCAGCATTTATTGTTTGCAGCATTTTTGTTGATGGTCATTCTGACTGGTGTGAGCTGATAGGTTTTTGTAATTTGGGTTTACATGTCTGTAAAAATTCCTACAATTCATCATTTTTCCACGCCTTTTTCTTTTCTGTTAAAAGAAAAAAAGTGTGAGTATAATATACCTCTTCAAATTTTCTTTTTGGAAGGTTGCACTCTAGAGTTTTTTGGTCGATTTTCGACCTCAGTATATTTTGGAGGGCGGGTGTCATTTACAGACCTGCAATTGGTGAATATTTAGTGACCTTTTGCAGTGGGTTTAAAGCTGCTGTTGTGGGAAACGACCACAAGGATGCAGCATTTCTCCATTCCCAAATCTGGGTACTAGGGCAGCAGAGCCGTTCTGGAAGTCGTTTGCCTAGGTTGTAAATTTGAATGGAATGTGCCAGGAGAACCCCCCATAAGTTTATGTCTCATTACTCCTAGTTCGTTGTTTTAATTTTTTCAATTGGGGTAATGGTTAGAATGTTGCTTGTCCAATGTGTACACACTCTGGTTCATCTACATATTCTATATACCTATTTATGTAGAGATCCTCTTCCCGTGTAAATTATTACAGAGTGTTCCGTAAACCTTCCTTGCTATATGGTCGTTCTTTTTGATATATGTATATAATATGTATTTGTATACCTATGGTAACGCAAATCTTCATTTATCCATTCCCCCCACCTTTCCTTTTAGATAAGCATAGTTTTTTTTAATAAGCCTGTGATTGACTTTCTCTGTGGAAATATGTTCATTTGTGTCAGTTATTAGAGAACGCGTATAAGTGATATCATAGGATATAGGACTTTTGCTTTCCGACTTACCTCATGTTCTGTGATTATCTCCAAGATCATCTATGGTGCCTCAAAGAGCAGTGTTTCATTGTTTTCCATGGCTAGTATTCATTATGCACATGGACCGCTTCTTCTTTATCCTTTCATCTGTTGATGGACATTTTGGTTGCTTCACTGTCTTGTCTATTGTGAATAAGCCTGCAGTGCAGCTTTTGCAGCCCTGGTCTTCTTCATTCTGGTCTTCTTAGGTGAAGAGCCCATTGGTTCGCCTGCTGGATTGAATGGTACCTCTATTTTTCCTTTTCAACGCAGCTTCTTTCTGTTCTCATTATTAGCGTTTAACCCTTTTACATCTCACCAGCAGCTGGAGGGTACACAGTTCTCTAAAACCTCTTCAGCATTGATTGTTTGTAGACTTTTTGCCAATGGTCAGTCGACTGGTGTGAGTTGAAAACTTTTTGTAGGTTAGATAGCATGAGTCTAATACTTCCTGAGGTGGAGCTTTTATCCATTTTCCTTTCTTTAAAAAGAGAGTGAGTAAAACTTACCTCTTCATACTATCTTCTTGAAAATTTTGCCTGTTTTGAATTTTTTTTTATCCATTCCCTACCTCAGCACAATTTTGAGGGCAGGTGTCCTTTACAGCCCTGAGTCCTTGTGAATGGTAAGTGACCATTAGCTGTGGGTTAAAAGCTGCTGTTGCGGGAATCGGCCACAAGGCGGCAGCATTTCTCCTTTACCAAATCTGGTTACTAGGGCAACAGAGCCTTACTGGAAGTGGAGTTCTAGGTGGTAAATTAGAATGGAATGTGCGAGGAAAAAGCCCTTTAAGTTTATGTCTCATTACTTCTTGTTGGTATTTTTAACTTAATTTTTATTTTTTATCACAGCAAACTTGATTACAATGTTTTGTTTGTTCTAGGTGTGCAAGATGTGGTTCTTTCACACATATACATATATCTATTTTTCTCCGGATCCTTTTCCCATGTAGGTTACGAAACAATGTTGAGTAGTCTTCTCTTGGTATTGCGTAGGTCTTTGGTGATTATATATTTCACATGTGTTTGTATCTCTCTGTTAACCTCAATACGGTAATGTATCCAATCCTCACACCTTTCCATTTGGTGAACCATAAGTTTTTTTAATGAATCTATGATAGTGTTTCTCTGTGGAAATATCTTTGTTTGTATCATTTTTTAGGTAACACCTATATGTGATATGATAGGATATGTGTCTTTCGCTTTCTCACTTACTCCAAGTTGCGTGATTACTTCTAGACTCATCTATGGTGCTGCAAATGGCATTGTTTCATTTTTTCACTAGCTCATATTCCATCTGTACATGTAGCAGTTCTTCTTTGTCCACCCATCTGTCGGTGGACTTTTTGGTTACTTCCATATCTTGGCTATTGTAATACTATGCAATGCAGATTTGCGTACCTTTGTCCTTCCAATTCTGTCTTCTTAGTTTATAGGTCCAGGAATAGGTCTGCTGGATCATATGGTAGCTCAATGTTTACCTTTAAAAGGCAATTCTATTCCGTTCTCCTTAGTGGCTCTTTCCAGGTTACGTCCCACTTAAAGTGGAGGGTATGTATTTCTTCCCAGCACCTTCAGCATTTATTCTTTGTAGTTTTTGCTGATGGTTATTCTGAGTGGTGTGAGCTGATACCTCTTTGTGGTTGAATTTGCATGTGTCTCATAATGCGTTGAAATTGAGCTTTAAGACATGTCCTTTTTATTTTTCCAGCTGTGATTGGAGCTTATTTCTTCAAAGTGTTTTCTTAAAGTATGTGTCACCATTTGAAATATTTTGGCCATTATCTCCCTCAAGACATTTTGAGGGCAGGTTTCATTTACAGCCCTGCAGTACTTGTTCATATGAAGTGACCATTAGCTCAGGCTTTAAACCTGCTTTTGCAGGTAACGGCCAGAGAGCGGCAGCCTTTCTACGTTCCCCTTGCTGCTACTAGGGAAACAGACCTACCGGTCCGTGGTGTTCTTCGGTTATAAATTAGAGTGCAATGTGCCCGGATAAACCCACAAATGTTGATGTCTCCTTGCTTTTCTTTGTTTTTAAATTTAATTTATATTTATTATTAATTAGAGTAATATTCCATTGTGTACGTGGACCACTTCTTCTTGGTGCATTCCTCGGTTGATGGACATTTTCATTGCTTCCAAGTGTTGGCTATGGTAAATATTGCTGGCGTACAGGTTTGCCAGCCTGTGACTTTTTGATTCTCATTTTCTCAGGTGATAGGCCAAGCAGTGGTTGTGATTGATTGACTGGTAGCTCAATGTTTCCCTTTTCAAAGCACCTACATTGTGTTTTCATTATTGGCTCTTTACATGCCCCCCCTTACCACCGAGGGTACGCATTTCTCCACACTCCCGTCACCGTTTATTTTTTGCAGCACTTTTCCTAATGGCCATTGTGACTGCTGCGAGCTGATAGGTTTTTGTAATATGGGTATGCATGTCATTAAAATTTTTAAAATTCATCATATTCCTACGCCTTTTTCTTTTCTCTTAAAAGAAAAAACCGTGAGTACAATATAGCTCTTGAAATTGTCTTCTTCGAAGGTTGCCCTCTTCTGAATTTTTTGGTCGATTTTTGACCCCAGAAATTTTCTGGAGGGCAGGCGCCATTTACAGAACTGCAAGTTGGTGAAAATTTAGTGACCTTTTGCAGTGGGTTCAAAGCTGCTGTTGTGGGAAACGTCCACAAGGAGGTAGCATTTCTCCATTCCCCAATCTGGGTACTAGGGCAGCAGAGCCTTTCTGGAAGTCATTGTCCTAGGTTGTAAATTAGAATGGAATTTGCCAGGAGAAATCCCCATAAGTTTATGTCTCATTACTTCTTCTTGGTTTTTAAAATTTTTTTAATCTGGGTAAAGTTTAGAAAATTGTTTGTCCTAGGTGTACACAATCTGGTTCATTTGTAAATTATGTATGTCTATTAATGTACAGATCCTCTTCCCATGTAAAATATTACAGTGTTCCGTCGACCTCCCTTGCTATATGTTCGGTCTTTTTGATACATGTATATAATATGTATTTGTATATGTATAGTCACACTAATCTTCATTTCTCAATTTCCCCCCTCCTTTCCTTTTAGATGAGCATAGTTTGTTTTCTACGCCTGTGAGTGTCTTTCTCTTTGGAAATATGTTCATCTGTGTCAGTTATTAGATAATGCCGTACGTGATAATATGGGATATAGGTCTTTTGCTTTCCGACCTACTTCATGTTTTGTGATTATCTCCAGGCTCATCTATGGTGCCTCAAAGAGCAGTGCTTCAATGTTTTCCATGGCTAATATTCCATTGTGTACATGGACCACTTCTTCTTGGTGCATTCCTCTGTTGATGGACATTTTCGTTGCTTCCAAGCGTTGCCTATGGTAAATATTGCTGGAGTGCAGGATTGCCAGCCTGCGATTTTTGATTTTCATTCTCTCAGGTGATAGACCCAGCAGTGGGTATGATTGATTGACTGGTATGGTAGCTCAACGTTTACCTTTTCAAGGCACCTCAATTGTGCTGTCATTAGTGGCTCTTACTGCGTCCCCCCTTAGAATCGAGGGTACGCATCTCTCCACAATCACGTCAGCATTTCTTGTTTGCAGCATTTTTGTTGATGGCCATTCTGACTGGTGTGAGCTGATAGGTTTTTGTAATTTGGGTTTACATGTCTGTAAAAATTCCTACAATTCATCATTTTTCCACGCCTTTTTCTTTTCTGTTAAAAGAAAAAAAGTGTGAGTATAATATACCTCTTCAAATTTTCTTTTTGGAAGGTTGCACTCTAGAGTTTTTTGGTCGATTTTCGACCTCAGTATATTTTGGAGGGCGGGTGTCATTTACAGACCTGCAATTGGTGAATATTTAGTGACCTTTTGCAGTGGGTTTAAAGCTGCTGTTGTGGGAAACGACCACAAGGATGCAGCATTTCTCCATTCCCAAATCTGGGTACTAGGGCAGCAGAGCCGTTCTGGAAGTCGTTTGCCTAGGTTGTAAATTTGAATGGAATGTGCCAGGAGAACCCCCCATAAGTTTATGTCTCATTACTCCTAGTTCGTTGTTTTAATTTTTTCAATTGGGGTAATGGTTAGAATGTTGCTTGTCCAATGTGTACACACTCTGGTTCATCTACATATTCTATATACCTATTTATGTAGAGATCCTCTTCCCGTGTAAATTATTACAGAGTGTTCCGTAAACCTTCCTTGCTATATGGTCGTTCTTTTTGATATATGTATATAATATGTATTTGTATACCTATGGTAACGCAAATCTTCATTTATCCATTCCCCCCACCTTTCCTTTTAGATAAGCATAGTTTTTTTTAATAAGCCTGTGATTGACTTTCTCTGTGGAAATATGTTCATTTGTGTCAGTTATTAGAGAACGCGTATAAGTGATATCATAGGATATAGGACTTTTGCTTTCCGACTTACCTCATGTTCTGTGATTATCTCCAAGATCATCTATGGTGCCTCAAAGAGCAGTGTTTCATTGTTTTCCATGGCTAGTATTCATTATGCACATGGACCGCTTCTTCTTTATCCTTTCATCTGTTGATGGACATTTTGGTTGCTTCACTGTCTTGTCTATTGTGAATAAGCCTGCAGTGCAGCTTTTGCAGCCCTGGTCTTCTTCATTCTGGTCTTCTTAGGTGAAGAGCCCATTGGTTCGCCTGCTGGATTGAATGGTACCTCTATTTTTCCTTTTCAACGCAGCTTCTTTCTGTTCTCATTATTAGCGTTTAACCCTTTTACATCTCACCAGCAGCTGGAGGGTACACAGTTCTCTAAAACCTCTTCAGCATTGATTGTTTGTAGACTTTTTGCCAATGGTCAGTCGACTGGTGTGAGTTGAAAACTTTTTGTAGGTTAGATAGCATGAGTCTAATACTTCCTGAGGTGGAGCTTTTATCCATTTTCCTTTCTTTAAAAAGAGAGTGAGTAAAACTTACCTCTTCATACTATCTTCTTGAAAATTTTGCCTGTTTTGAATTTTTTTTTATCCATTCCCTACCTCAGCACAATTTTGAGGGCAGGTGTCCTTTACAGCCCTGAGTCCTTGTGAATGGTAAGTGACCATTAGCTGTGGGTTAAAAGCTGCTGTTGCGGGAATCGGCCACAAGGCGGCAGCATTTCTCCTTTACCAAATCTGGTTACTAGGGCAACAGAGCCTTACTGGAAGTGGAGTTCTAGGTGGTAAATTAGAATGGAATGTGCGAGGAAAAAGCCCTTTAAGTTTATGTCTCATTACTTCTTGTTGGTATTTTTAACTTAATTTTTATTTTTTATCACAGCAAACTTGATTACAATGTTTTGTTTGTTCTAGGTGTGCAAGATGTGGTTCTTTCACACATATACATATATCTATTTTTCTCCGGATCCTTTTCCCATGTAGGTTACGAAACAATGTTGAGTAGTCTTCTCTTGGTATTGCGTAGGTCTTTGGTGATTATATATTTCACATGTGTTTGTATCTCTCTGTTAACCTCAATACGGTAATGTATCCAATCCTCACACCTTTCCATTTGGTGAACCATAAGTTTTTTTAATGAATCTATGATAGTGTTTCTCTGTGGAAATATCTTTGTTTGTATCATTTTTTAGGTAACACCTATATGTGATATGATAGGATATGTGTCTTTCGCTTTCTCACTTACTCCAAGTTGCGTGATTACTTCTAGACTCATCTATGGTGCTGCAAATGGCATTGTTTCATTTTTTCACTAGCTCATATTCCATCTGTACATGTAGCAGTTCTTCTTTGTCCACCCATCTGTCGGTGGACTTTTTGGTTACTTCCATATCTTGGCTATTGTAATACTATGCAATGCAGATTTGCGTACCTTTGTCCTTCCAATTCTGTCTTCTTAGTTTATAGGTCCAGGAATAGGTCTGCTGGATCATATGGTAGCTCAATGTTTACCTTTAAAAGGCAATTCTATTCCGTTCTCCTTAGTGGCTCTTTCCAGGTTACGTCCCACTTAAAGTGGAGGGTATGTATTTCTTCCCAGCACCTTCAGCATTTATTCTTTGTAGTTTTTGCTGATGGTTATTCTGAGTGGTGTGAGCTGATACCTCTTTGTGGTTGAATTTGCATGTGTCTCATAATGCGTTGAAATTGAGCTTTAAGACATGTCCTTTTTATTTTTCCAGCTGTGATTGGAGCTTATTTCTTCAAAGTGTTTTCTTAAAGTATGTGTCACCATTTGAAATATTTTGGCCATTATCTCCCTCAAGACATTTTGAGGGCAGGTTTCATTTACAGCCCTGCAGTACTTGTTCATATGAAGTGACCATTAGCTCAGGCTTTAAACCTGCTTTTGCAGGTAACGGCCAGAGAGCGGCAGCCTTTCTACGTTCCCCTTGCTGCTACTAGGGAAACAGACCTACCGGTCCGTGGTGTTCTTCGGTTATAAATTAGAGTGCAATGTGCCCGGATAAACCCACAAATGTTGATGTCTCCTTGCTTTTCTTTGTTTTTAAATTTAATTTATATTTATTATTAATTAGAGTAATATTCCATTGTGTACGTGGACCACTTCTTCTTGGTGCATTCCTCGGTTGATGGACATTTTCATTGCTTCCAAGTGTTGGCTATGGTAAATATTGCTGGCGTACAGGTTTGCCAGCCTGTGACTTTTTGATTCTCATTTTCTCAGGTGATAGGCCAAGCAGTGGTTGTGATTGATTGACTGGTAGCTCAATGTTTCCCTTTTCAAAGCACCTACATTGTGTTTTCATTATTGGCTCTTTACATGCCCCCCCTTACCACCGAGGGTACGCATTTCTCCACACTCCCGTCACCGTTTATTTTTTGCAGCACTTTTCCTAATGGCCATTGTGACTGCTGCGAGCTGATAGGTTTTTGTAATATGGGTATGCATGTCATTAAAATTTTTAAAATTCATCATATTCCTACGCCTTTTTCTTTTCTCTTAAAAGAAAAAACCGTGAGTACAATATAGCTCTTGAAATTGTCTTCTTCGAAGGTTGCCCTCTTCTGAATTTTTTGGTCGATTTTTGACCCCAGAAATTTTCTGGAGGGCAGGCGCCATTTACAGAACTGCAAGTTGGTGAAAATTTAGTGACCTTTTGCAGTGGGTTCAAAGCTGCTGTTGTGGGAAACGTCCACAAGGAGGTAGCATTTCTCCATTCCCCAATCTGGGTACTAGGGCAGCAGAGCCTTTCTGGAAGTCATTGTCCTAGGTTGTAAATTAGAATGGAATTTGCCAGGAGAAATCCCCATAAGTTTATGTCTCATTACTTCTTCTTGGTTTTTAAAATTTTTTTAATCTGGGTAAAGTTTAGAAAATTGTTTGTCCTAGGTGTACACAATCTGGTTCATTTGTACATTATGTATGTCTATTAATGTACAGATCCCCTTCCCATGTAAAATATTACAGTGTTCCATCGACCTCCCTTGCTATATGTTCGGTCTTTTTGATACATGTATATAATATGTATTTGTATATGTATAGTCACACTAATCTTCATTTCTCAATTTCCCCCCTCCTTTCCTTTTAGATGAGCATAGTTTGTTTTCTACGCCTGTGAGTGTCTTTCTCTTTGGAAATATGTTCATCTGTGTCAGTTATTAGATAATGCCGTACGTGATAATATGGGATATAGGTCTTTTGCTTTCCGACCTACTTCATGTTTTGTGCTTATCTCCAGGTTCATCTATGGTGCCTCAAAGAGCAGTGCTTCAATGTTTTCCATGGCTAATATTCCATTGTGTACATGGACCACTTCTTCTTGGTGCATTTCTCTGTTGATGGACATTTTCGTTGCTTCCAAGCGTTGCCTATGGTAAATATTGCTGGAGTGCAGGATTGCCAGCCTGCGATTTTTGATTTTCATTCTCTCAGGTGATAGACCCAGCAGTGGGTATGATTGATTGACTGGTATGGTAGCTCAACGTTTACCTTTTCAAGGCACCTCAATTGTGCTGTCATTAGTGGCTCTTACCACGTCCCCCTTAGAATCGAGGGTACGCATTTCTCCACAATCACGTCAGCATTTATTGTTTGCAGCATTTTTGTTGATGGCCATTCTGACTGGGGTGAGCTGATAGGTTTTTGTAATTTGGGTTTACATGTCTGTAAAAATTCCTACAATTCATCATTTTTCCACGCCTTTTGCTTTTCTGTTAAAAGAAAAAAGAGTGTGAGTATAATATACCTCTTCAAATTTTCTTTTTGGAAGGTTGCACTCTAGAATTTTTTGGTCGATTTTCGACCTCAGTATTTTTTGGAGGGCAGGTGTCATTTACAGAACTGCAATTGGTGAACATTTAGTGACCTTTTGCAGTGGGTTTAAAGCTGCTGTTGTGGGAAACGGCCACAAGGATGCAGCATTTCTCCATTCCCAAATCGGGGTACTAGGGCAGCAGAGCCGTTCTGGAAGTCGTTTGCCTAGGTGGTCAATTTGAATGGAATGTGCCAGGAAAACCCCCCATAAGTTTATGTCTCATTACTCCTAGTTCGTTGTTTTAATTTTTTCAATTGGGGTAATGGTTAGAATGTTGCTTGTCCAAGGTGTACACACTCTGGTTCATCTACATATTCTATATACCTATTTATGTAGAGATCCTCTTCCCGTGTAAATTATTACACAGTGTTCCGTAAACCTTCCTTGCTATATGGTCGGTCTTTTTGATATATGTATATAATATGTATTTGTATACATATGGTAACGCTAATCTTCATTTATCCATTCCCCCACCTTTCCTTTTAGATAAGCATAGTTTTTTTTTTTAATAAGTCTGTGATGGACTTTCTCTGTGGAAATATGTTCATTTGTGTCAGTTATTAGAGAACGCCTATAAGTGATATCATGGGATATAGGACTTTTGCTTTCCGACTTACCTCATGTTCTGTGATTATCTCCAAGATCATCTATGGTGCCTCAAAGAGCAGTGTTTCATTGTTTTCCATGGCTAGTATTCATTGTGTACATGGGCCGCTTCTTCCTTTTCCTTTCATCTGTTGATGGACATTTTGGTTGCTTCACTGTCTTGTCTATTGTGAATAAGGCTGCAGTGCAGCTTTTGCAGCCCGGGTCTTCTTCATTCTGGTCTTCTCAGGTGAGAGGCCCATTGGTGCGCCTGCTGGATTGAATGGTACCTCAATTTTTCCTTTTCAACGCAGCTCCTTTCTGTTCTCATTATTAGCGTTTAACCCTTTTACATCTCACCAGCAGCTAGAGGGTACACAGTTCTCTAAAACCTCTTCAGCATTGACTGTTTGTAGACTTTTTGCCAATGGTCAGTCGACGGGTGTGAGTTGAGAACTTTTCGTAGATTAGATTGCATGAGTCTAATACTTCCTGAGGTTGAGCTTTTATCCATTTCCCTTTCTTTAAAAAGAGAGTGAGTAAAACTTACCTCTTCATACTAGCTTCGTGAACATTTTGCCTGTTTTGAATTTTTTTTATCCATTCCCTACCTCAGCACAATTTTGAGGGCAGGTGTCCTTTACAGCCCTGCGTCCTTGTGAATGAATGGTAAGTGACCATTAGCTGTGGGTTAAAAGCTGCTGTTGCGGGAATCGGCCACAAGGCGGCAGCATTTCTCCTTTACCAAATCTGGTTACTAGGGCAACAGAGCCTTACTGGAAGTGGTGTTCTAGGTTGTAAATTAGAATGGAATATGCGAGGAAAAAGCCCTTTAAGTTTATGTCTCATTACTTCTTGTTGGTATTTTTAACTTAATTTTTATTTTTTTTCACAGCAAACTTGATTACAATGTTTTGTTTGTTCTAGGTGTGCAAGATGTGGTTCTTTCACACATATACATATATCTATTTTTCTTCAGATCCTTTTCCCATGTAGATTACGACACAATGTTGAGTAGTCTTCTCTTGGTATTGCGTAGGTCTTTGGTGATTATATATTTCACATGTGTTTGTATCTCTCTGTTCACCTCAATACGGTAATGTATCCAATCTTCACACCTTTCCTTTTGGTGAACCATAAGATTTTTTTTCATGAATCTATGATAGTGTTTCTCTGTGGAAATACCTTTGTTTGTATCATTTTTTAGGTAACACCTATATGTGATATGATAGGATATGTGTCTTTCGCTTTCTCACTTACTCCAAGTTGCGTGATTACTTCTAGACTCATCTATGGTGCTGCAAATGGCATTGTTTCATTTTTTCCCTAGCTCATATTCCATCTGTACATGTAGCAGTTTTTCTTTGTCCACCCATCTGTCGTTGGACTTTTTGGTTACTTCCGTATCTTGGCCATTGTTATACTATGCAATGCAGATTTGCGTACCTGTGTCCTTCCAATTCTGTCTTCTTAGGTTATAGGTCCAGGAATAGGTCTGCTGGATCATATGGTAGCTCAATGTTTACCTTTTAAAGGCACCTCTATTCTTTTCTCTTTAGTGGCTCTTTCCAGGTTACGTCCCACTTAAAGTGGAGGGTATGCATTTCTTCCCAGCACCTTCAGCATTTATTCTTTGTAGTTTTTGCTGATGGTTATTCTGAGTGGTGTGAGCTGATACCTCTTTGTGGTTGAATTTGCATGTGTCTCATAATGCGTTGAAATTGAGCTTTAAGACTTGTCCTTTTTATTTTTCCAGCTGTGATTGGAGCTTATTTCTTCAAAGTGTTTTCTTAAAATATGTGTCACCGTTTGAAATATTTTGGCCATGATCTCCCTCAAGACATTTTGAGGGCAGGTTTCATTTACAGCCCTGCAGTACTTGTTCATATGAAGTGACCATTAGCTCAGGCTTTAAACCTGCTTTTGCAGGTAACGGCCAGAGAGCGGCAGCCTTTCTACGTTCCCCTTGCTGCTACTAGGGAAACAGACCTACCGGTCCGTGGTGTTCTTCGGTTATAAATTAGAGTGCAATGTGCCTGGATAAACCCACAAATGTTGATGTCTCCTTGCTTTTCTTTGTTTTTAAATTTAATTTATATTTATTATTAATTAGAGTAATATTCCATTGTGTACGTGGACCACTTCTTCTTGGTGCATTCCTCGGTTGATGGACATTTTCATTGCTTCCAAGTGTTGGCTATGGTAAATATTGCTGGCGTACAGGTTTGCCAGCCTGTGACTTTTTGATTCTCATTTTCTCAGGTGATAGGCCAAGCAGTGGTTGTGATTGATTGACTGGTAGCTCAATGTTTCCCTTTTCAAAGCACCTACATTGTGTTTTCATTAGTGGCTCTTTACATGCCCCCCCTTACCACCGAGGGTACGCATTTCTCCACACTCCCTTCACCGTTTATTTTTTGCAGCACTTTTCCTAATGGCCATTGTGACTGCTGCGAGCTGATAGGTTTTTGTAATATGGGTATGCATGTCATTAAAATTTTTAAAATTCATCATATTCCTACGCCTTTTTCTTTTCTCTTAAAAGAAAAAACCGTGAGTACAATATAGCTCTTGAAATTGTCTTCTTCGAAGGTTGCCCTCTTCTGAATTTTTTGGTCGATTTTTGACCCCAGAAATTTTCTGGAGGGCAGGCGCCATTTACAGAACTGCAAGTTGGTGAAAATTTAGTGACCTTTTGCAGTGGGTTCAAAGCTGCTGTTGTGGGAAACGTCCACAAGGAGGTAGCATTTCTCCATTCCCCAATCTGGGTACTAGGGCAGCAGAGCCTTTCTGGAAGTCATTGTCCTAGGTTGTAAATTAGAATGGAATTTGCCAGGAGAAATCCCCATAAGTTTATGTCTCATTACTTCTTCTTGGTTTTTAAAATTTTTTTAATCTGGGTAAAGTTTAGAAAATTGTTTGTCCTAGGTGTACACAATCTGGTTCATTTGTAAATTATGTATGTCTATTAATGTACAGATCCTCTTCCCATGTAAAATATTACAGTGTTCCGTCGACCTCCCTTGCTATATGTTCGGTCTTTTTGATACATGTATATAATATGTATTTGTATATGTATAGTCACACTAATCTTCATTTCTCAATTTCCCCCCTCCTTTCCTTTTAGATGAGCATAGTTTGTTTTCTACGCCTGTGAGTGTCTTTCTCTTTGGAAATATGTTCATCTGTGTCAGTTATTAGATAATGCCGTACGTGATAATATGGGATATAGGTCTTTTGCTTTCCGACCTACTTCATGTTTTGTGATTATCTCCAGGCTCATCTATGGTGCCTCAAAGAGCAGTGCTTCAATGTTTTCCATGGCTAATATTCCATTGTGTACATGGACCACTTCTTCTTGGTGCATTCCTCTGTTGATGGACATTTTCGTTGCTTCCAAGCGTTGCCTATGGTAAATATTGCTGGAGTGCAGGATTGCCAGCCTGCGATTTTTGATTTTCATTCTCTCAGGTGATAGACCCAGCAGTGGGTATGATTGATTGACTGGTATGGTAGCTCAACGTTTACCTTTTCAAGGCACCTCAATTGTGCTGTCATTAGTGGCTCTTACCACGTCCCCCTTAGAATCGAGGGTACGCATTTCTCCACAATCACGTCAGCATTTCTTGTTTGCAGCATTTTTGTTGATGGCCATTCTGACTGGGGTGAGCTGATAGGTTTTTGTAATTTGGGTTTACATGTCTGTAAAAATTCCTACAATTCATCATTTTTCCACGCCTTTTGCTTTTCTGTTAAAAGAAAAAAGAAAAAGAGTGTGAGTATAATATACCTCTTCAAATTTTCTTTTTGGAAGGTTGCACTCTAGAATTTTTTGGTCGATTTTCGACCTCAGTATTTTTTGGAGGGCAGGTGTCATTTACAGAACTGCAATTGGTGAACATTTAGTGACCTTTTGCAGTGGGTTTAAAGCTGCTGTTGTGGGAAACGGCCACAAGGATGCAGCATTTCTCCATTCCCAAATCGGGGTACTAGGGCAGCAGAGCCGTTCTGGAAGTCGTTTGCCTAGGTGGTCAATTTGAATGGAATGTGCCAGGAAAACCCCCCATAAGTTTATGTCTCATTACTCCTAGTTCGTTGTTTTAATTTTTTCAATTGGGGTAATGGTTAGAATGTTGCTTGTCCAAGGTGTACACACTCTGGTTCATCTACATATTCTATATACCTATTTATGTAGAGATCCTCTTCCCGTGTAAATTATTACAGAGTGTTCCGTAAACCTTCCTTGCTATATGGTCGGTCTTTTTGATATATGTATATAATATGTATTTGTATACATATGGTAACGCTAATCTTCATTTATCCATTCCCCCACCTTTCCTTTTAGATAAGCATAGTTTTTTTTTTTTTTAATAAGTCTGTGATGGACTTTCTCTGTGGAAATATGTTCATTTGTGTCAGTTATTAGAGAACGCCTATAAGTGATATCATGGGATATAGGACTTTTGCTTTCCGACTTACCTCATGTTCTGTGATTATCTCCAAGATCATCTATGGTGCCTCAAAGAGCAGTGTTTCATTGTTTTCCATGGCTAGTATTCATTGTGTACATGGGCCGCTTCTTCCTTTTCCTTTCATCTGTTGATGGACATTTTGGTTGCTTCACTGTCTTGTCTATTGTGAATAAGGCTGCAGTGCAGCTTTTGCAGCCCGGGTCTTCTTCATTCTGGTCTTCTCAGGTGAGAGGCCCATTGGTGCGCCTGCTGGATTGAATGGTACCTCAATTTTTCCTTTTCAACGCAGCTCCTTTCTGTTCTCATTATTAGCGTTTAACCCTTTTACATCTCACCAGCAGCTAGAGGGTACACAGTTCTCTAAAACCTCTTCAGCATTGACTGTTTGTAGACTTTTTGCCAATGGTCAGTCGACGGGTGTGAGTTGAAAACTTTTCGTAGATTAGATTGCATGAGTCTAATACTTCCTGAGGTTGAGCTTTTATCCATTTCCCTTTCTTTAAAAAGAGAGTGAGTAAAATTTACCTCTTCATACTAGCTTCGTGAACATTTTGCCTGTTTTGAATTTTTTTTATCCATTCCCTACCTCAGCACAATTTTGAGGGCAGGTGTCCTTTACAGCCCTGCGTCCTTGTGAATGAATGGTAAGTGACCATTAGCTGTGGGTTAAAAGCTGCTCTTGCGGGAATCGGCCACAAGGCGGCAGCATTTCTCCTTTACCAAATCTGGTTACTAGGGCAACAGAGCCTTACTGGAAGTGGTGTTCTAGGTTGCAAATTAGAATGGAATGTGCGAGGCAAAAGCCCTTTAAGTTTATGTCTCATTACTTCTTGTTGGTATTTTTAACTTAATTTTTATTTTTTTTCACAGCAAACTTGATTACAATGTTTTGTTTGTTCTAGGTGTGCAAGATGTGGTTCTTTCACACATATACATATATCTATTTTTCTTCGGATCCTTTTCCCATGTAGATTACGACACAATGTTGAGTAGTCTTCTCTTGGTATTGCGTAGGTCTTTGGTGATTATATATTTCACATGTGTTTGTATCTCTCTGTTCACCTCAATACGGTAATGTATCCAATCTTCACACCTTTCCTTTTGGTGAACCATAAGATTTTTTTTCATGAATCTATGATAGTGTTTCTCTGTGGAAATACCTTTGTTTGTATCATTTTTTAGGTAACACCTATATGTGATATGATAGGATATGTGTCTTTCGCTTTCTCACTTACTCCAAGTTGCGTGATTACTTCTAGACTCATCTATGGTGCTGCAAATGGCATTGTTTCATTTTTTCCCTAGCTCATATTCCATCTGTACATGTAGCAGTTTTTCTTTGTCCACCCATCTGTCGTTGGACTTTTTGGTTACTTCCGTATCTTGGCCATTGTTATACTATGCAATGCAGATTTGCGTACCTGTGTCCTTCCAATTCTGTCTTCTTAGGTTATAGGTCCAGGAATAGGTCTGCTGGATCATATGGTAGCTCAATGTTTACCTTTTAAAGGCACCTCTATTCTTTTCTCTTTAGTGGCTCTTTCCAGGTTACGTCCCACTTAAAGTGGAGGGTATGCATTTCTTCCCAGCACCTTCAGCATTTATTCTTTGTAGTTTTTGCTGATGGTTATTCTGAGTGGTGTGAGCTGATACCTCTTTGTGGTTGAATTTGCATGTGTCTCATAATGCGTTGAAATTGAGCTTTAAGACTTGTCCTTTTTATTTTTCCAGCTGTGATTGGAGCTTATTTCTTCAAAGTGTTTTCTTAAAATATGTGTCACGGTTTGAAATATTTTGGCCATGATCTCCCTCAAGACATTTTGAGGGCAGGTTTCATTTACAGCCCTGCAGTACTTGTTCATATGAAGTGACCATTAGCTCAGGCTTTAAACCTGCTTTTGCAGGTAACGGCCAGAGAGCGGCAGCCTTTCTACGTTCCCCTTGCTGCTACTAGGGAAACAGACCTACCGGTCCGTGGTGTTCTTCGGTTATAAATTAGAGTGCAATGTGCCTGGATAAACCCACAAATGTTGATGTCTCCTTGCTTTTCTTTGTTTTTAAATTTAATTTATATTTATTATTAATTAGAGTAATATTCCATTGTGTACGTGGACCACTTCTTCTTGGTGCATTCCTCGGTTGATGGACATTTTCATTGCTTCCAAGTGTTGGCTATGGTAAATATTGCTGGCGTACAGGTTTGCCAGCCTGTGACTTTTTGATTCTCATTTTCTCAGGTGATAGGCCAAGCAGTGGTTGTGATTGATTGACTGGTAGCTCAATGTTTCCCTTTTCAAAGCACCTACATTGTGTTTTCATTAGTGGCTCTTTACATGCCCCCCCTTACCACCGAGGGTACGCATTTCTCCACACTCCCTTCACCGTTTATTTTTTGCAGCACTTTTCCTAATGGCCATTGTGACTGCTGCGAGCTGATAGGTTTTTGTAATATGGGTATGCATGTCATTAAAATTTTTAAAATTCATCATATTCCTACGCCTTTTTCTTTTCTCTTAAAAGAAAAAACCGTGAGTACAATATAGCTCTTGAAATTGTCTTCTTCGAAGGTTGCCCTCTTCTGAATTTTTTGGTCGATTTTTGACCCCAGAAATTTTCTGGAGGGCAGGCGCCATTTACAGAACTGCAAGTTGGTGAAAATTTAGTGACCTTTTGCAGTGGGTTCAAAGCTGCTGTTGTGGGAAACGTCCACAAGGAGGTAGCATTTCTCCATTCCCCAATCTGGGTACTAGGGCAGCAGAGCCTTTCTGGAAGTCATTGTCCTAGGTTGTAAATTAGAATGGAATTTGCCAGGAGAAATCCCCATAAGTTTATGTCTCATTACTTCTTCTTGGTTTTTAAAATTTTTTTAATCTGGGTAAAGTTTAGAAAATTGTTTGTCCTAGGTGTACACAATCTGGTTCATTTGTACATTATGTATGTCTATTAATGTACAGATCCTCTTCCCATGTAAAATATTACAGTGTTCCGTCGACCTCCCTTGCTATATGTTCGGTCTTTTTGATACATGTATATAATATGTATTTGTATATGTATAGTCACACTAATCTTCATTTCTCAATTTCCCCCCTCCTTTCCTTTTAGATGAGCATAGTTTGTTTTCTACGCCTGTGAGTGTCTTTCTCTTTGGAAATATGTTCATCTGTGTCAGTTATTAGATAATGCCGTACGTGATAATATGGGATATAGGTCTTTTGCTTTCCGACCTACTTCATGTTTTGTGATTATCTCCAGGCTCATCTATGGTGCCTCAAAGAGCAGTGCTTCAATGTTTTCCATGGCTAATATTCCATTGTGTACATGGACCACTTCTTCTTGGTGCATTCCTCTGTTGATGGACATTTTCGTTGCTTCCAAGCGTTGCCTATGGTAAATATTGCTGGAGTGCAGGATTGCCAGCCTGCGATTTTTGATTTTCATTCTCTCAGGTGATAGACCCAGCAGTGGGTATGATTGATTGACTGGTATGGTAGCTCAACGTTTACCTTTTCAAGGCACCTCAATTGTGCTGTCATTAGTGGCTCTTACCACGTCCCCCTTAGAATCGAGGGTACGCATTTCTCCACAATCACGTCAGCATTTCTTGTTTGCAGCATTTTTGTTGATGGCCATTCTGACTGGGGTGAGCTGATAGGTTTTTGTAATTTGGGTTTACATGTCTGTAAAAATTCCTACAATTCATCATTTTTCCACGCCTTTTGCTTTTCTGTTAAAAGAAAAAAGAAAAAGAGTGTGAGTATAATATACCTCTTCAAATTTTCTTTTTGGAAGGTTGCACTCTAGAATTTTTTGGTCGATTTTCGACCTCAGTATTTTTTGGAGGGCAGGTGTCATTTACAGAACTGCAATTGGTGAACATTTAGTGACCTTTTGCAGTGGGTTTAAAGCTGCTGTTGTGGGAAACGGCCACAAGGATGCAGCATTTCTCCATTCCCAAATCGGGGTACTAGGGCAGCAGAGCCGTTCTGGAAGTCGTTTGCCTAGGTGGTCAATTTGAATGGAATGTGCCAGGAAAACCCCCCATAAGTTTATGTCTCATTACTCCTAGTTCGTTGTTTTAATTTTTTCAATTGGGGTAATGGTTAGAATGTTGCTTGTCCAAGGTGTACACACTCTGGTTCATCTACATATTCTATATACCTATTTATGTAGAGATCCTCTTCCCGTGTAAATTATTACAGAGTGTTCCGTAAACCTTCCTTGCTATATGGTCGGTCTTTTTGATATATGTATATAATATGTATTTGTATACATATGGTAACGCTAATCTTCATTTATCCATTCCCCCACCTTTCCTTTTAGATAAGCATAGTTTTATTTTTTTAATAAGTCTGTGATGGACTTTCTCTGTGGAAATATGTTCATTTGTGTCAGTTATTAGAGAACGCCTATAAGTGATATCATGGGATATAGGACTTTTGCTTTCCGACTTACCTCATGTTCTGTGATTATCTCCAAGATCATCTATGGTGCCTCAAAGAGCAGTGTTTCATTGTTTTCCATGGCTAGTATTCATTGTGTACATGGGCCGCTTCTTCCTTTTCCTTTCATCTGTTGATGGACATTTTGGTTGCTTCACTGTCTTGTCTATTGTGAATAAGGCTGCAGTGCAGCTTTTGCAGCCCGGGTCTTCTTCATTCTGGTCTTCTCAGGTGAGAGGCCCATTGGTGCGCCTGCTGGATTGAATGGTACCTCAATTTTTCCTTTTCAACGCAGCTCCTTTCTGTTCTCATTATTAGCGTTTAACCCTTTTACATCTCACCAGCAGCTAGAGGGTACACAGTTCTCTAAAACCTCTTCAGCATTGACTGTTTGTAGACTTTTTGCCAATGGTCAGTCGACGGGTGTGAGTTGAAAACTTTTCGTAGATTAGATTGCATGAGTCTAATACTTCCTGAGGTTGAGCTTTTATCCATTTCCCTTTCTTTAAAAAGAGAGTGAGTAAAATTTACCTCTTCATACTAGCTTCGTGAACATTTTGCCTGTTTTGAATTTTTTTTATCCATTCCCTACCTCAGCACAATTTTGAGGGCAGGTGTCCTTTACAGCCCTGCGTCCTTGTGAATGAATGGTAAGTGACCATTAGCTGTGGGTTAAAAGCTGCTCTTGCGGGAATCGGCCACAAGGCGGCAGCATTTCTCCTTTACCAAATCTGGTTACTAGGGCAACAGAGCCTTACTGGAAGTGGTGTTCTAGGTTGCAAATTAGAATGGAATGTGCGAGGCAAAAGCCCTTTAAGTTTATGTCTCATTACTTCTTGTTGGTATTTTTAACTTAATTTTTATTTTTTATCACAGCAAACTTGATTACAATGTTTTGTTTGTTCTAGGTGTGCAAGATGTGGTTCTTTCACACATATACATATATCTATTCTTCTTCGGATCCTTTTCCCATGTAGGTTATGACACAGTGTTGAGTAGTCTTCTCTTGGTATTGCGTAGGTCTTTGGTGATTATGTATTTCACGTGTGTTTGTGTCTCTCTGTTAACCTCAATATGGTAATGTATCCAATCCTCACACCTTTCCATTTGGTGAACCATAAGTTTTTTTAATGAATCTATGATAGTGTTTCTCTGTGGAAATACCTTTGTCTGTATCATTTTTTAGGTAACACCTATATGTGATATGATAGGCTATGTGTCTTTCGCTTTCTCACTTACTCCGAGTTGCGTGATTACTTCTAGACTCATCTATGGTGCTGCAAATGGCATTGTTTCATTTTTTCACTAGCTCATATTCCATCTGTACAGGTAGCAGTTCTTCTTTGTCCACCCATCTGTCGGTGGACTTTTTGGTTACTTCCATATCTTGGCCATTGTAATACTGTGCAATGCAGATTTGCGTGCCTGTGTCCTTCCAATTCTGTCTTCTTAGGTTATAGGTCCAGGAATAGGTCTGCTGGATCATATGGTAGCTCAATGTTTACCTTTTAAAGGCACCTCTATTCTGATCTCTTTAGTGGCTCTTTCCAGGTTACGTCCCACTTAAAGTGGAGGGTATGTATTTCTTCCCAGCACCTTCAGCATTTATTCTTTGTAGTTTTTGCTGATGGTTATTCTGAGTGGTGTGAGCTGATACCTCTTTGTGGTTGAATTTGCATGTGTCTCATAATGCGTTGAAATTGAGCTTTAAGACTTGTCCTTTTTATTTTTCCAGCTGTGATTGGAGCTTATTTCTTCAAAGTGTTTTCTTAAAGTATGTGTCACCGTTTGAAATATTTTGGCCATGATCTCCCTCAAGACATTTTGAGGGCAGGTTTCATTTACAGCCCTGCAGTACTTGTTCATATGAAGTGACCATTAGCTCAGGCTTTAAACCTGCTTTTGCAGGTAACGGCCAGAGAGCGGCAGCCTTTCTACGTTCCCCTTGCTGCTACTAGGGAAACAGACCTACCGGTCCGTGGTGTTCTTCGGTTATAAATTAGAGTGCAATGTGCCCGGATAAACCCACAAATGTTGATGTCTCCTTGCTTTTCTTTGTTTTTAAATTTAATTTATATTTATTATTAATTAGAGTAATATTCCATTGTGTACGTGGACCACTTCTTCTTGGTGCATTCCTCGGTTGATGGACATTTTCATTGCTTCCAAGTGTTGGCTATGGTAAATATTGCTGGCGTACAGGTTTGCCAGCCTGTGACTTTTTGATTCTCATTTTCTCAGGTGATAGGCCAAGCAGTGGTTGTGATTGATTGACTGGTAGCTCAATGTTTCCCTTTTCAAAGCACCTACATTGTGTTTTCATTAGTGGCTCTTTACATGCCCCCCCTTACCACCGAGGGTACGCATTTCTCCACACTCCCTTCACCGTTTATTTTTTGCAGCACTTTTCCTAATGGCCATTGTGACTGCTGCGAGCTGATAGGTTTTTGTAATATGGGTATGCATGTCATTAAAATTTTTAAAATTCATCATATTCCTACGCCTTTTTCTTTTCTCTTAAAAGAAAAAACCGTGAGTACAATATAGCTCTTGAAATTGTCTTCTTCGAAGGTTGCCCTCTTCTGAATTTTTTGGTCGATTTTTGACCCCAGAAATTTTCTGGAGGGCAGGCGCCATTTACAGAACTGCAAGTTGGTGAAAATTTAGTGACCTTTTGCAGTGGGTTCAAAGCTGCTGTTGTGGGAAACGTCCACAAGGAGGTAGCATTTCTCCATTCCCCAATCTGGGTACTAGGGCAGCAGAGCCTTTCTGGAAGTCATTGTCCTAGGTTGTAAATTAGAATGGAATTTGCCAGGAGAAATCCCCATAAGTTTATGTCTCATTACTTCTTCTTGGTTTTTAAAATTTTTTTAATCTGGGTAAAGTTTAGAAAATTGTTTGTCCTAGGTGTACACAATCTGGTTCATTTGTACATTATGTATGTCTATTAATGTACAGATCCTCTTCCCATGTAAAATATTACAGTGTTCCGTCGACCTCCCTTGCTATATGTTCGGTCTTTTTGATACATGTATATAATATGTATTTGTATATGTATAGTCACACTAATCTTCATTTCTCAATTTCCCCCCTCCTTTCCTTTTAGATGAGCATAGTTTGTTTTCTACGCCTGTGAGTGTCTTTCTCTTTGGAAATATGTTCATCTGTGTCAGTTATTAGATAATGCCGTACGTGATAATATGGGATATAGGTCTTTTGCTTTCCGACCTACTTCATGTTTTGTGATTATCTCCAGGCTCATCTATGGTGCCTCAAAGAGCAGTGCTTCAATGTTTTCCATGGCTAATATTCCATTGTGTACATGGACCACTTCTTCTTGGTGCATTCCTCTGTTGATGGACATTTTCGTTGCTTCCAAGCGTTGCCTATGGTAAATATTGCTGGAGTGCAGGATTGCCAGCCTGCGATTTTTGATTTTCATTCTCTCAGGTGATAGACCCAGCAGTGGGTATGATTGATTGACTGGTATGGTAGCTCAACGTTTACCTTTTCAAGGCACCTCAATTGTGCTGTCATTAGTGGCTCTTACCACGTCCCCCTTAGAATCGAGGGTACGCATTTCTCCACAATCACGTCAGCATTTCTTGTTTGCAGCATTTTTGTTGATGGCCATTCTGACTGGGGTGAGCTGATAGGTTTTTGTAATTTGGGTTTACATGTCTGTAAAAATTCCTACAATTCATCATTTTTCCACGCCTTTTGCTTTTCTGTTAAAAGAAAAAAGAAAAAGAGTGTGAGTATAATATACCTCTTCAAATTTTCTTTTTGGAAGGTTGCACTCTAGAATTTTTTGGTCGATTTTCGACCTCAGTATTTTTTGGAGGGCAGGTGTCATTTACAGAACTGCAATTGGTGAACATTTAGTGACCTTTTGCAGTGGGTTTAAAGCTGCTGTTGTGGGAAACGGCCACAAGGATGCAGCATTTCTCCATTCCCAAATCGGGGTACTAGGGCAGCAGAGCCGTTCTGGAAGTCGTTTGCCTAGGTGGTCAATTTGAATGGAATGTGCCAGGAAAACCCCCCATAAGTTTATGTCTCATTACTCCTAGTTCGTTGTTTTAATTTTTTCAATTGGGGTAATGGTTAGAATGTTGCTTGTCCAAGGTGTACACACTCTGGTTCATCTACATATTCTATATACCTATTTATGTAGAGATCCTCTTCCCGTGTAAATTATTACACAGTGTTCCGTAAACCTTCCTTGCTATATGGTCGGTCTTTTTGATATATGTATATAATATGTATTTGTATACATATGGTAACGCTAATCTTCATTTATCCATTCCCCCACCTTTCCTTTTAGATAAGCATAGTTTTTTTTTTTTTAATAAGTCTGTGATGGACTTTCTCTGTGGAAATATGTTCATTTGTGTCAGTTATTAGAGAACGCCTATAAGTGATATCATGGGATATAGGACTTTTGCTTTCCGACTTACCTCATGTTCTGTGATTATCTCCAAGATCATCTATGGTGCCTCAAAGAGCAGTGTTTCATTGTTTTCCATGGCTAGTATTCATTGTGTACATGGGCCGCTTCTTCCTTTTCCTTTCATCTGTTGATGGACATTTTGGTTGCTTCACTGTCTTGTCTATTGTGAATAAGGCTGCAGTGCAGCTTTTGCAGCCCGGGTCTTCTTCATTCTGGTCTTCTCAGGTGAGAGGCCCATTGGTGCGCCTGCTGGATTGAATGGTACCTCAATTTTTCCTTTTCAACGCAGCTCCTTTCTGTTCTCATTATTAGCGTTTAACCCTTTTACATCTCACCAGCAGCTAGAGGGTACACAGTTCTCTAAAACCTCTTCAGCATTGACTGTTTGTAGACTTTTTGCCAATGGTCAGTCGACGGGTGTGAGTTGAGAACTTTTCGTAGATTAGATTGCATGAGTCTAATACTTCCTGAGGTTGAGCTTTTATCCATTTCCCTTTCTTTAAAAAGAGAGTGAGTAAAACTTACCTCTTCATACTAGCTTCGTGAACATTTTGCCTGTTTTGAATTTTTTTTATCCATTCCCTACCTCAGCACAATTTTGAGGGCAGGTGTCCTTTACAGCCCTGCGTCCTTGTGAATGAATGGTAAGTGACCATTAGCTGTGGGTTAAAAGCTGCTCTTGCGGGAATCGGCCACAAGGCGGCAGCATTTCTCCTTTACCAAATCTGGTTACTAGGGCAACAGAGCCTTACTGGAAGTGGTGTTCTAGGTTGCAAATTAGAATGGAATGTGCGAGGCAAAAGCCCTTTAAGTTTATGTCTCATTACTTCTTGTTGGTATTTTTAACTTAATTTTTATTTTTTATCACAGCAAACTTGATTACAATGTTTTGTTTGTTCTAGGTGTGCAAGATGTGGTTCTTTCACACATATACATATATCTATTCTTCTTCGGATCCTTTTCCCATGTAGGTTATGACACAGTGTTGAGTAGTCTTCTCTTGGTATTGCGTAGGTCTTTGGTGATTATGTATTTCACGTGTGTTTGTGTCTCTCTGTTAACCTCAATATGGTAATGTATCCAATCCTCACACCTTTCCATTTGGTGAACCATAAGTTTTTTTAATGAATCTATGATAGTGTTTCTCTGTGGAAATACCTTTGTCTGTATCATTTTTTAGGTAACACCTATATGTGATATGATAGGCTATGTGTCTTTCGCTTTCTCACTTACTCCGAGTTGCGTGATTACTTCTAGACTCATCTATGGTGCTGCAAATGGCATTGTTTCATTTTTTCACTAGCTCATATTCCATCTGTACAGGTAGCAGTTCTTCTTTGTCCACCCATCTGTCGGTGGACTTTTTGGTTACTTCCATATCTTGGCCATTGTAATACTGTGCAATGCAGATTTGCGTGCCTGTGTCCTTCCAATTCTGTCTTCTTAGGTTATAGGTCCAGGAATAGGTCTGCTGGATCATATGGTAGCTCAATGTTTACCTTTTAAAGGCACCTCTATTCTGATCTCTTTAGTGGCTCTTTCCAGGTTACGTCCCACTTAAAGTGGAGGGTATGTATTTCTTCCCAGCACCTTCAGCATTTATTCTTTGTAGTTTTTGCTGATGGTTATTCTGAGTGGTGTGAGCTGATACCTCTTTGTGGTTGAATTTGCATGTGTCTCATAATGCGTTGAAATTGAGCTTTAAGACTTGTCCTTTTTATTTTTCCAGCTGTGATTGGAGCTTATTTCTTCAAAGTGTTTTCTTAAAGTATGTGTCACCGTTTGAAATATTTTGGCCATGATCTCCCTCAAGACATTTTGAGGGCAGGTTTCATTTACAGCCCTGCAGTACTTGTTCATATGAAGTGACCATTAGCTCAGGCTTTAAACCTGCTTTTGCAGGTAACGGCCAGAGAGCGGCAGCCTTTCTACGTTCCCCTTGCTGCTACTAGGGAAACAGACCTACCGGTCCGTGGTGTTCTTCGGTTATAAATTAGAGTGCAATGTGCCCGGATAAACCCACAAATGTTGATGTCTCCTTGCTTTTCTTTGTTTTTAAATTTAATTTATATTTATTATTAATTAGAGTAATATTCCATTGTGTACGTGGACCACTTCTTCTTGGTGCATTCCTCGGTTGATGGACATTTTCATTGCTTCCAAGTGTTGGCTATGGTAAATATTGCTGGCGTACAGGTTTGCCAGCCTGTGACTTTTTGATTCTCATTTTCTCAGGTGATAGGCCAAGCAGTGGTTGTGATTGATTGACTGGTAGCTCAATGTTTCCCTTTTCAAAGCACCTACATTGTGTTTTCATTAGTGGCTCTTTACATGCCCCCCCTTACCACCGAGGGTACGCATTTCTCCACACTCCCTTCACCGTTTATTTTTTGCAGCACTTTTCCTAATGGCCATTGTGACTGCTGCGAGCTGATAGGTTTTTGTAATATGGGTATGCATGTCATTAAAATTTTTAAAATTCATCATATTCCTACGCCTTTTTCTTTTCTCTTAAAAGAAAAAACCGTGAGTACAATATAGCTCTTGAAATTGTCTTCTTCGAAGGTTGCCCTCTTCTGAATTTTTTGGTCGATTTTTGACCCCAGAAATTTTCTGGAGGGCAGGCGCCATTTACAGAACTGCAAGTTGGTGAAAATTTAGTGACCTTTTGCAGTGGGTTCAAAGCTGCTGTTGTGGGAAACGTCCACAAGGAGGTAGCATTTCTCCATTCCCCAATCTGGGTACTAGGGCAGCAGAGCCTTTCTGGAAGTCATTGTCCTAGGTTGTAAATTAGAATGGAATTTGCCAGGAGAAATCCCCATAAGTTTATGTCTCATTACTTCTTCTTGGTTTTTAAAATTTTTTTAATCTGGGTAAAGTTTAGAAAATTGTTTGTCCTAGGTGTACACAATCTGGTTCATTTGTACATTATGTATGTCTATTAATGTACAGATCCTCTTCCCATGTAAAATATTACAGTGTTCCGTCGACCTCCCTTGCTATATGTTCGGTCTTTTTGATACATGTATATAATATGTATTTGTATATGTATAGTCACACTAATCTTCATTTCTCAATTTCCCCCCTCCTTTCCTTTTAGATGAGCATAGTTTGTTTTCTACGCCTGTGAGTGTCTTTCTCTTTGGAAATATGTTCATCTGTGTCAGTTATTAGATAATGCCGTACGTGATAATATGGGATATAGGTCTTTTGCTTTCCGACCTACTTCATGTTTTGTGATTATCTCCAGGCTCATCTATGGTGCCTCAAAGAGCAGTGCTTCAATGTTTTCCATGGCTAATATTCCATTGTGTACATGGACCACTTCTTCTTGGTGCATTCCTCTGTTGATGGACATTTTCGTTGCTTCCAAGCGTTGCCTATGGTAAATATTGCTGGAGTGCAGGATTGCCAGCCTGCGATTTTTGATTTTCATTCTCTCAGGTGATAGACCCAGCAGTGGGTATGATTGATTGACTGGTATGGTAGCTCAACGTTTACCTTTTCAAGGCACCTCAATTGTGCTTTCATTAGTGGCTCTTACTGCGTCCCCCCTTAGAATCGAGGGTACGCATCTCTCCACAATCACGTCAGCATTTATTGTTTGCAGCATTTTTGTTGATGGTCATTCTGACTGGTGTGAGCTGATAGGTTTTTGTAATTTGGGTTTACATGTCTGTAAAAATTCCTACAATTCATCATTTTTCCACGCCTTTTTCTTTTCTGTTAAAAGAAAAAAAGTGTGAGTATAATATACCTCTTCAAATTTTCTTTTTGGAAGGTTGCACTCTAGAGTTTTTTGGTCGATTTTCGACCTCAGTATATTTTGGAGGGCGGGTGTCATTTACAGACCTGCAATTGGTGAATATTTAGTGACCTTTTGCAGTGGGTTTAAAGCTGCTGTTGTGGGAAACGACCACAAGGATGCAGCATTTCTCCATTCCCAAATCTGGGTACTAGGGCAGCAGAGCCGTTCTGGAAGTCGTTTGCCTAGGTTGTAAATTTGAATGGAATGTGCCAGGAGAACCCCCCATAAGTTTATGTCTCATTACTCCTAGTTCGTTGTTTTAATTTTTTCAATTGGGGTAATGGTTAGAATGTTGCTTGTCCAATGTGTACACACTCTGGTTCATCTACATATTCTATATACCTATTTATGTAGAGATCCTCTTCCCGTGTAAATTATTACAGAGTGTTCCGTAAACCTTCCTTGCTATATGGTCGTTCTTTTTGATATATGTATATAATATGTATTTGTATACCTATGGTAACGCAAATCTTCATTTATCCATTCCCCCCACCTTTCCTTTTAGATAAGCATAGTTTTTTTTAATAAGTCTGTGATTGACTTTCTCTGTGGAAATATGTTCATTTGTGTCAGTTATTAGAGAACGCGTATAAGTGATATCATAGGATATAGGACTTTTGCTTTCCGACTTACCTCATGTTCTGTGATTATCTCCAAGATCATCTATGGTGCCTCAAAGAGCAGTGTTTCATTGTTTTCCATGGCTAGTATTCATTATGCACATGGACCGCTTCTTCTTTATCCTTTCATCTGTTGATGGACATTTTGGTTGCTTCACTGTCTTGTCTATTGTGAATAAGCCTGCAGTGCAGCTTTTGCAGCCCTGGTCTTCTTCATTCTGGTCTTCTTAGGTGAAGAGCCCATTGGTTCGCCTGCTGGATTGAATGGTACCTCTATTTTTCCTTTTCAACGCAGCTTCTTTCTGTTCTCATTATTAGCGTTTAACCCTTTTACATCTCACCAGCAGCTGGAGGGTACACAGTTCTCTAAAACCTCTTCAGCATTGATTGTTTGTAGACTTTTTGCCAATGGTCAGTCGACTGGTGTGAGTTGAAAACTTTTTGTAGGTTAGATAGCATGAGTCTAATACTTCCTGAGGTGGAGCTTTTATCCATTTTCCTTTCTTTAAAAAGAGAGTGAGTAAAACTTACCTCTTCATACTATCTTCTTGAAAATTTTGCCTGTTTTGAATTTTTTTTTATCCATTCCCTACCTCAGCACAATTTTGAGGGCAGGTGTCCTTTACAGCCCTGAGTCCTTGTGAATGGTAAGTGACCATTAGCTGTGGGTTAAAAGCTGCTGTTGCGGGAATCGGCCACAAGGCGGCAGCATTTCTCCTTTACCAAATCTGGTTACTAGGGCAACAGAGCCTTACTGGAAGTGGAGTTCTAGGTGGTAAATTAGAATGGAATGTGCGAGGAAAAAGCCCTTTAAGTTTATGTCTCATTACTTCTTGTTGGTATTTTTAACTTAATTTTTATTTTTTATCACAGCAAACTTGATTACAATGTTTTGTTTGTTCTAGGTGTGCAAGATGTGGTTCTTTCACACATATACATATATCTATTTTTCTTCGGATCCTTTTCCCATGTAGGTTACGAAACAATGTTGAGTAGTCTTCTCTTGGTATTGCGTAGGTCTTTGGTGATTATATATTTCACATGTGTTTGTATCTCTCTGTTAACCTCAATACGGTAATGTATCCAATCCTCACACCTTTCCATTTGGTGAACCATAAGTTTTTTTAATGAATCTATGATAGTGTTTCTCTGTGGAAATATCTTTGTTTGTATCATTTTTTAGGTAACACCTATATGTGATATGATAGGATATGTGTCTTTCGCTTTCTCACTTACTCCAAGTTGCGTGATTACTTCTAGACTCATCTATGGTGCTGCAAATGGCATTGTTTCATTTTTTCACTAGCTCATATTCCATCTGTACATGTAGCAGTTCTTCTTTGTCCACCCATCTGTCGGTGGACTTTTTGGTTACTTCCATATCTTGGCTATTGTAATACTATGCAATGCAGATTTGCGTACCTTTGTCCTTCCAATTCTGTCTTCTTAGGTTATAGGTCCAGGAATAGGTCTGCTGGATCATATGGTAGCTCAATGTTTACCTTTTAAAGGCACCTCTATTCTTTTCTCTTTAGTGGCTCTTTCCAGGTTACGTCCCACTTAAAGTGGAGGGTATGCATTTCTTCCCAGCACCTTCAGCATTTATTCTTTGTAGTTTTTGCTGATGGTTATTCTGAGTGGTGTGAGCTGATACCTCTTTGTGGTTGAATTTGCATGTGTCTCATAATGCGTTGAAATTGAGCTTTAAGACTTGTCCTTTTTATTTTTCCAGCTGTGATTGGAGCTTATTTCTTCAAAGTGTTTTCTTAAAATATGTGTCACCGTTTGAAATATTTTGGCCATGATCTCCCTCAAGACATTTTGAGGGCAGGTTTCATTTACAGCCCTGCAGTACTTGTTCATATGAAGTGACCATTAGCTCAGGCTTTAAACCTGCTTTTGCAGGTAACGGCCAGAGAGCGGCAGCCTTTCTACGTTCCCCTTGCTGCTACTAGGGAAACAGACCTACCGGTCCGTGGTGTTCTTCGGTTATAAATTAGAGTGCAATGTGCCTGGATAAACCCACAAATGTTGATGTCTCCTTGCTTTTCTTTGTTTTTAAATTTAATTTATATTTATTATTAATTAGAGTAATATTCCATTGTGTACGTGGACCACTTCTTCTTGGTGCATTCCTCGGTTGATGGACATTTTCATTGCTTCCAAGTGTTGGCTATGGTAAATATTGCTGGCGTACAGGTTTGCCAGCCTGTGACTTTTTGATTCTCATTTTCTCAGGTGATAGGCCAAGCAGTGGTTGTGATTGATTGACTGGTAGCTCAATGTTTCCCTTTTCAAAGCACCTACATTGTGTTTTCATTAGTGGCTCTTTACATGCCCCCCCTTACCACCGAGGGTACGCATTTCTCCACACTCCCTTCACCGTTTATTTTTTGCAGCACTTTTCCTAATGGCCATTGTGACTGCTGCGAGCTGATAGGTTTTTGTAATATGGGTATGCATGTCATTAAAATTTTTAAAATTCATCATATTCCTACGCCTTTTTCTTTTCTCTTAAAAGAAAAAACCGTGAGTACAATATAGCTCTTGAAATTGTCTTCTTCGAAGGTTGCCCTCTTCTGAATTTTTTGGTCGATTTTTGACCCCAGAAATTTTCTGGAGGGCAGGCGCCATTTACAGAACTGCAAGTTGGTGAAAATTTAGTGACCTTTTGCAGTGGGTTCAAAGCTGCTGTTGTGGGAAACGTCCACAAGGAGGTAGCATTTCTCCATTCCCCAATCTGGGTACTAGGGCAGCAGAGCCTTTCTGGAAGTCATTGTCCTAGGTTGTAAATTAGAATGGAATTTGCCAGGAGAAATCCCCATAAGTTTATGTCTCATTACTTCTTCTTGGTTTTTAAAATTTTTTTAATCTGGGTAAAGTTTAGAAAATTGTTTGTCCTAGGTGTACACAATCTGGTTCATTTGTACATTATGTATGTCTATTAATGTACAGATCCTCTTCCCATGTAAAATATTACAGTGTTCCGTCGACCTCCCTTGCTATATGTTCGGTCTTTTTGATACATGTATATAATATGTATTTGTATATGTATAGTCACACTAATCTTCATTTCTCAATTTCCCCCCTCCTTTCCTTTTAGATGAGCATAGTTTGTTTTCTACGCCTGTGAGTGTCTTTCTCTTTGGAAATATGTTCATCTGTGTCAGTTATTAGATAATGCCGTACGTGATAATATGGGATATAGGTCTTTTGCTTTCCGACCTACTTCATGTTTTGTGATTATCTCCAGGCTCATCTATGGTGCCTCAAAGAGCAGTGCTTCAATGTTTTCCATGGCTAATATTCCATTGTGTACATGGACCACTTCTTCTTGGTGCATTCCTCTGTTGATGGACATTTTCGTTGCTTCCAAGCGTTGCCTATGGTAAATATTGCTGGAGTGCAGGATTGCCAGCCTGCGATTTTTGATTTTCATTCTCTCAGGTGATAGACCCAGCAGTGGGTATGATTGATTGACTGGTATGGTAGCTCAACGTTTACCTTTTCAAGGCACCTCAATTGTGCTTTCATTAGTGGCTCTTACTGCGTCCCCCCTTAGAATCGAGGGTACGCATCTCTCCACAATCACGTCAGCATTTATTGTTTGCAGCATTTTTGTTGATGGTCATTCTGACTGGTGTGAGCTGATAGGTTTTTGTAATTTGGGTTTACATGTCTGTAAAAATTCCTACAATTCATCATTTTTCCACGCCTTTTTCTTTTCTGTTAAAAGAAAAAAAGTGTGAGTATAATATACCTCTTCAAATTTTCTTTTTGGAAGGTTGCACTCTAGAGTTTTTTGGTCGATTTTCGACCTCAGTATATTTTGGAGGGCGGGTGTCATTTACAGACCTGCAATTGGTGAATATTTAGTGACCTTTTGCAGTGGGTTTAAAGCTGCTGTTGTGGGAAACGACCACAAGGATGCAGCATTTCTCCATTCCCAAATCTGGGTACTAGGGCAGCAGAGCCGTTCTGGAAGTCGTTTGCCTAGGTTGTAAATTTGAATGGAATGTGCCAGGAGAACCCCCCATAAGTTTATGTCTCATTACTCCTAGTTCGTTGTTTTAATTTTTTCAATTGGGGTAATGGTTAGAATGTTGCTTGTCCAATGTGTACACACTCTGGTTCATCTACATATTCTATATACCTATTTATGTAGAGATCCTCTTCCCGTGTAAATTATTACAGAGTGTTCCGTAAACCTTCCTTGCTATATGGTCGTTCTTTTTGATATATGTATATAATATGTATTTGTATACCTATGGTAACGCAAATCTTCATTTATCCATTCCCCCCACCTTTCCTTTTAGATAAGCATAGTTTTTTTTAATAAGTCTGTGATTGACTTTCTCTGTGGAAATATGTTCATTTGTGTCAGTTATTAGAGAACGCGTATAAGTGATATCATAGGATATAGGACTTTTGCTTTCCGACTTACCTCATGTTCTGTGATTATCTCCAAGATCATCTATGGTGCCTCAAAGAGCAGTGTTTCATTGTTTTCCATGGCTAGTATTCATTATGCACATGGACCGCTTCTTCTTTATCCTTTCATCTGTTGATGGACATTTTGGTTGCTTCACTGTCTTGTCTATTGTGAATAAGCCTGCAGTGCAGCTTTTGCAGCCCTGGTCTTCTTCATTCTGGTCTTCTTAGGTGAAGAGCCCATTGGTTCGCCTGCTGGATTGAATGGTACCTCTATTTTTCCTTTTCAACGCAGCTTCTTTCTGTTCTCATTATTAGCGTTTAACCCTTTTACATCTCACCAGCAGCTGGAGGGTACACAGTTCTCTAAAACCTCTTCAGCATTGATTGTTTGTAGACTTTTTGCCAATGGTCAGTCGACTGGTGTGAGTTGAAAACTTTTTGTAGGTTAGATAGCATGAGTCTAATACTTCCTGAGGTGGAGCTTTTATCCATTTTCCTTTCTTTAAAAAGAGAGTGAGTAAAACTTACCTCTTCATACTATCTTCTTGAAAATTTTGCCTGTTTTGAATTTTTTTTTATCCATTCCCTACCTCAGCACAATTTTGAGGGCAGGTGTCCTTTACAGCCCTGAGTCCTTGTGAATGGTAAGTGACCATTAGCTGTGGGTTAAAAGCTGCTGTTGCGGGAATCGGCCACAAGGCGGCAGCATTTCTCCTTTACCAAATCTGGTTACTAGGGCAACAGAGCCTTACTGGAAGTGGAGTTCTAGGTGGTAAATTAGAATGGAATGTGCGAGGAAAAAGCCCTTTAAGTTTATGTCTCATTACTTCTTGTTGGTATTTTTAACTTAATTTTTATTTTTTATCACAGCAAACTTGATTACAATGTTTTGTTTGTTCTAGGTGTGCAAGATGTGGTTCTTTCACACATATACATATATCTATTTTTCTTCGGATCCTTTTCCCATGTAGGTTACGAAACAATGTTGAGTAGTCTTCTCTTGGTATTGCGTAGGTCTTTGGTGATTATATATTTCACATGTGTTTGTATCTCTCTGTTAACCTCAATACGGTAATGTATCCAATCCTCACACCTTTCCATTTGGTGAACCATAAGTTTTTTTAATGAATCTATGATAGTGTTTCTCTGTGGAAATATCTTTGTTTGTATCATTTTTTAGGTAACACCTATATGTGATATGATAGGATATGTGTCTTTCGCTTTCTCACTTACTCCAAGTTGCGTGATTACTTCTAGACTCATCTATGGTGCTGCAAATGGCATTGTTTCATTTTTTCACTAGCTCATATTCCATCTGTACATGTAGCAGTTCTTCTTTGTCCACCCATCTGTCGGTGGACTTTTTGGTTACTTCCATATCTTGGCTATTGTAATACTATGCAATGCAGATTTGCGTACCTTTGTCCTTCCAATTCTGTCTTCTTAGGTTATAGGTCCAGGAATAGGTCTGCTGGATCATATGGTAGCTCAATGTTTACCTTTTAAAGGCACCTCTATTCTTTTCTCTTTAGTGGCTCTTTCCAGGTTACGTCCCACTTAAAGTGGAGGGTATGCATTTCTTCCCAGCACCTTCAGCATTTATTCTTTGTAGTTTTTGCTGATGGTTATTCTGAGTGGTGTGAGCTGATACCTCTTTGTGGTTGAATTTGCATGTGTCTCATAATGCGTTGAAATTGAGCTTTAAGACTTGTCCTTTTTATTTTTCCAGCTGTGATTGGAGCTTATTTCTTCAAAGTGTTTTCTTAAAATATGTGTCACCGTTTGAAATATTTTGGCCATGATCTCCCTCAAGACATTTTGAGGGCAGGTTTCATTTACAGCCCTGCAGTACTTGTTCATATGAAGTGACCATTAGCTCAGGCTTTAAACCTGCTTTTGCAGGTAACGGCCAGAGAGCGGCAGCCTTTCTACGTTCCCCTTGCTGCTACTAGGGAAACAGACCTACCGGTCCGTGGTGTTCTTCGGTTATAAATTAGAGTGCAATGTGCCTGGATAAACCCACAAATGTTGATGTCTCCTTGCTTTTCTTTGTTTTTAAATTTAATTTATATTTATTATTAATTAGAGTAATATTCCATTGTGTACGTGGACCACTTCTTCTTGGTGCATTCCTCGGTTGATGGACATTTTCATTGCTTCCAAGTGTTGGCTATGGTAAATATTGCTGGCGTACAGGTTTGCCAGCCTGTGACTTTTTGATTCTCATTTTCTCAGGTGATAGGCCAAGCAGTGGTTGTGATTGATTGACTGGTAGCTCAATGTTTCCCTTTTCAAAGCACCTACATTGTGTTTTCATTAGTGGCTCTTTACATGCCCCCCCTTACCACCGAGGGTACGCATTTCTCCACACTCCCTTCACCGTTTATTTTTTGCAGCACTTTTCCTAATGGCCATTGTGACTGCTGCGAGCTGATAGGTTTTTGTAATATGGGTATGCATGTCATTAAAATTTTTAAAATTCATCATATTCCTACGCCTTTTTCTTTTCTCTTAAAAGAAAAAACCGTGAGTACAATATAGCTCTTGAAATTGTCTTCTTCGAAGGTTGCCCTCTTCTGAATTTTTTGGTCGATTTTTGACCCCAGAAATTTTCTGGAGGGCAGGCGCCATTTACAGAACTGCAAGTTGGTGAAAATTTAGTGACCTTTTGCAGTGGGTTCAAAGCTGCTGTTGTGGGAAACGTCCACAAGGAGGTAGCATTTCTCCATTCCCCAATCTGGGTACTAGGGCAGCAGAGCCTTTCTGGAAGTCATTGTCCTAGGTTGTAAATTAGAATGGAATTTGCCAGGAGAAATCCCCATAAGTTTATGTCTCATTACTTCTTCTTGGTTTTTAAAATTTTTTTAATCTGGGTAAAGTTTAGAAAATTGTTTGTCCTAGGTGTACACAATCTGGTTCATTTGTACATTATGTATGTCTATTAATGTACAGATCCTCTTCCCATGTAAAATATTACAGTGTTCCGTCGACCTCCCTTGCTATATGTTCGGTCTTTTTGATACATGTATATAATATGTATTTGTATATGTATAGTCACACTAATCTTCATTTCTCAATTTCCCCCCTCCTTTCCTTTTAGATGAGCATAGTTTGTTTTCTACGCCTGTGAGTGTCTTTCTCTTTGGAAATATGTTCATCTGTGTCAGTTATTAGATAATGCCGTACGTGATAATATGGGATATAGGTCTTTTGCTTTCCGACCTACTTCATGTTTTGTGATTATCTCCAGGCTCATCTATGGTGCCTCAAAGAGCAGTGCTTCAATGTTTTCCATGGCTAATATTCCATTGTGTACATGGACCACTTCTTCTTGGTGCATTCCTCTGTTGATGGACATTTTCGTTGCTTCCAAGCGTTGCCTATGGTAAATATTGCTGGAGTGCAGGATTGCCAGCCTGCGATTTTTGATTTTCATTCTCTCAGGTGATAGACCCAGCAGTGGGTATGATTGATTGACTGGTATGGTAGCTCAACGTTTACCTTTTCAAGGCACCTCAATTGTGCTGTCATTAGTGGCTCTTACCACGTCCCCCTTAGAATCGAGGGTACGCATTTCTCCACAATCACGTCAGCATTTCTTGTTTGCAGCATTTTTGTTGATGGCCATTCTGACTGGGGTGAGCTGATAGGTTTTTGTAATTTGGGTTTACATGTCTGTAAAAATTCCTACAATTCATCATTTTTCCACGCCTTTTGCTTTTCTGTTAAAAGAAAAAAGAAAAAGAGTGTGAGTATAATATACCTCTTCAAATTTTCTTTTTGGAAGGTTGCACTCTAGAATTTTTTGGTCGATTTTCGACCTCAGTATTTTTTGGAGGGCAGGTGTCATTTACAGAACTGCAATTGGTGAACATTTAGTGACCTTTTGCAGTGGGTTTAAAGCTGCTGTTGTGGGAAACGGCCACAAGGATGCAGCATTTCTCCATTCCCAAATCGGGGTACTAGGGCAGCAGAGCCGTTCTGGAAGTCGTTTGCCTAGGTGGTCAATTTGAATGGAATGTGCCAGGAAAACCCCCCATAAGTTTATGTCTCATTACTCCTAGTTCGTTGTTTTAATTTTTTCAATTGGGGTAATGGTTAGAATGTTGCTTGTCCAAGGTGTACACACTCTGGTTCATCTACATATTCTATATACCTATTTATGTAGAGATCCTCTTCCCGTGTAAATTATTACAGAGTGTTCCGTAAACCTTCCTTGCTATATGGTCGGTCTTTTTGATATATGTATATAATATGTATTTGTATACATATGGTAACGCTAATCTTCATTTATCCATTCCCCCACCTTTCCTTTTAGATAAGCATAGTTTTATTTTTTTAATAAGTCTGTGATGGACTTTCTCTGTGGAAATATGTTCATTTGTGTCAGTTATTAGAGAACGCCTATAAGTGATATCATGGGATATAGGACTTTTGCTTTCCGACTTACCTCATGTTCTGTGATTATCTCCAAGATCATCTATGGTGCCTCAAAGAGCAGTGTTTCATTGTTTTCCATGGCTAGTATTCATTGTGTACATGGGCCGCTTCTTCCTTTTCCTTTCATCTGTTGATGGACATTTTGGTTGCTTCACTGTCTTGTCTATTGTGAATAAGGCTGCAGTGCAGCTTTTGCAGCCCGGGTCTTCTTCATTCTGGTCTTCTCAGGTGAGAGGCCCATTGGTGCGCCTGCTGGATTGAATGGTACCTCAATTTTTCCTTTTCAACGCAGCTCCTTTCTGTTCTCATTATTAGCGTTTAACCCTTTTACATCTCACCAGCAGCTAGAGGGTACACAGTTCTCTAAAACCTCTTCAGCATTGACTGTTTGTAGACTTTTTGCCAATGGTCAGTCGACGGGTGTGAGTTGAAAACTTTTCGTAGATTAGATTGCATGAGTCTAATACTTCCTGAGGTTGAGCTTTTATCCATTTCCCTTTCTTTAAAAAGAGAGTGAGTAAAATTTACCTCTTCATACTAGCTTCGTGAACATTTTGCCTGTTTTGAATTTTTTTTATCCATTCCCTACCTCAGCACAATTTTGAGGGCAGGTGTCCTTTACAGCCCTGCGTCCTTGTGAATGAATGGTAAGTGACCATTAGCTGTGGGTTAAAAGCTGCTCTTGCGGGAATCGGCCACAAGGCGGCAGCATTTCTCCTTTACCAAATCTGGTTACTAGGGCAACAGAGCCTTACTGGAAGTGGTGTTCTAGGTTGCAAATTAGAATGGAATGTGCGAGGCAAAAGCCCTTTAAGTTTATGTCTCATTACTTCTTGTTGGTATTTTTAACTTAATTTTTATTTTTTATCACAGCAAACTTGATTACAATGTTTTGTTTGTTCTAGGTGTGCAAGATGTGGTTCTTTCACACATATACATATATCTATTCTTCTTCGGATCCTTTTCCCATGTAGGTTATGACACAGTGTTGAGTAGTCTTCTCTTGGTATTGCGTAGGTCTTTGGTGATTATGTATTTCACGTGTGTTTGTGTCTCTCTGTTAACCTCAATATGGTAATGTATCCAATCCTCACACCTTTCCATTTGGTGAACCATAAGTTTTTTTAATGAATCTATGATAGTGTTTCTCTGTGGAAATACCTTTGTCTGTATCATTTTTTAGGTAACACCTATATGTGATATGATAGGCTATGTGTCTTTCGCTTTCTCACTTACTCCGAGTTGCGTGATTACTTCTAGACTCATCTATGGTGCTGCAAATGGCATTGTTTCATTTTTTCACTAGCTCATATTCCATCTGTACAGGTAGCAGTTCTTCTTTGTCCACCCATCTGTCGGTGGACTTTTTGGTTACTTCCATATCTTGGCCATTGTAATACTGTGCAATGCAGATTTGCGTGCCTGTGTCCTTCCAATTCTGTCTTCTTAGGTTATAGGTCCAGGAATAGGTCTGCTGGATCATATGGTAGCTCAATGTTTACCTTTTAAAGGCACCTCTATTCTGATCTCTTTAGTGGCTCTTTCCAGGTTACGTCCCACTTAAAGTGGAGGGTATGTATTTCTTCCCAGCACCTTCAGCATTTATTCTTTGTAGTTTTTGCTGATGGTTATTCTGAGTGGTGTGAGCTGATACCTCTTTGTGGTTGAATTTGCATGTGTCTCATAATGCGTTGAAATTGAGCTTTAAGACTTGTCCTTTTTATTTTTCCAGCTGTGATTGGAGCTTATTTCTTCAAAGTGTTTTCTTAAAGTATGTGTCACCGTTTGAAATATTTTGGCCATGATCTCCCTCAAGACATTTTGAGGGCAGGTTTCATTTACAGCCCTGCAGTACTTGTTCATATGAAGTGACCATTAGCTCAGGCTTTAAACCTGCTTTTGCAGGTAACGGCCAGAGAGCGGCAGCCTTTCTACGTTCCCCTTGCTGCTACTAGGGAAACAGACCTACCGGTCCGTGGTGTTCTTCGGTTATAAATTAGAGTGCAATGTGCCCGGATAAACCCACAAATGTTGATGTCTCCTTGCTTTTCTTTGTTTTTAAATTTAATTTATATTTATTATTAATTAGAGTAATATTCCATTGTGTACGTGGACCACTTCTTCTTGGTGCATTCCTCGGTTGATGGACATTTTCATTGCTTCCAAGTGTTGGCTATGGTAAATATTGCTGGCGTACAGGTTTGCCAGCCTGTGACTTTTTGATTCTCATTTTCTCAGGTGATAGGCCAAGCAGTGGTTGTGATTGATTGACTGGTAGCTCAATGTTTCCCTTTTCAAAGCACCTACATTGTGTTTTCATTAGTGGCTCTTTACATGCCCCCCCTTACCACCGAGGGTACGCATTTCTCCACACTCCCTTCACCGTTTATTTTTTGCAGCACTTTTCCTAATGGCCATTGTGACTGCTGCGAGCTGATAGGTTTTTGTAATATGGGTATGCATGTCATTAAAATTTTTAAAATTCATCATATTCCTACGCCTTTTTCTTTTCTCTTAAAAGAAAAAACCGTGAGTACAATATAGCTCTTGAAATTGTCTTCTTCGAAGGTTGCCC
Organism: Balaenoptera borealis; assembly: GCF_965194805.1. Taxonomy (NCBI): domain Eukaryota; kingdom Metazoa; phylum Chordata; class Mammalia; order Artiodactyla; family Balaenopteridae; genus Balaenoptera; species Balaenoptera borealis. Next base: position 451,309 of record NW_028123684.1, read on the forward strand.
TCTTCTGAATTTTTTGGTCGATTTTTGACCCCAGAAATTTTCTGGAGGGCAGGCGCCATTTACAGAACTGCAAGTTGGTGAAAATTTAGTGACCTTTTGCAGTGGGTTCAAAGCTGCTGTTGTGGGAAACGTCCACAAGGAGGTAGCATTTCTCCATTCCCCAATCTGGGTACTAGGGCAGCAGAGCCTTTCTGGAAGTCATTGTCCTAGGTTGTAAATTAGAATGGAATTTGCCAGGAGAAATCCCCATAAGTTTATGTCTCATTACTTCTTCTTGGTTTTTAAAATTTTTTTAATCTGGGTAAAGTTTAGAAAATTGTTTGTCCTAGGTGTACACAATCTGGTTCATTTGTACATTATGTATGTCTATTAATGTACAGATCCTCTTCCCATGTAAAATATTACAGTGTTCCGTCGACCTCCCTTGCTATATGTTCGGTCTTTTTGATACATGTATATAATATGTATTTGTATATGTATAGTCACACTAATCTTCATTTCTCAATTTCCCCCCTCCTTTCCTTTTAGATGAGCATAGTTTGTTTTCTACGCCTGTGAGTGTCTTTCTCTTTGGAAATATGTTCATCTGTGTCAGTTATTAGATAATGCCGTACGTGATAATATGGGATATAGGTCTTTTGCTTTCCGACCTACTTCATGTTTTGTGATTATCTCCAGGCTCATCTATGGTGCCTCAAAGAGCAGTGCTTCAATGTTTTCCATGGCTAATATTCCATTGTGTACATGGACCACTTCTTCTTGGTGCATTCCTCTGTTGATGGACATTTTCGTTGCTTCCAAGCGTTGCCTATGGTAAATATTGCTGGAGTGCAGGATTGCCAGCCTGCGATTTTTGATTTTCATTCTCTCAGGTGATAGACCCAGCAGTGGGTATGATTGATTGACTGGTATGGTAGCTCAACGTTTACCTTTTCAAGGCACCTCAATTGTGCTGTCATTAGTGGCTCTTACCACGTCCCCCTTAGAATCGAGGGTACGCATTTCTCCACAATCACGTCAGCATTTCTTGTTTGCAGCATTTTTGTTGATGGCCATTCTGACTGGGGTGAGCTGATAGGTTTTTGTAATTTGGGTTTACATGTCTGTAAAAATTCCTACAATTCATCATTTTTCCACGCCTTTTGCTTTTCTGTTAAAAGAAAAAAGAAAAAGAGTGTGAGTATAATATACCTCTTCAAATTTTCTTTTTGGAAGGTTGCACTCTAGAATTTTTTGGTCGATTTTCGACCTCAGTATTTTTTGGAGGGCAGGTGTCATTTACAGAACTGCAATTGGTGAACATTTAGTGACCTTTTGCAGTGGGTTTAAAGCTGCTGTTGTGGGAAACGGCCACAAGGATGCAGCATTTCTCCATTCCCAAATCGGGGTACTAGGGCAGCAGAGCCGTTCTGGAAGTCGTTTGCCTAGGTGGTCAATTTGAATGGAATGTGCCAGGAAAACCCCCCATAAGTTTATGTCTCATTACTCCTAGTTCGTTGTTTTAATTTTTTCAATTGGGGTAATGGTTAGAATGTTGCTTGTCCAAGGTGTACACACTCTGGTTCATCTACATATTCTATATAACTATTTATGTAGAGATCCTCTTCCCGTGTAAATTATTACAGAGTGTTCCGTAAACCTTCCTTGCTATATGGTCGGTCTTTTTGATATATGTATATAATATGTATTTGTATACATATGGTAACGCTAATCTTCATTTATCCATTCCCCCACCTTTCCTTTTAGATAAGCATAGTTTTTTTTTTTAATAAGTCTGTGATGGACTTTCTCTGTGGAAATATGTTCATTTGTGTCAGTTATTAGAGAACGCCTATAAGTGATATCATGGGATATAGGACTTTTGCTTTCCGACTTACCTCATGTTCTGTGATTATCTCCAAGATCATCTATGGTGCCTCAAAGAGCAGTGTTTCATTGTTTTCCATGGCTAGTATTCATTGTGTACATGGGCCGCTTCTTCCTTTTCCTTTCATCTGTTGATGGACATTTTGGTTGCTTCACTGTCTTGTCTATTGTGAATAAGGCTGCAGTGCAGCTTTTGCAGCCCGGGTCTTCTTCATTCTGGTCTTCTCAGGTGAGAGGCCCATTGGTGCGCCTGCTGGATTGAATGGTACCTCAATTTTTCCTTTTCAACGCAGCTCCTTTCTGTTCTCATTATTAGCGTTTAACCCTTTTACATCTCACCAGCAGCTAGAGGGTACACAGTTCTCTAAAACCTCTTCAGCATTGACTGTTTGTAGACTTTTTGCCAATGGTCAGTCGACGGGTGTGAGTTGAGAACTTTTCGTAGATTAGATTGCATGAGTCTAATACTTCCTGAGGTTGAGCTTTTATCCATTTCCCTTTCTTTAAAAAGAGAGTGAGTAAAACTTACCTCTTCATACTAGCTTCGTGAACATTTTGCCTGTTTTGAATTTTTTTTATCCATTCCCTACCTCAGCACAATTTTGAGGGCAGGTGTCCTTTACAGCCCTGCGTCCTTGTGAATGAATGGTAAGTGACCATTAGCTGTGGGTTAAAAGCTGCTCTTGCGGGAATCGGCCACAAGGCGGCAGCATTTCTCCTTTACCAAATCTGGTTACTAGGGCAACAGAGCCTTACTGGAAGTGGTGTTCTAGGTTGCAAATTAGAATGGAATGTGCGAGGCAAAAGCCCTTTAAGTTTATGTCTCATTACTTCTTGTTGGTATTTTTAACTTAATTTTTATTTTTTATCACAGCAAACTTGATTACAATGTTTTGTTTGTTCTAGGTGTGCAAGATGTGGTTCTTTCACACATATACATATATCTATTCTTCTTCGGATCCTTTTCCCATGTAGGTTATGACACAGTGTTGAGTAGTCTTCTCTTGGTATTGCGTAGGTCTTTGGTGATTATGTATTTCACGTGTGTTTGTGTCTCTCTGTTAACCTCAGTATGGTAATGTATCCAATCCTCACACCTTTCCATTTGGTGAACCATAAGTTTTTTTAATGAATCTATGATAGTGTTTCTCTGTGGAAATACCTTTGTCTGTATCATTTTTTAGGTAACACCTATATGTGATATGATAGGCTATGTGTCTTTCGCTTTCTCACTTACTCCGAGTTGCGTGATTACTTCTAGACTCATCTATGGTGCTGCAAATGGCATTGTTTCATTTTTTCACTAGCTCATATTCCATCTGTACAGGTAGCAGTTCTTCTTTGTCCACCCATCTGTCGGTGGACTTTTTGGTTACTTCCATATCTTGGCCATTGTAATACTGTGCAATGCAGATTTGCGTGCCTGTGTCCTTCCAATTCTGTCTTCTTAGGTTATAGGTCCAGGAATAGGTCTGCTGGATCATATGGTAGCTCAATGTTTACCTTTTAAAGGCACCTCTATTCTGATCTCTTTAGTGGCTCTTTCCAGGTTACGTCCCACTTAAAGTGGAGGGTATGTATTTCTTCCCAGCACCTTCAGCATTTATTCTTTGTAGTTTTTGCTGATGGTTATTCTGAGTGGTGTGAGCTGATACCTCTTTGTGGTTGAATTTGCATGTGTCTCATAATGCGTTGAAATTGAGCTTTAAGACTTGTCCTTTTTATTTTTCCAGCTGTGATTGGAGCTTATTTCTTCAAAGTGTTTTCTTAAAGTATGTGTCACCGTTTGAAATATTTTGGCCATGATCTCCCTCAAGACATTTTGAGGGCAGGTTTCATTTACAGCCCTGCAGTACTTGTTCATATGAAGTGACCATTAGCTCAGGCTTTAAACCTGCTTTTGCAGGTAACGGCCAGAGAGCGGCAGCCTTTCTACGTTCCCCTTGCTGCTACTAGGGAAACAGACCTACCGGTCCGTGGTGTTCTTCGGTTATAAATTAGAGTGCAATGTGCCCGGATAAACCCACAAATGTTGATGTCTCCTTGCTTTTCTTTGTTTTTAAATTTAATTTATATTTATTATTAATTAGAGTAATATTCCATTGTGTACGTGGACCACTTCTTCTTGGTGCATTCCTCGGTTGATGGACATTTTCATTGCTTCCAAGTGTTGGCTATGGTAAATATTGCTGGCGTACAGGTTTGCCAGCCTGTGACTTTTTGATTCTCATTTTCTCAGGTGATAGGCCAAGCAGTGGTTGTGATTGATTGACTGGTAGCTCAATGTTTCCCTTTTCAAAGCACCTACATTGTGTTTTCATTAGTGGCTCTTTACATGCCCCCCCTTACCACCGAGGGTACGCATTTCTCCACACTCCCTTCACCGTTTATTTTTTGCAGCACTTTTCCTAATGGCCATTGTGACTGCTGCGAGCTGATAGGTTTTTGTAATATGGGTATGCATGTCATTAAAATTTTTAAAATTCATCATATTCCTACGCCTTTTTCTTTTCTCTTAAAAGAAAAAACCGTGAGTACAATATAGCTCTTGAAATTGTCTTCTTCGAAGGTTGCCCTCTTCTGAATTTTTTGGTCGATTTTTGACCCCAGAAATTTTCTGGAGGGCAGGCGCCATTTACAGAACTGCAAGTTGGTGAAAATTTAGTGACCTTTTGCAGTGGGTTCAAAGCTGCTGTTGTGGGAAACGTCCACAAGGAGGTAGCATTTCTCCATTCCCCAATCTGGGTACTAGGGCAGCAGAGCCTTTCTGGAAGTCATTGTCCTAGGTTGTAAATTAGAATGGAATTTGCCAGGAGAAATCCCCATAAGTTTATGTCTCATTACTTCTTCTTGGTTTTTAAAATTTTTTTAATCTGGGTAAAGTTTAGAAAATTGTTTGTCCTAGGTGTACACAATCTGGTTCATTTGTACATTATGTATGTCTATTAATGTACAGATCCTCTTCCCATGTAAAATATTACAGTGTTCCGTCGACCTCCCTTGCTATATGTTCGGTCTTTTTGATACATGTATATAATATGTATTTGTATATGTATAGTCACACTAATCTTCATTTCTCAATTTCCCCCCTCCTTTCCTTTTAGATGAGCATAGTTTGTTTTCTACGCCTGTGAGTGTCTTTCTCTTTGGAAATATGTTCATCTGTGTCAGTTATTAGATAATGCCGTACGTGATAATATGGGATATAGGTCTTTTGCTTTCCGACCTACTTCATGTTTTGTGATTATCTCCAGGCTCATCTATGGTGCCTCAAAGAGCAGTGCTTCAATGTTTTCCATGGCTAATATTCCATTGTGTACATGGACCACTTCTTCTTGGTGCATTCCTCTGTTGATGGACATTTTCGTTGCTTCCAAGCGTTGCCTATGGTAAATATTGCTGGAGTGCAGGATTGCCAGCCTGCGATTTTTGATTTTCATTCTCTCAGGTGATAGACCCAGCAGTGGGTATGATTGATTGACTGGTATGGTAGCTCAACGTTTACCTTTTCAAGGCACCTCAATTGTGCTGTCATTAGTGGCTCTTACCACGTCCCCCTTAGAATCGAGGGTACGCATTTCTCCACAATCACGTCAGCATTTCTTGTTTGCAGCATTTTTGTTGATGGCCATTCTGACTGGGGTGAGCTGATAGGTTTTTGTAATTTGGGTTTACATGTCTGTAAAAATTCCTACAATTCATCATTTTTCCACGCCTTTTGCTTTTCTGTTAAAAGAAAAAAGAAAAAGAGTGTGAGTATAATATACCTCTTCAAATTTTCTTTTTGGAAGGTTGCACTCTAGAATTTTTTGGTCGATTTTCGACCTCAGTATTTTTTGGAGGGCAGGTGTCATTTACAGAACTGCAATTGGTGAACATTTAGTGACCTTTTGCAGTGGGTTTAAAGCTGCTGTTGTGGGAAACGGCCACAAGGATGCAGCATTTCTCCATTCCCAAATCGGGGTACTAGGGCAGCAGAGCCGTTCTGGAAGTCATTTGCCTAGGTGGTCAATTTGAATGGAATGTGCCAGGAAAACCCCCCATAAGTTTATGTCTCATTACTCCTAGATCGTTGTTTTAATTTTTTCAATTGGGGTAATGGTTAGAATGTTGCTTGTCCAAGGTGTACACACTCTGGTTCATCTACATATTCTATATACCTATTTAAGTAGAGATCCTCTTCCCGTGTAAATTATTACACAGTGTTCCGTAAACCTTCCTTGCTATATGGTCGGTCTTTTTGATATATGTATATAATATGTATTTGTATACATATGGTAACGCTAATCTTCATTTATCCATTCCCCCACCTTTCCTTTTAGATAAGCATAGTTTTTTTTTTTTAATAAGTCTGTGATGGACTTTCTCTGTGGAAATATGTTCATTTGTGTCAGTTATTAGAGAACGCCTATAAGTGATATCATGGGATATAGGACTTTTGCTTTCCGACTTACCTCATGTTCTGTGATTATCTCCAAGATCATCTATGGTGCCTCAAAGAGCAGTGTTTCATTGTTTTCCATGGCTAGTATTCATTGTGTACATGGGCCGCTTCTTCCTTTTCCTTTCATCTGTTGATGGACATTTTGGTTGCTTCACTGTCTTGTCTATTGTGAATAAGGCTGCAGTGCAGCTTTTGCAGCCCGGGTCTTCTTCATTCTGGTCTTCTCAGGTGAGAGGCCCATTGGTGCGCCTGCTGGATTGAATGGTACCTCAATTTTTCCTTTTCAACGCAGCTCCTTTCTGTTCTCATTATTAGCGTTTAACCCTTTTACATCTCACCAGCAGCTAGAGGGTACACAGTTCTCTAAAACCTCTTCAGCATTGACTGTTTGTAGACTTTTTGCCAATGGTCAGTCGACGGGTGTGAGTTGAGAACTTTTCGTAGATTAGATTGCATGAGTCTAATACTTCCTGAGGTTGAGCTTTTATCCATTTCCCTTTCTTTAAAAAGAGAGTGAGTAAAACTTACCTCTTCATACTAGCTTCGTGAACATTTTGCCTGTTTTGAATTTTTTTTATCCATTCCCTACCTCAGCACAATTTTGAGGGCAGGTGTCCTTTACAGCCCTGCGTCCTTGTGAATGAATGGTAAGTGACCATTAGCTGTGGGTTAAAAGCTGCTCTTGCGGGAATCGGCCACAAGGCGGCAGCATTTCTCCTTTACCAAATCTGGTTACTAGGGCAACAGAGCCTTACTGGAAGTGGTGTTCTAGGTTGCAAATTAGAATGGAATGTGCGAGGCAAAAGCCCTTTAAGTTTATGTCTCATTACTTCTTGTTGGTATTTTTAACTTAATTTTTATTTTTTATCACAGCAAACTTGATTACAATGTTTTGTTTGTTCTAGGTGTGCAAGATGTGGTTCTTTCACACATATACATATATCTATTCTTCTTCGGATCCTTTTCCCATGTAGGTTATGACACAGTGTTGAGTAGTCTTCTCTTGGTATTGCGTAGGTCTTTGGTGATTATGTATTTCACGTGTGTTTGTGTCTCTCTGTTAACCTCAGTATGGTAATGTATCCAATCCTCACACCTTTCCATTTGGTGAACCATAAGTTTTTTTAATGAATCCATGATAGTGTTTCTCTGTGGAAATACCTTTGTCTGTATCATTTTTTAGGTAACACCTATATGCGATATGATAGGCTATGTGTCTTTCGCTTTCTCACTTACTCCGAGTTGCGTGATTACTTCTAGACTCATCTATGGTGCTGCAAATGGCATTGTTTCATTTTTTCACTAGCTCATATTCCATCTGTACAGGTAGCAGTTCTTCTTTGTCCACCCATCTGTCGGTGGACTTTTTGGTTACTTCCATATCTTGGCCATTGTAATACTGTGCAATGCAGATTTGCGTGCCTGTGTCCTTCCAATTCTGTCTTCTTAGGTTATAGGTCCAGGAATAGGTCTGCTGGATCATATGGTAGCTCAATGTTTACCTTTTAAAGGCACCTCTATTCTGATCTCTTTAGTGGCTCTTTCCAGGTTACGTCCCACTTAAAGTGGAGGGTATGTATTTCTTCCCAGCACCTTCAGCATTTATTCTTTGTAGTTTTTGCTGATGGTTATTCTGAGTGGTGTGAGCTGATACCTCTTTGTGGTTGAATTTGCATGTGTCTCATAATGCGTTGAAATTGAGCTTTAAGACTTGTCCTTTTTATTTTTCCAGCTGTGATTGGAGCTTATTTCTTCAAAGTGTTTTCTTAAAGTATGTGTCACCGTTTGAAATATTTTGGCCATGATCTCCCTCAAGACATTTTGAGGGCAGGTTTCATTTACAGCCCTGCAGTACTTGTTCATATGAAGTGACCATTAGCTCAGGCTTTAAACCTGCTTTTGCAGGTAACGGCCAGAGAGCGGCAGCCTTTCTACGTTCCCCTTGCTGCTACTAGGGAAACAGACCTACCGGTCCGTGGTGTTCTTCGGTTATAAATTAGAGTGCAATGTGCCCGGATAAACCCACAAATGTTGATGTCTCCTTGCTTTTCTTTGTTTTTAAATTTAATTTATATTTATTATTAATTAGAGTAATATTCCATTGTGTACGTGGACCACTTCTTCTTGGTGCATTCCTCGGTTGATGGACATTTTCATTGCTTCCAAGTGTTGGCTATGGTAAATATTGCTGGCGTACAGGTTTGCCAGCCTGTGACTTTTTGATTCTCATTTTCTCAGGTGATAGGCCAAGCAGTGGTTGTGATTGATTGACTGGTAGCTCAATGTTTCCCTTTTCAAAGCACCTACATTGTGTTTTCATTAGTGGCTCTTTACATGCCCCCCCTTACCACCGAGGGTACGCATTTCTCCACACTCCCGTCACCGTTTATTTTTTGCAGCACTTTTCCTAATGGCCATTGTGACTGCTGCGAGCTGATAGGTTTTTGTAATATGGGTATGCATGTCATTAAAATTTTTAAAATTCATCATATTCCTACGCCTTTTTCTTTTCTCTTAAAAGAAAAAACCGTGAGTACAATATAGCTCTTGAAATTGTCTTCTTCGAAGGTTGCCCTCTTCTGAATTTTTTGGTCGATTTTTGACCCCAGAAATTTTCTGGAGGGCAGGCGCCATTTACAGAACTGCAAGTTGGTGAAAATTTAGTGACCTTTTGCAGTGGGTTCAAAGCTGCTGTTGTGGGAAACGTCCACAAGGAGGTAGCATTTCTCCATTCCCCAATCTGGGTACTAGGGCAGCAGAGCCTTTCTGGAAGTCATTGTCCTAGGTTGTAAATTAGAATGGAATTTGCCAGGAGAAATCCCCATAAGTTTATGTCTCATTACTTCTTCTTGGTTTTTAAAATTTTTTTAATCTGGGTAAAGTTTAGAAAATTGTTTGTCCTAGGTGTACACAATCTGGTTCATTTGTACATTATGTATGTCTATTAATGTACAGATCCTCTTCCCATGTAAAATATTACAGTGTTCCGTCGACCTCCCTTGCTATATGTTCGGTCTTTTTGATACATGTATATAATATGTATTTGTATATGTATAGTCACACTAATCTTCATTTCTCAATTTCCCCCCTCCTTTCCTTTTAGATGAGCATAGTTTGTTTTCTACGCCTGTGAGTGTCTTTCTCTTTGGAAATATGTTCATCTGTGTCAGTTATTAGATAATGCCGTACGTGATAATATGGGATATAGGTCTTTTGCTTTCCGACCTACTTCATGTTTTGTGATTATCTCCAGGCTCATCTATGGTGCCTCAAAGAGCAGTGCTTCAATGTTTTCCATGGCTAATATTCCATTGTGTACATGGACCACTTCTTCTTGGTGCATTCCTCTGTTGATGGACATTTTCGTTGCTTCCAAGCGTTGCCTATGGTAAATATTGCTGGAGTGCAGGATTGCCAGCCTGCGATTTTTGATTTTCATTCTCTCAGGTGATAGACCCAGCAGTGGGTATGATTGATTGACTGGTATGGTAGCTCAACGTTTACCTTTTCAAGGCACCTCAATTGTGCTGTCATTAGTGGCTCTTACCACGTCCCCCTTAGAATCGAGGGTACGCATTTCTCCACAATCACGTCAGCATTTCTTGTTTGCAGCATTTTTGTTGATGGCCATTCTGACTGGGGTGAGCTGATAGGTTTTTGTAATTTGGGTTTACATGTCTGTAAAAATTCCTACAATTCATCATTTTTCCACGCCTTTTGCTTTTCTGTTAAAAGAAAAAAGAAAAAGAGTGTGAGTATAATATACCTCTTCAAATTTTCTTTTTGGAAGGTTGCACTCTAGAATTTTTTGGTCGATTTTCGACCTCAGTATTTTTTGGAGGGCAGGTGTCATTTACAGAACTGCAATTGGTGAACATTTAGTGACCTTTTGCAGTGGGTTTAAAGCTGCTGTTGTGGGAAACGGCCACAAGGATGCAGCATTTCTCCATTCCCAAATCGGGGTACTAGGGCAGCAGAGCCGTTCTGGAAGTCATTTGCCTAGGTGGTCAATTTGAATGGAATGTGCCAGGAAAACCCCCCATAAGTTTATGTCTCATTACTCCTAGATCGTTGTTTTAATTTTTTCAATTGGGGTAATGGTTAGAATGTTGCTTGTCCAAGGTGTACACACTCTGGTTCATCTACATATTCTATATACCTATTTATGTAGAGATCCTCTTCCCGTGTAAATTATTACAGAGTGTTCCGTAAACCTTCCTTGCTATATGGTCGGTCTTTTTGATATATGTATATAATATGTATTTGTATACATATGGTAACGCTAATCTTCATTTATCCATTCCCCCACCTTTCCTTTTAGATAAGCATAGTTTTTTTTTTTAATAAGTCTGTGATGGACTTTCTCTGTGGAAATATGTTCATTTGTGTCAGTTATTAGAGAACGCCTATAAGTGATATCATGGGATATAGGACTTTTGCTTTCCGACTTACCTCATGTTCTGTGATTATCTCCAAGATCATCTATGGTGCCTCAAAGAGCAGTGTTTCATTGTTTTCCATGGCTAGTATTCATTGTGTACATGGGCCGCTTCTTCCTTTTCCTTTCATCTGTTGATGGACATTTTGGTTGCTTCACTGTCTTGTCTATTGTGAATAAGGCTGCAGTGCAGCTTTTGCAGCCCGGGTCTTCTTCATTCTGGTCTTCTCAGGTGAGAGGCCCATTGGTGCGCCTGCTGGATTGAATGGTACCTCAATTTTTCCTTTTCAACGCAGCTCCTTTCTGTTCTCATTATTAGCGTTTAACCCTTTTACATCTCACCAGCAGCTAGAGGGTACACAGTTCTCTAAAACCTCTTCAGCATTGACTGTTTGTAGACTTTCTGCCAATGGTCAGTCGACGGGTGTGAGTTGAGAACTTTTCGTAGATTAGATTGCATGAGTCTAATACTTCCTGAGGTTGAGCTTTTATCCATTTCCCTTTCTTTAAAAAGAGAGTGAGTAAAACTTACCTCTTCATACTAGCTTCGTGAACATTTTGCCTGTTTTGAATTTTTTTTATCCATTCCCTACCTCAGCACAATTTTGAGGGCAGGTGTCCTTTACAGCCCTGCGTCCTTGTGAATGAATGGTAAGTGACCATTAGCTGTGGGTTAAAAGCTGCTCTTGCGGGAATCGGCCACAAGGCGGCAGCATTTCTCCTTTACCAAATCTGGTTACTAGGGCAACAGAGCCTTACTGGAAGTGGTGTTCTAGGTTGCAAATTAGAATGGAATGTGCGAGGCAAAAGCCCTTTAAGTTTATGTCTCATTACTTCTTGTTGGTATTTTTAACTTAATTTTTATTTTTTATCACAGCAAACTTGATTACAATGTTTTGTTTGTTCTAGGTGTGCAAGATGTGGTTCTTTCACACATATACATATATCTATTCTTCTTCGGATCCTTTTCCCATGTAGGTTATGACACAGTGTTGAGTAGTCTTCTCTTGGTATTGCGTAGGTCTTTGGTGATTATGTATTTCACGTGTGTTTGTGTCTCTCTGTTAACCTCAGTATGGTAATGTATCCAATCCTCACACCTTTCCATTTGGTGAACCATAAGTTTTTTTAATGAATCCATGATAGTGTTTCTCTGTGGAAATACCTTTGTCTGTATCATTTTTTAGGTAACACCTATATGTGATATGATAGGCTATGTGTCTTTCGCTTTCTCACTTACTCCGAGTTGCGTGATTACTTCTAGACTCATCTATGGTGCTGCAAATGGCATTGTTTCATTTTTTCACTAGCTCATATTCCATCTGTACAGGTAGCAGTTCTTCTTTGTCCACCCATCTGTCGGTGGACTTTTTGGTTACTTCCATATCTTGGCCATTGTAATACTGTGCAATGCAGATTTGCGTGCCTGTGTCCTTCCAATTCTGTCTTCTTAGGTTATAGGTCCAGGAATAGGTCTGCTGGATCATATGGTAGCTCAATGTTTACCTTTTAAAGGCACCTCTATTCTGATCTCTTTAGTGGCTCTTTCCAGGTTACGTCCCACTTAAAGTGGAGGGTATGTATTTCTTCCCAGCACCTTCAGCATTTATTCTTTGTAGTTTTTGCTGATGGTTATTCTGAGTGGTGTGAGCTGATACCTCTTTGTGGTTGAATTTGCATGTGTCTCATAATGCGTTGAAATTGAGCTTTAAGACTTGTCCTTTTTATTTTTCCAGCTGTGATTGGAGCTTATTTCTTCAAAGTGTTTTCTTAAAGTATGTGTCACCGTTTGAAATATTTTGGCCATGATCTCCCTCAAGACATTTTGAGGGCAGGTTTCATTTACAGCCCTGCAGTACTTGTTCATATGAAGTGACCATTAGCTCAGGCTTTAAACCTGCTTTTGCAGGTAACGGCCAGAGAGCAGCAGCCTTTCTACGTTCCCCTTGCTGCTACTAGGGAAACAGACCTACCGGTCCGTGGTGTTCTTCGGTTATAAATTAGAGTGCAATGTGCCCGGATAAACCCACAAATGTTGATGTCTCCTTGCTTTTCTTTGTTTTTAAATTTAATTTATATTTATTATTAATTAGAGTAATATTCCATTGTGTACGTGGACCACTTCTTCTTGGTGCATTCCTCGGTTGATGGACATTTTCATTGCTTCCAAGTGTTGGCTATGGTAAATATTGCTGGCGTACAGGTTTGCCAGCCTGTGACTTTTTGATTCTCATTTTCTCAGGTGATAGGCCAAGCAGTGGTTGTGATTGATTGACTGGTAGCTCAATGTTTCCCTTTTCAAAGCACCTACATTGTGTTTTCATTAGTGGCTCTTTACATGCCCCCCCTTACCACCGAGGGTACGCATTTCTCCACACTCCCTTCACCGTTTATTTTTTGCAGCACTTTTCCTAATGGCCATTGTGACTGCTGCGAGCTGATAGGTTTTTGTAATATGGGTATGCATGTCATTAAAATTTTTAAAATTCATCATATTCCTACGCCTTTTTCTTTTCTCTTAAAAGAAAAAACCGTGAGTACAATATAGCTCTTGAAATTGTCTTCTTCGAAGGTTGCCCTCTTCTGAATTTTTTGGTCGATTTTTGACCCCAGAAATTTTCTGGAGGGCAGGCGCCATTTACAGAACTGCAAGTTGGTGAAAATTTAGTGACCTTTTGCAGTGGGTTCAAAGCTGCTGTTGTGGGAAACGTCCACAAGGAGGTAGCATTTCTCCATTCCCCAATCTGGGTACTAGGGCAGCAGAGCCTTTCTGGAAGTCATTGTCCTAGGTTGTAAATTAGAATGGAATTTGCCAGGAGAAATCCCCATAAGTTTATGTCTCATTACTTCTTCTTGGTTTTTAAAATTTTTTTAATCTGGGTAAAGTTTAGAAAATTGTTTGTCCTAGGTGTACACAATCTGGTTCATTTGTACATTATGTATGTCTATTAATGTACAGATCCTCTTCCCATGTAAAATATTACAGTGTTCCGTCGACCTCCCTTGCTATATGTTCGGTCTTTTTGATACATGTATATAATATGTATTTGTATATGTATAGTCACACTAATCTTCATTTCTCAATTTCCCCCCTCCTTTCCTTTTAGATGAGCATAGTTTGTTTTCTACGCCTGTGAGTGTCTTTCTCTTTGGAAATATGTTCATCTGTGTCAGTTATTAGATAATGCCGTACGTGATAATATGGGATATAGGTCTTTTGCTTTCCGACCTACTTCATGTTTTGTGATTATCTCCAGGCTCATCTATGGTGCCTCAAAGAGCAGTGCTTCAATGTTTTCCATGGCTAATATTCCATTGTGTACATGGACCACTTCTTCTTGGTGCATTCCTCTGTTGATGGACATTTTCGTTGCTTCCAAGCGTTGCCTATGGTAAATATTGCTGGAGTGCAGGATTGCCAGCCTGCGATTTTTGATTTTCATTCTCTCAGGTGATAGACCCAGCAGTGGGTATGATTGATTGACTGGTATGGTAGCTCAACGTTTACCTTTTCAAGGCACCTCAATTGTGCTTTCATTAGTGGCTCTTACTGCGTCCCCCCTTAGAATCGAGGGTACGCATCTCTCCACAATCACGTCAGCATTTATTGTTTGCAGCATTTTTGTTGATGGTCATTCTGACTGGTGTGAGCTGATAGGTTTTTGTAATTTGGGTTTACATGTCTGTAAAAATTCCTACAATTCATCATTTTTCCACGCCTTTTTCTTTTCTGTTAAAAGAAAAAAAGTGTGAGTATAATATACCTCTTCAAATTTTCTTTTTGGAAGGTTGCACTCTAGAGTTTTTTGGTCGATTTTCGACCTCAGTATATTTTGGAGGGCGGGTGTCATTTACAGACCTGCAATTGGTGAATATTTAGTGACCTTTTGCAGTGGGTTTAAAGCTGCTGTTGTGGGAAACGACCACAAGGATGCAGCATTTCTCCATTCCCAAATCTGGGTACTAGGGCAGCAGAGCCGTTCTGGAAGTCGTTTGCCTAGGTTGTAAATTTGAATGGAATGTGCCAGGAGAACCCCCCATAAGTTTATGTCTCATTACTCCTAGTTCGTTGTTTTAATTTTTTCAATTGGGGTAATGGTTAGAATGTTGCTTGTCCAATGTGTACACACTCTGGTTCATCTACATATTCTATATACCTATTTATGTAGAGATCCTCTTCCCGTGTAAATTATTACAGAGTGTTCCGTAAACCTTCCTTGCTATATGGTCGTTCTTTTTGATATATGTATATAATATGTATTTGTATACCTATGGTAACGCAAATCTTCATTTATCCATTCCCCCCACCTTTCCTTTTAGATAAGCATAGTTTTTTTTAATAAGTCTGTGATTGACTTTCTCTGTGGAAATATGTTCATTTGTGTCAGTTATTAGAGAACGCGTATAAGTGATATCATAGGATATAGGACTTTTGCTTTCCGACTTACCTCATGTTCTGTGATTATCTCCAAGATCATCTATGGTGCCTCAAAGAGCAGTGTTTCATTGTTTTCCATGGCTAGTATTCATTATGCACATGGACCGCTTCTTCTTTATCCTTTCATCTGTTGATGGACATTTTGGTTGCTTCACTGTCTTGTCTATTGTGAATAAGCCTGCAGTGCAGCTTTTGCAGCCCTGGTCTTCTTCATTCTGGTCTTCTTAGGTGAAGAGCCCATTGGTTCGCCTGCTGGATTGAATGGTACCTCTATTTTTCCTTTTCAACGCAGCTTCTTTCTGTTCTCATTATTAGCGTTTAACCCTTTTACATCTCACCAGCAGCTGGAGGGTACACAGTTCTCTAAAACCTCTTCAGCATTGATTGTTTGTAGACTTTTTGCCAATGGTCAGTCGACTGGTGTGAGTTGAAAACTTTTTGTAGGTTAGATAGCATGAGTCTAATACTTCCTGAGGTGGAGCTTTTATCCATTTTCCTTTCTTTAAAAAGAGAGTGAGTAAAACTTACCTCTTCATACTATCTTCTTGAAAATTTTGCCTGTTTTGAATTTTTTTTTATCCATTCCCTACCTCAGCACAATTTTGAGGGCAGGTGTCCTTTACAGCCCTGAGTCCTTGTGAATGGTAAGTGACCATTAGCTGTGGGTTAAAAGCTGCTGTTGCGGGAATCGGCCACAAGGCGGCAGCATTTCTCCTTTACCAAATCTGGTTACTAGGGCAACAGAGCCTTACTGGAAGTGGAGTTCTAGGTGGTAAATTAGAATGGAATGTGCGAGGAAAAAGCCCTTTAAGTTTATGTCTCATTACTTCTTGTTGGTATTTTTAACTTAATTTTTATTTTTTATCACAGCAAACTTGATTACAATGTTTTGTTTGTTCTAGGTGTGCAAGATGTGGTTCTTTCACACATATACATATATCTATTTTTCTTCGGATCCTTTTCCCATGTAGGTTACGAAACAATGTTGAGTAGTCTTCTCTTGGTATTGCGTAGGTCTTTGGTGATTATATATTTCACATGTGTTTGTATCTCTCTGTTAACCTCAATACGGTAATGTATCCAATCCTCACACCTTTCCATTTGGTGAACCATAAGTTTTTTTAATGAATCTATGATAGTGTTTCTCTGTGGAAATATCTTTGTTTGTATCATTTTTTAGGTAACACCTATATGTGATATGATAGGATATGTGTCTTTCGCTTTCTCACTTACTCCAAGTTGCGTGATTACTTCTAGACTCATCTATGGTGCTGCAAATGGCATTGTTTCATTTTTTCACTAGCTCATATTCCATCTGTACATGTAGCAGTTCTTCTTTGTCCACCCATCTGTCGGTGGACTTTTTGGTTACTTCCATATCTTGGCTATTGTAATACTATGCAATGCAGATTTGCGTACCTTTGTCCTTCCAATTCTGTCTTCTTAGGTTATAGGTCCAGGAATAGGTCTGCTGGATCATATGGTAGCTCAATGTTTACCTTTTAAAGGCACCTCTATTCTTTTCTCTTTAGTGGCTCTTTCCAGGTTACGTCCCACTTAAAGTGGAGGGTATGCATTTCTTCCCAGCACCTTCAGCATTTATTCTTTGTAGTTTTTGCTGATGGTTATTCTGAGTGGTGTGAGCTGATACCTCTTTGTGGTTGAATTTGCATGTGTCTCATAATGCGTTGAAATTGAGCTTTAAGACTTGTCCTTTTTATTTTTCCAGCTGTGATTGGAGCTTATTTCTTCAAAGTGTTTTCTTAAAATATGTGTCACCGTTTGAAATATTTTGGCCATGATCTCCCTCAAGACATTTTGAGGGCAGGTTTCATTTACAGCCCTGCAGTACTTGTTCATATGAAGTGACCATTAGCTCAGGCTTTAAACCTGCTTTTGCAGGTAACGGCCAGAGAGCGGCAGCCTTTCTACGTTCCCCTTGCTGCTACTAGGGAAACAGACCTACCGGTCCGTGGTGTTCTTCGGTTATAAATTAGAGTGCAATGTGCCTGGATAAACCCACAAATGTTGATGTCTCCTTGCTTTTCTTTGTTTTTAAATTTAATTTATATTTATTATTAATTAGAGTAATATTCCATTGTGTACGTGGACCACTTCTTCTTGGTGCATTCCTCGGTTGATGGACATTTTCATTGCTTCCAAGTGTTGGCTATGGTAAATATTGCTGGCGTACAGGTTTGCCAGCCTGTGACTTTTTGATTCTCATTTTCTCAGGTGATAGGCCAAGCAGTGGTTGTGATTGATTGACTGGTAGCTCAATGTTTCCCTTTTCAAAGCACCTACATTGTGTTTTCATTAGTGGCTCTTTACATGCCCCCCCTTACCACCGAGGGTACGCATTTCTCCACACTCCCTTCACCGTTTATTTTTTGCAGCACTTTTCCTAATGGCCATTGTGACTGCTGCGAGCTGATAGGTTTTTGTAATATGGGTATGCATGTCATTAAAATTTTTAAAATTCATCATATTCCTACGCCTTTTTCTTTTCTCTTAAAAGAAAAAACCGTGAGTACAATATAGCTCTTGAAATTGTCTTCTTCGAAGGTTGCCCTCTTCTGAATTTTTTGGTCGATTTTTGACCCCAGAAATTTTCTGGAGGGCAGGCGCCATTTACAGAACTGCAAGTTGGTGAAAATTTAGTGACCTTTTGCAGTGGGTTCAAAGCTGCTGTTGTGGGAAACGTCCACAAGGAGGTAGCATTTCTCCATTCCCCAATCTGGGTACTAGGGCAGCAGAGCCTTTCTGGAAGTCATTGTCCTAGGTTGTAAATTAGAATGGAATTTGCCAGGAGAAATCCCCATAAGTTTATGTCTCATTACTTCTTCTTGGTTTTTAAAATTTTTTTAATCTGGGTAAAGTTTAGAAAATTGTTTGTCCTAGGTGTACACAATCTGGTTCATTTGTACATTATGTATGTCTATTAATGTACAGATCCTCTTCCCATGTAAAATATTACAGTGTTCCGTCGACCTCCCTTGCTATATGTTCGGTCTTTTTGATACATGTATATAATATGTATTTGTATATGTATAGTCACACTAATCTTCATTTCTCAATTTCCCCCCTCCTTTCCTTTTAGATGAGCATAGTTTGTTTTCTACGCCTGTGAGTGTCTTTCTCTTTGGAAATATGTTCATCTGTGTCAGTTATTAGATAATGCCGTACGTGATAATATGGGATATAGGTCTTTTGCTTTCCGACCTACTTCATGTTTTGTGATTATCTCCAGGCTCATCTATGGTGCCTCAAAGAGCAGTGCTTCAATGTTTTCCATGGCTAATATTCCATTGTGTACATGGACCACTTCTTCTTGGTGCATTCCTCTGTTGATGGACATTTTCGTTGCTTCCAAGCGTTGCCTATGGTAAATATTGCTGGAGTGCAGGATTGCCAGCCTGCGATTTTTGATTTTCATTCTCTCAGGTGATAGACCCAGCAGTGGGTATGATTGATTGACTGGTATGGTAGCTCAACGTTTACCTTTTCAAGGCACCTCAATTGTGCTGTCATTAGTGGCTCTTACCACGTCCCCCTTAGAATCGAGGGTACGCATTTCTCCACAATCACGTCAGCATTTCTTGTTTGCAGCATTTTTGTTGATGGCCATTCTGACTGGGGTGAGCTGATAGGTTTTTGTAATTTGGGTTTACATGTCTGTAAAAATTCCTACAATTCATCATTTTTCCACGCCTTTTGCTTTTCTGTTAAAAGAAAAAAGAAAAAGAGTGTGAGTATAATATACCTCTTCAAATTTTCTTTTTGGAAGGTTGCACTCTAGAATTTTTTGGTCGATTTTCGACCTCAGTATTTTTTGGAGGGCAGGTGTCATTTACAGAACTGCAATTGGTGAACATTTAGTGACCTTTTGCAGTGGGTTTAAAGCTGCTGTTGTGGGAAACGGCCACAAGGATGCAGCATTTCTCCATTCCCAAATCGGGGTACTAGGGCAGCAGAGCCGTTCTGGAAGTCGTTTGCCTAGGTGGTCAATTTGAATGGAATGTGCCAGGAAAACCCCCCATAAGTTTATGTCTCATTACTCCTAGTTCGTTGTTTTAATTTTTTCAATTGGGGTAATGGTTAGAATGTTGCTTGTCCAAGGTGTACACACTCTGGTTCATCTACATATTCTATATACCTATTTATGTAGAGATCCTCTTCCCGTGTAAATTATTACAGAGTGTTCCGTAAACCTTCCTTGCTATATGGTCGGTCTTTTTGATATATGTATATAATATGTATTTGTATACATATGGTAACGCTAATCTTCATTTATCCATTCCCCCACCTTTCCTTTTAGATAAGCATAGTTTTATTTTTTTAATAAGTCTGTGATGGACTTTCTCTGTGGAAATATGTTCATTTGTGTCAGTTATTAGAGAACGCCTATAAGTGATATCATGGGATATAGGACTTTTGCTTTCCGACTTACCTCATGTTCTGTGATTATCTCCAAGATCATCTATGGTGCCTCAAAGAGCAGTGTTTCATTGTTTTCCATGGCTAGTATTCATTGTGTACATGGGCCGCTTCTTCCTTTTCCTTTCATCTGTTGATGGACATTTTGGTTGCTTCACTGTCTTGTCTATTGTGAATAAGGCTGCAGTGCAGCTTTTGCAGCCCGGGTCTTCTTCATTCTGGTCTTCTCAGGTGAGAGGCCCATTGGTGCGCCTGCTGGATTGAATGGTACCTCAATTTTTCCTTTTCAACGCAGCTCCTTTCTGTTCTCATTATTAGCGTTTAACCCTTTTACATCTCACCAGCAGCTAGAGGGTACACAGTTCTCTAAAACCTCTTCAGCATTGACTGTTTGTAGACTTTTTGCCAATGGTCAGTCGACGGGTGTGAGTTGAAAACTTTTCGTAGATTAGATTGCATGAGTCTAATACTTCCTGAGGTTGAGCTTTTATCCATTTCCCTTTCTTTAAAAAGAGAGTGAGTAAAATTTACCTCTTCATACTAGCTTCGTGAACATTTTGCCTGTTTTGAATTTTTTTTATCCATTCCCTACCTCAGCACAATTTTGAGGGCAGGTGTCCTTTACAGCCCTGCGTCCTTGTGAATGAATGGTAAGTGACCATTAGCTGTGGGTTAAAAGCTGCTCTTGCGGGAATCGGCCACAAGGCGGCAGCATTTCTCCTTTACCAAATCTGGTTACTAGGGCAACAGAGCCTTACTGGAAGTGGTGTTCTAGGTTGCAAATTAGAATGGAATGTGCGAGGCAAAAGCCCTTTAAGTTTATGTCTCATTACTTCTTGTTGGTATTTTTAACTTAATTTTTATTTTTTATCACAGCAAACTTGATTACAATGTTTTGTTTGTTCTAGGTGTGCAAGATGTGGTTCTTTCACACATATACATATATCTATTCTTCTTCGGATCCTTTTCCCATGTAGGTTATGACACAGTGTTGAGTAGTCTTCTCTTGGTATTGCGTAGGTCTTTGGTGATTATGTATTTCACGTGTGTTTGTGTCTCTCTGTTAACCTCAATATGGTAATGTATCCAATCCTCACACCTTTCCATTTGGTGAACCATAAGTTTTTTTAATGAATCTATGATAGTGTTTCTCTGTGGAAATACCTTTGTCTGTATCATTTTTTAGGTAACACCTATATGTGATATGATAGGCTATGTGTCTTTCGCTTTCTCACTTACTCCGAGTTGCGTGATTACTTCTAGACTCATCTATGGTGCTGCAAATGGCATTGTTTCATTTTTTCACTAGCTCATATTCCATCTGTACAGGTAGCAGTTCTTCTTTGTCCACCCATCTGTCGGTGGACTTTTTGGTTACTTCCATATCTTGGCCATTGTAATACTGTGCAATGCAGATTTGCGTGCCTGTGTCCTTCCAATTCTGTCTTCTTAGGTTATAGGTCCAGGAATAGGTCTGCTGGATCATATGGTAGCTCAATGTTTACCTTTTAAAGGCACCTCTATTCTGATCTCTTTAGTGGCTCTTTCCAGGTTACGTCCCACTTAAAGTGGAGGGTATGTATTTCTTCCCAGCACCTTCAGCATTTATTCTTTGTAGTTTTTGCTGATGGTTATTCTGAGTGGTGTGAGCTGATACCTCTTTGTGGTTGAATTTGCATGTGTCTCATAATGCGTTGAAATTGAGCTTTAAGACTTGTCCTTTTTATTTTTCCAGCTGTGATTGGAGCTTATTTCTTCAAAGTGTTTTCTTAAAGTATGTGTCACCGTTTGAAATATTTTGGCCATGATCTCCCTCAAGACATTTTGAGGGCAGGTTTCATTTACAGCCCTGCAGTACTTGTTCATATGAAGTGACCATTAGCTCAGGCTTTAAACCTGCTTTTGCAGGTAACGGCCAGAGAGCGGCAGCCTTTCTACGTTCCCCTTGCTGCTACTAGGGAAACAGACCTACCGGTCCGTGGTGTTCTTCGGTTATAAATTAGAGTGCAATGTGCCCGGATAAACCCACAAATGTTGATGTCTCCTTGCTTTTCTTTGTTTTTAAATTTAATTTATATTTATTATTAATTAGAGTAATATTCCATTGTGTACGTGGACCACTTCTTCTTGGTGCATTCCTCGGTTGATGGACATTTTCATTGCTTCCAAGTGTTGGCTATGGTAAATATTGCTGGCGTACAGGTTTGCCAGCCTGTGACTTTTTGATTCTCATTTTCTCAGGTGATAGGCCAAGCAGTGGTTGTGATTGATTGACTGGTAGCTCAATGTTTCCCTTTTCAAAGCACCTACATTGTGTTTTCATTAGTGGCTCTTTACATGCCCCCCCTTACCACCGAGGGTACGCATTTCTCCACACTCCCTTCACCGTTTATTTTTTGCAGCACTTTTCCTAATGGCCATTGTGACTGCTGCGAGCTGATAGGTTTTTGTAATATGGGTATGC
This sequence comes from Balaenoptera borealis, assembly GCF_965194805.1. Lineage (NCBI taxonomy): Eukaryota > Metazoa > Chordata > Mammalia > Artiodactyla > Balaenopteridae > Balaenoptera > Balaenoptera borealis. The sequence goes on from NW_028123684.1 coordinate 473,396, forward strand.
ATGTCATTAAAATTTTTAAAATTCATCATATTCCTACGCCTTTTTCTTTTCTCTTAAAAGAAAAAACCGTGAGTACAATATAGCTCTTGAAATTGTCTTCTTCGAAGGTTGCCCTCTTCTGAATTTTTTGGTCGATTTTTGACCCCAGAAATTTTCTGGAGGGCAGGCGCCATTTACAGAACTGCAAGTTGGTGAAAATTTAGTGACCTTTTGCAGTGGGTTCAAAGCTGCTGTTGTGGGAAACGTCCACAAGGAGGTAGCATTTCTCCATTCCCCAATCTGGGTACTAGGGCAGCAGAGCCTTTCTGGAAGTCATTGTCCTAGGTTGTAAATTAGAATGGAATTTGCCAGGAGAAATCCCCATAAGTTTATGTCTCATTACTTCTTCTTGGTTTTTAAAATTTTTTTAATCTGGGTAAAGTTTAGAAAATTGTTTGTCCTAGGTGTACACAATCTGGTTCATTTGTACATTATGTATGTCTATTAATGTACAGATCCTCTTCCCATGTAAAATATTACAGTGTTCCGTCGACCTCCCTTGCTATATGTTCGGTCTTTTTGATACATGTATATAATATGTATTTGTATATGTATAGTCACACTAATCTTCATTTCTCAATTTCCCCCCTCCTTTCCTTTTAGATGAGCATAGTTTGTTTTCTACGCCTGTGAGTGTCTTTCTCTTTGGAAATATGTTCATCTGTGTCAGTTATTAGATAATGCCGTACGTGATAATATGGGATATAGGTCTTTTGCTTTCCGACCTACTTCATGTTTTGTGATTATCTCCAGGCTCATCTATGGTGCCTCAAAGAGCAGTGCTTCAATGTTTTCCATGGCTAATATTCCATTGTGTACATGGACCACTTCTTCTTGGTGCATTCCTCTGTTGATGGACATTTTCGTTGCTTCCAAGCGTTGCCTATGGTAAATATTGCTGGAGTGCAGGATTGCCAGCCTGCGATTTTTGATTTTCATTCTCTCAGGTGATAGACCCAGCAGTGGGTATGATTGATTGACTGGTATGGTAGCTCAACGTTTACCTTTTCAAGGCACCTCAATTGTGCTGTCATTAGTGGCTCTTACCACGTCCCCCTTAGAATCGAGGGTACGCATTTCTCCACAATCACGTCAGCATTTCTTGTTTGCAGCATTTTTGTTGATGGCCATTCTGACTGGGGTGAGCTGATAGGTTTTTGTAATTTGGGTTTACATGTCTGTAAAAATTCCTACAATTCATCATTTTTCCACGCCTTTTGCTTTTCTGTTAAAAGAAAAAAGAAAAAGAGTGTGAGTATAATATACCTCTTCAAATTTTCTTTTTGGAAGGTTGCACTCTAGAATTTTTTGGTCGATTTTCGACCTCAGTATTTTTTGGAGGGCAGGTGTCATTTACAGAACTGCAATTGGTGAACATTTAGTGACCTTTTGCAGTGGGTTTAAAGCTGCTGTTGTGGGAAACGGCCACAAGGATGCAGCATTTCTCCATTCCCAAATCGGGGTACTAGGGCAGCAGAGCCGTTCTGGAAGTCGTTTGCCTAGGTGGTCAATTTGAATGGAATGTGCCAGGAAAACCCCCCATAAGTTTATGTCTCATTACTCCTAGTTCGTTGTTTTAATTTTTTCAATTGGGGTAATGGTTAGAATGTTGCTTGTCCAAGGTGTACACACTCTGGTTCATCTACATATTCTATATACCTATTTATGTAGAGATCCTCTTCCCGTGTAAATTATTACAGAGTGTTCCGTAAACCTTCCTTGCTATATGGTCGGTCTTTTTGATATATGTATATAATATGTATTTGTATACATATGGTAACGCTAATCTTCATTTATCCATTCCCCCACCTTTCCTTTTAGATAAGCATAGTTTTATTTTTTTAATAAGTCTGTGATGGACTTTCTCTGTGGAAATATGTTCATTTGTGTCAGTTATTAGAGAACGCCTATAAGTGATATCATGGGATATAGGACTTTTGCTTTCCGACTTACCTCATGTTCTGTGATTATCTCCAAGATCATCTATGGTGCCTCAAAGAGCAGTGTTTCATTGTTTTCCATGGCTAGTATTCATTGTGTACATGGGCCGCTTCTTCCTTTTCCTTTCATCTGTTGATGGACATTTTGGTTGCTTCACTGTCTTGTCTATTGTGAATAAGGCTGCAGTGCAGCTTTTGCAGCCCGGGTCTTCTTCATTCTGGTCTTCTCAGGTGAGAGGCCCATTGGTGCGCCTGCTGGATTGAATGGTACCTCAATTTTTCCTTTTCAACGCAGCTCCTTTCTGTTCTCATTATTAGCGTTTAACCCTTTTACATCTCACCAGCAGCTAGAGGGTACACAGTTCTCTAAAACCTCTTCAGCATTGACTGTTTGTAGACTTTTTGCCAATGGTCAGTCGACGGGTGTGAGTTGAAAACTTTTCGTAGATTAGATTGCATGAGTCTAATACTTCCTGAGGTTGAGCTTTTATCCATTTCCCTTTCTTTAAAAAGAGAGTGAGTAAAACTTACCTCTTCATACTAGCTTCGTGAACATTTTGCCTGTTTTGAATTTTTTTTATCCATTCCCTACCTCAGCACAATTTTGAGGGCAGGTGTCCTTTACAGCCCTGCGTCCTTGTGAATGAATGGTAAGTGACCATTAGCTGTGGGTTAAAAGCTGCTCTTGCGGGAATCGGCCACAAGGCGGCAGCATTTCTCCTTTACCAAATCTGGTTACTAGGGCAACAGAGCCTTACTGGAAGTGGTGTTCTAGGTTGCAAATTAGAATGGAATGTGCGAGGCAAAAGCCCTTTAAGTTTATGTCTCATTACTTCTTGTTGGTATTTTTAACTTAATTTTTATTTTTTATCACAGCAAACTTGATTACAATGTTTTGTTTGTTCTAGGTGTGCAAGATGTGGTTCTTTCACACATATACATATATCTATTCTTCTTCGGATCCTTTTCCCATGTAGGTTATGACACAGTGTTGAGTAGTCTTCTCTTGGTATTGCGTAGGTCTTTGGTGATTATGTATTTCACGTGTGTTTGTGTCTCTCTGTTAACCTCAATATGGTAATGTATCCAATCCTCACACCTTTCCATTTGGTGAACCATAAGTTTTTTTAATGAATCTATGATAGTGTTTCTCTGTGGAAATACCTTTGTCTGTATCATTTTTTAGGTAACACCTATATGTGATATGATAGGCTATGTGTCTTTCGCTTTCTCACTTACTCCGAGTTGCGTGATTACTTCTAGACTCATCTATGGTGCTGCAAATGGCATTGTTTCATTTTTTCACTAGCTCATATTCCATCTGTACAGGTAGCAGTTCTTCTTTGTCCACCCATCTGTCGGTGGACTTTTTGGTTACTTCCATATCTTGGCCATTGTAATACTGTGCAATGCAGATTTGCGTGCCTGTGTCCTTCCAATTCTGTCTTCTTAGGTTATAGGTCCAGGAATAGGTCTGCTGGATCATATGGTAGCTCAATGTTTACCTTTTAAAGGCACCTCTATTCTGATCTCTTTAGTGGCTCTTTCCAGGTTACGTCCCACTTAAAGTGGAGGGTATGTATTTCTTCCCAGCACCTTCAGCATTTATTCTTTGTAGTTTTTGCTGATGGTTATTCTGAGTGGTGTGAGCTGATACCTCTTTGTGGTTGAATTTGCATGTGTCTCATAATGCGTTGAAATTGAGCTTTAAGACTTGTCCTTTTTATTTTTCCAGCTGTGATTGGAGCTTATTTCTTCAAAGTGTTTTCTTAAAGTATGTGTCACCGTTTGAAATATTTTGGCCATGATCTCCCTCAAGACATTTTGAGGGCAGGTTTCATTTACAGCCCTGCAGTACTTGTTCATATGAAGTGACCATTAGCTCAGGCTTTAAACCTGCTTTTGCAGGTAACGGCCAGAGAGCGGCAGCCTTTCTACGTTCCCCTTGCTGCTACTAGGGAAACAGACCTACCGGTCCGTGGTGTTCTTCGGTTATAAATTAGAGTGCAATGTGCCCGGATAAACCCACAAATGTTGATGTCTCCTTGCTTTTCTTTGTTTTTAAATTTAATTTATATTTATTATTAATTAGAGTAATATTCCATTGTGTACGTGGACCACTTCTTCTTGGTGCATTCCTCGGTTGATGGACATTTTCATTGCTTCCAAGTGTTGGCTATGGTAAATATTGCTGGCGTACAGGTTTGCCAGCCTGTGACTTTTTGATTCTCATTTTCTCAGGTGATAGGCCAAGCAGTGGTTGTGATTGATTGACTGGTAGCTCAATGTTTCCCTTTTCAAAGCACCTACATTGTGTTTTCATTAGTGGCTCTTTACATGCCCCCCCTTACCACCGAGGGTACGCATTTCTCCACACTCCCTTCACCGTTTATTTTTTGCAGCACTTTTCCTAATGGCCATTGTGACTGCTGCGAGCTGATAGGTTTTTGTAATATGGGTATGCATGTCATTAAAATTTTTAAAATTCATCATATTCCTACGCCTTTTTCTTTTCTCTTAAAAGAAAAAACCGTGAGTACAATATAGCTCTTGAAATTGTCTTCTTCGAAGGTTGCCCTCTTCTGAATTTTTTGGTCGATTTTTGACCCCAGAAATTTTCTGGAGGGCAGGCGCCATTTACAGAACTGCAAGTTGGTGAAAATTTAGTGACCTTTTGCAGTGGGTTCAAAGCTGCTGTTGTGGGAAACGTCCACAAGGAGGTAGCATTTCTCCATTCCCCAATCTGGGTACTAGGGCAGCAGAGCCTTTCTGGAAGTCATTGTCCTAGGTTGTAAATTAGAATGGAATTTGCCAGGAGAAATCCCCATAAGTTTATGTCTCATTACTTCTTCTTGGTTTTTAAAATTTTTTTAATCTGGGTAAAGTTTAGAAAATTGTTTGTCCTAGGTGTACACAATCTGGTTCATTTGTACATTATGTATGTCTATTAATGTACAGATCCTCTTCCCATGTAAAATATTACAGTGTTCCGTCGACCTCCCTTGCTATATGTTCGGTCTTTTTGATACATGTATATAATATGTATTTGTATATGTATAGTCACACTAATCTTCATTTCTCAATTTCCCCCCTCCTTTCCTTTTAGATGAGCATAGTTTGTTTTCTACGCCTGTGAGTGTCTTTCTCTTTGGAAATATGTTCATCTGTGTCAGTTATTAGATAATGCCGTACGTGATAATATGGGATATAGGTCTTTTGCTTTCCGACCTACTTCATGTTTTGTGATTATCTCCAGGCTCATCTATGGTGCCTCAAAGAGCAGTGCTTCAATGTTTTCCATGGCTAATATTCCATTGTGTACATGGACCACTTCTTCTTGGTGCATTCCTCTGTTGATGGACATTTTCGTTGCTTCCAAGCGTTGCCTATGGTAAATATTGCTGGAGTGCAGGATTGCCAGCCTGCGATTTTTGATTTTCATTCTCTCAGGTGATAGACCCAGCAGTGGGTATGATTGATTGACTGGTATGGTAGCTCAACGTTTACCTTTTCAAGGCACCTCAATTGTGCTGTCATTAGTGGCTCTTACCACGTCCCCCTTAGAATCGAGGGTACGCATTTCTCCACAATCACGTCAGCATTTCTTGTTTGCAGCATTTTTGTTGATGGCCATTCTGACTGGGGTGAGCTGATAGGTTTTTGTAATTTGGGTTTACATGTCTGTAAAAATTCCTACAATTCATCATTTTTCCACGCCTTTTGCTTTTCTGTTAAAAGAAAAAAGAAAAAGAGTGTGAGTATAATATACCTCTTCAAATTTTCTTTTTGGAAGGTTGCACTCTAGAATTTTTTGGTCGATTTTCGACCTCAGTATTTTTTGGAGGGCAGGTGTCATTTACAGAACTGCAATTGGTGAACATTTAGTGACCTTTTGCAGTGGGTTTAAAGCTGCTGTTGTGGGAAACGGCCACAAGGATGCAGCATTTCTCCATTCCCAAATCGGGGTACTAGGGCAGCAGAGCCGTTCTGGAAGTCGTTTGCCTAGGTGGTCAATTTGAATGGAATGTGCCAGGAAAACCCCCCATAAGTTTATGTCTCATTACTCCTAGTTCGTTGTTTTAATTTTTTCAATTGGGGTAATGGTTAGAATGTTGCTTGTCCAAGGTGTACACACTCTGGTTCATCTACATATTCTATATACCTATTTATGTAGAGATCCTCTTCCCGTGTAAATTATTACAGAGTGTTCCGTAAACCTTCCTTGCTATATGGTCGGTCTTTTTGATATATGTATATAATATGTATTTGTATACATATGGTAACGCTAATCTTCATTTATCCATTCCCCCACCTTTCCTTTTAGATAAGCATAGTTTTTTTTTTTAATAAGTCTGTGATGGACTTTCTCTGTGGAAATATGTTCATTTGTGTCAGTTATTAGAGAACGCCTATAAGTGATATCATGGGATATAGGACTTTTGCTTTCCGACTTACCTCATGTTCTGTGATTATCTCCAAGATCATCTATGGTGCCTCAAAGAGCAGTGTTTCATTGTTTTCCATGGCTAGTATTCATTGTGTACATGGGCCGCTTCTTCCTTTTCCTTTCATCTGTTGATGGACATTTTGGTTGCTTCACTGTCTTGTCTATTGTGAATAAGGCTGCAGTGCAGCTTTTGCAGCCCGGGTCTTCTTCATTCTGGTCTTCTCAGGTGAGAGGCCCATTGGTGCGCCTGCTGGATTGAATGGTACCTCAATTTTTCCTTTTCAACGCAGCTCCTTTCTGTTCTCATTATTAGCGTTTAACCCTTTTACATCTCACCAGCAGCTAGAGGGTACACAGTTCTCTAAAACCTCTTCAGCATTGACTGTTTGTAGACTTTTTGCCAATGGTCAGTCGACGGGTGTGAGTTGAGAACTTTTCGTAGATTAGATTGCATGAGTCTAATACTTCCTGAGGTTGAGCTTTTATCCATTTCCCTTTCTTTAAAAAGAGAGTGAGTAAAACTTACCTCTTCATACTAGCTTCGTGAACATTTTGCCTGTTTTGAATTTTTTTTATCCATTCCCTACCTCAGCACAATTTTGAGGGCAGGTGTCCTTTACAGCCCTGCGTCCTTGTGAATGAATGGTAAGTGACCATTAGCTGTGGGTTAAAAGCTGCTCTTGCGGGAATCGGCCACAAGGCGGCAGCATTTCTCCTTTACCAAATCTGGTTACTAGGGCAACAGAGCCTTACTGGAAGTGGTGTTCTAGGTTGCAAATTAGAATGGAATGTGCGAGGCAAAAGCCCTTTAAGTTTATGTCTCATTACTTCTTGTTGGTATTTTTAACTTAATTTTTATTTTTTATCACAGCAAACTTGATTACAATGTTTTGTTTGTTCTAGGTGTGCAAGATGTGGTTCTTTCACACATATACATATATCTATTCTTCTTCGGATCCTTTTCCCATGTAGGTTATGACACAGTGTTGAGTAGTCTTCTCTTGGTATTGCGTAGGTCTTTGGTGATTATGTATTTCACGTGTGTTTGTGTCTCTCTGTTAACCTCAGTATGGTAATGTATCCAATCCTCACACCTTTCCATTTGGTGAACCATAAGTTTTTTTAATGAATCTATGATAGTGTTTCTCTGTGGAAATACCTTTGTCTGTATCATTTTTTAGGTAACACCTATATGTGATATGATAGGCTATGTGTCTTTCGCTTTCTCACTTACTCCGAGTTGCGTGATTACTTCTAGACTCATCTATGGTGCTGCAAATGGCATTGTTTCATTTTTTCACTAGCTCATATTCCATCTGTACAGGTAGCAGTTCTTCTTTGTCCACCCATCTGTCGGTGGACTTTTTGGTTACTTCCATATCTTGGCCATTGTAATACTGTGCAATGCAGATTTGCGTGCCTGTGTCCTTCCAATTCTGTCTTCTTAGGTTATAGGTCCAGGAATAGGTCTGCTGGATCATATGGTAGCTCAATGTTTACCTTTTAAAGGCACCTCTATTCTGATCTCTTTAGTGGCTCTTTCCAGGTTACGTCCCACTTAAAGTGGAGGGTATGTATTTCTTCCCAGCACCTTCAGCATTTATTCTTTGTAGTTTTTGCTGATGGTTATTCTGAGTGGTGTGAGCTGATACCTCTTTGTGGTTGAATTTGCATGTGTCTCATAATGCGTTGAAATTGAGCTTTAAGACTTGTCCTTTTTATTTTTCCAGCTGTGATTGGAGCTTATTTCTTCAAAGTGTTTTCTTAAAGTATGTGTCACCGTTTGAAATATTTTGGCCATGATCTCCCTCAAGACATTTTGAGGGCAGGTTTCATTTACAGCCCTGCAGTACTTGTTCATATGAAGTGACCATTAGCTCAGGCTTTAAACCTGCTTTTGCAGGTAACGGCCAGAGAGCGGCAGCCTTTCTACGTTCCCCTTGCTGCTACTAGGGAAACAGACCTACCGGTCCGTGGTGTTCTTCGGTTATAAATTAGAGTGCAATGTGCCCGGATAAACCCACAAATGTTGATGTCTCCTTGCTTTTCTTTGTTTTTAAATTTAATTTATATTTATTATTAATTAGAGTAATATTCCATTGTGTACGTGGACCACTTCTTCTTGGTGCATTCCTCGGTTGATGGACATTTTCATTGCTTCCAAGTGTTGGCTATGGTAAATATTGCTGGCGTACAGGTTTGCCAGCCTGTGACTTTTTGATTCTCATTTTCTCAGGTGATAGGCCAAGCAGTGGTTGTGATTGATTGACTGGTAGCTCAATGTTTCCCTTTTCAAAGCACCTACATTGTGTTTTCATTAGTGGCTCTTTACATGCCCCCCCTTACCACCGAGGGTACGCATTTCTCCACACTCCCTTCACCGTTTATTTTTTGCAGCACTTTTCCTAATGGCCATTGTGACTGCTGCGAGCTGATAGGTTTTTGTAATATGGGTATGCATGTCATTAAAATTTTTAAAATTCATCATATTCCTACGCCTTTTTCTTTTCTCTTAAAAGAAAAAACCGTGAGTACAATATAGCTCTTGAAATTGTCTTCTTCGAAGGTTGCCCTCTTCTGAATTTTTTGGTCGATTTTTGACCCCAGAAATTTTCTGGAGGGCAGGCGCCATTTACAGAACTGCAAGTTGGTGAAAATTTAGTGACCTTTTGCAGTGGGTTCAAAGCTGCTGTTGTGGGAAACGTCCACAAGGAGGTAGCATTTCTCCATTCCCCAATCTGGGTACTAGGGCAGCAGAGCCTTTCTGGAAGTCATTGTCCTAGGTTGTAAATTAGAATGGAATTTGCCAGGAGAAATCCCCATAAGTTTATGTCTCATTACTTCTTCTTGGTTTTTAAAATTTTTTTAATCTGGGTAAAGTTTAGAAAATTGTTTGTCCTAGGTGTACACAATCTGGTTCATTTGTACATTATGTATGTCTATTAATGTACAGATCCTCTTCCCATGTAAAATATTACAGTGTTCCGTCGACCTCCCTTGCTATATGTTCGGTCTTTTTGATACATGTATATAATATGTATTTGTATATGTATAGTCACACTAATCTTCATTTCTCAATTTCCCCCCTCCTTTCCTTTTAGATGAGCATAGTTTGTTTTCTACGCCTGTGAGTGTCTTTCTCTTTGGAAATATGTTCATCTGTGTCAGTTATTAGATAATGCCGTACGTGATAATATGGGATATAGGTCTTTTGCTTTCCGACCTACTTCATGTTTTGTGATTATCTCCAGGCTCATCTATGGTGCCTCAAAGAGCAGTGCTTCAATGTTTTCCATGGCTAATATTCCATTGTGTACATGGACCACTTCTTCTTGGTGCATTCCTCTGTTGATGGACATTTTCGTTGCTTCCAAGCGTTGCCTATGGTAAATATTGCTGGAGTGCAGGATTGCCAGCCTGCGATTTTTGATTTTCATTCTCTCAGGTGATAGACCCAGCAGTGGGTATGATTGATTGACTGGTATGGTAGCTCAACGTTTACCTTTTCAAGGCACCTCAATTGTGCTGTCATTAGTGGCTCTTACCACGTCCCCCTTAGAATCGAGGGTACGCATTTCTCCACAATCACGTCAGCATTTCTTGTTTGCAGCATTTTTGTTGATGGCCATTCTGACTGGGGTGAGCTGATAGGTTTTTGTAATTTGGGTTTACATGTCTGTAAAAATTCCTACAATTCATCATTTTTCCACGCCTTTTGCTTTTCTGTTAAAAGAAAAAAGAAAAAGAGTGTGAGTATAATATACCTCTTCAAATTTTCTTTTTGGAAGGTTGCACTCTAGAATTTTTTGGTCGATTTTCGACCTCAGTATTTTTTGGAGGGCAGGTGTCATTTACAGAACTGCAATTGGTGAACATTTAGTGACCTTTTGCAGTGGGTTTAAAGCTGCTGTTGTGGGAAACGGCCACAAGGATGCAGCATTTCTCCATTCCCAAATCGGGGTACTAGGGCAGCAGAGCCGTTCTGGAAGTCATTTGCCTAGGTGGTCAATTTGAATGGAATGTGCCAGGAAAACCCCCCATAAGTTTATGTCTCATTACTCCTAGATCGTTGTTTTAATTTTTTCAATTGGGGTAATGGTTAGAATGTTGCTTGTCCAAGGTGTACACACTCTGGTTCATCTACATATTCTATATACCTATTTAAGTAGAGATCCTCTTCCCGTGTAAATTATTACACAGTGTTCCGTAAACCTTCCTTGCTATATGGTCGGTCTTTTTGATATATGTATATAATATGTATTTGTATACATATGGTAACGCTAATCTTCATTTATCCATTCCCCCACCTTTCCTTTTAGATAAGCATAGTTTTTTTTTTTTAATAAGTCTGTGATGGACTTTCTCTGTGGAAATATGTTCATTTGTGTCAGTTATTAGAGAACGCCTATAAGTGATATCATGGGATATAGGACTTTTGCTTTCCGACTTACCTCATGTTCTGTGATTATCTCCAAGATCATCTATGGTGCCTCAAAGAGCAGTGTTTCATTGTTTTCCATGGCTAGTATTCATTGTGTACATGGGCCGCTTCTTCCTTTTCCTTTCATCTGTTGATGGACATTTTGGTTGCTTCACTGTCTTGTCTATTGTGAATAAGGCTGCAGTGCAGCTTTTGCAGCCCGGGTCTTCTTCATTCTGGTCTTCTCAGGTGAGAGGCCCATTGGTGCGCCTGCTGGATTGAATGGTACCTCAATTTTTCCTTTTCAACGCAGCTCCTTTCTGTTCTCATTATTAGCGTTTAACCCTTTTACATCTCACCAGCAGCTAGAGGGTACACAGTTCTCTAAAACCTCTTCAGCATTGACTGTTTGTAGACTTTTTGCCAATGGTCAGTCGACGGGTGTGAGTTGAGAACTTTTCGTAGATTAGATTGCATGAGTCTAATACTTCCTGAGGTTGAGCTTTTATCCATTTCCCTTTCTTTAAAAAGAGAGTGAGTAAAACTTACCTCTTCATACTAGCTTCGTGAACATTTTGCCTGTTTTGAATTTTTTTTATCCATTCCCTACCTCAGCACAATTTTGAGGGCAGGTGTCCTTTACAGCCCTGCGTCCTTGTGAATGAATGGTAAGTGACCATTAGCTGTGGGTTAAAAGCTGCTCTTGCGGGAATCGGCCACAAGGCGGCAGCATTTCTCCTTTACCAAATCTGGTTACTAGGGCAACAGAGCCTTACTGGAAGTGGTGTTCTAGGTTGCAAATTAGAATGGAATGTGCGAGGCAAAAGCCCTTTAAGTTTATGTCTCATTACTTCTTGTTGGTATTTTTAACTTAATTTTTATTTTTTATCACAGCAAACTTGATTACAATGTTTTGTTTGTTCTAGGTGTGCAAGATGTGGTTCTTTCACACATATACATATATCTATTCTTCTTCGGATCCTTTTCCCATGTAGGTTATGACACAGTGTTGAGTAGTCTTCTCTTGGTATTGCGTAGGTCTTTGGTGATTATGTATTTCACGTGTGTTTGTGTCTCTCTGTTAACCTCAGTATGGTAATGTATCCAATCCTCACACCTTTCCATTTGGTGAACCATAAGTTTTTTTAATGAATCCATGATAGTGTTTCTCTGTGGAAATACCTTTGTCTGTATCATTTTTTAGGTAACACCTATATGCGATATGATAGGCTATGTGTCTTTCGCTTTCTCACTTACTCCGAGTTGCGTGATTACTTCTAGACTCATCTATGGTGCTGCAAATGGCATTGTTTCATTTTTTCACTAGCTCATATTCCATCTGTACAGGTAGCAGTTCTTCTTTGTCCACCCATCTGTCGGTGGACTTTTTGGTTACTTCCATATCTTGGCCATTGTAATACTGTGCAATGCAGATTTGCGTGCCTGTGTCCTTCCAATTCTGTCTTCTTAGGTTATAGGTCCAGGAATAGGTCTGCTGGATCATATGGTAGCTCAATGTTTACCTTTTAAAGGCACCTCTATTCTGATCTCTTTAGTGGCTCTTTCCAGGTTACGTCCCACTTAAAGTGGAGGGTATGTATTTCTTCCCAGCACCTTCAGCATTTATTCTTTGTAGTTTTTGCTGATGGTTATTCTGAGTGGTGTGAGCTGATACCTCTTTGTGGTTGAATTTGCATGTGTCTCATAATGCGTTGAAATTGAGCTTTAAGACTTGTCCTTTTTATTTTTCCAGCTGTGATTGGAGCTTATTTCTTCAAAGTGTTTTCTTAAAGTATGTGTCACCGTTTGAAATATTTTGGCCATGATCTCCCTCAAGACATTTTGAGGGCAGGTTTCATTTACAGCCCTGCAGTACTTGTTCATATGAAGTGACCATTAGCTCAGGCTTTAAACCTGCTTTTGCAGGTAACGGCCAGAGAGCGGCAGCCTTTCTACGTTCCCCTTGCTGCTACTAGGGAAACAGACCTACCGGTCCGTGGTGTTCTTCGGTTATAAATTAGAGTGCAATGTGCCCGGATAAACCCACAAATGTTGATGTCTCCTTGCTTTTCTTTGTTTTTAAATTTAATTTATATTTATTATTAATTAGAGTAATATTCCATTGTGTACGTGGACCACTTCTTCTTGGTGCATTCCTCGGTTGATGGACATTTTCATTGCTTCCAAGTGTTGGCTATGGTAAATATTGCTGGCGTACAGGTTTGCCAGCCTGTGACTTTTTGATTCTCATTTTCTCAGGTGATAGGCCAAGCAGTGGTTGTGATTGATTGACTGGTAGCTCAATGTTTCCCTTTTCAAAGCACCTACATTGTGTTTTCATTAGTGGCTCTTTACATGCCCCCCCTTACCACCGAGGGTACGCATTTCTCCACACTCCCGTCACCGTTTATTTTTTGCAGCACTTTTCCTAATGGCCATTGTGACTGCTGCGAGCTGATAGGTTTTTGTAATATGGGTATGCATGTCATTAAAATTTTTAAAATTCATCATATTCCTACGCCTTTTTCTTTTCTCTTAAAAGAAAAAACCGTGAGTACAATATAGCTCTTGAAATTGTCTTCTTCGAAGGTTGCCCTCTTCTGAATTTTTTGGTCGATTTTTGACCCCAGAAATTTTCTGGAGGGCAGGCGCCATTTACAGAACTGCAAGTTGGTGAAAATTTAGTGACCTTTTGCAGTGGGTTCAAAGCTGCTGTTGTGGGAAACGTCCACAAGGAGGTAGCATTTCTCCATTCCCCAATCTGGGTACTAGGGCAGCAGAGCCTTTCTGGAAGTCATTGTCCTAGGTTGTAAATTAGAATGGAATTTGCCAGGAGAAATCCCCATAAGTTTATGTCTCATTACTTCTTCTTGGTTTTTAAAATTTTTTTAATCTGGGTAAAGTTTAGAAAATTGTTTGTCCTAGGTGTACACAATCTGGTTCATTTGTACATTATGTATGTCTATTAATGTACAGATCCTCTTCCCATGTAAAATATTACAGTGTTCCGTCGACCTCCCTTGCTATATGTTCGGTCTTTTTGATACATGTATATAATATGTATTTGTATATGTATAGTCACACTAATCTTCATTTCTCAATTTCCCCCCTCCTTTCCTTTTAGATGAGCATAGTTTGTTTTCTACGCCTGTGAGTGTCTTTCTCTTTGGAAATATGTTCATCTGTGTCAGTTATTAGATAATGCCGTACGTGATAATATGGGATATAGGTCTTTTGCTTTCCGACCTACTTCATGTTTTGTGATTATCTCCAGGCTCATCTATGGTGCCTCAAAGAGCAGTGCTTCAATGTTTTCCATGGCTAATATTCCATTGTGTACATGGACCACTTCTTCTTGGTGCATTCCTCTGTTGATGGACATTTTCGTTGCTTCCAAGCGTTGCCTATGGTAAATATTGCTGGAGTGCAGGATTGCCAGCCTGCGATTTTTGATTTTCATTCTCTCAGGTGATAGACCCAGCAGTGGGTATGATTGATTGACTGGTATGGTAGCTCAACGTTTACCTTTTCAAGGCACCTCAATTGTGCTGTCATTAGTGGCTCTTACCACGTCCCCCTTAGAATCGAGGGTACGCATTTCTCCACAATCACGTCAGCATTTCTTGTTTGCAGCATTTTTGTTGATGGCCATTCTGACTGGGGTGAGCTGATAGGTTTTTGTAATTTGGGTTTACATGTCTGTAAAAATTCCTACAATTCATCATTTTTCCACGCCTTTTGCTTTTCTGTTAAAAGAAAAAAGAAAAAGAGTGTGAGTATAATATACCTCTTCAAATTTTCTTTTTGGAAGGTTGCACTCTAGAATTTTTTGGTCGATTTTCGACCTCAGTATTTTTTGGAGGGCAGGTGTCATTTACAGAACTGCAATTGGTGAACATTTAGTGACCTTTTGCAGTGGGTTTAAAGCTGCTGTTGTGGGAAACGGCCACAAGGATGCAGCATTTCTCCATTCCCAAATCGGGGTACTAGGGCAGCAGAGCCGTTCTGGAAGTCATTTGCCTAGGTGGTCAATTTGAATGGAATGTGCCAGGAAAACCCCCCATAAGTTTATGTCTCATTACTCCTAGATCGTTGTTTTAATTTTTTCAATTGGGGTAATGGTTAGAATGTTGCTTGTCCAAGGTGTACACACTCTGGTTCATCTACATATTCTATATACCTATTTATGTAGAGATCCTCTTCCCGTGTAAATTATTACAGAGTGTTCCGTAAACCTTCCTTGCTATATGGTCGGTCTTTTTGATATATGTATATAATATGTATTTGTATACATATGGTAACGCTAATCTTCATTTATCCATTCCCCCACCTTTCCTTTTAGATAAGCATAGTTTTTTTTTTTAATAAGTCTGTGATGGACTTTCTCTGTGGAAATATGTTCATTTGTGTCAGTTATTAGAGAACGCCTATAAGTGATATCATGGGATATAGGACTTTTGCTTTCCGACTTACCTCATGTTCTGTGATTATCTCCAAGATCATCTATGGTGCCTCAAAGAGCAGTGTTTCATTGTTTTCCATGGCTAGTATTCATTGTGTACATGGGCCGCTTCTTCCTTTTCCTTTCATCTGTTGATGGACATTTTGGTTGCTTCACTGTCTTGTCTATTGTGAATAAGGCTGCAGTGCAGCTTTTGCAGCCCGGGTCTTCTTCATTCTGGTCTTCTCAGGTGAGAGGCCCATTGGTGCGCCTGCTGGATTGAATGGTACCTCAATTTTTCCTTTTCAACGCAGCTCCTTTCTGTTCTCATTATTAGCGTTTAACCCTTTTACATCTCACCAGCAGCTAGAGGGTACACAGTTCTCTAAAACCTCTTCAGCATTGACTGTTTGTAGACTTTCTGCCAATGGTCAGTCGACGGGTGTGAGTTGAGAACTTTTCGTAGATTAGATTGCATGAGTCTAATACTTCCTGAGGTTGAGCTTTTATCCATTTCCCTTTCTTTAAAAAGAGAGTGAGTAAAACTTACCTCTTCATACTAGCTTCGTGAACATTTTGCCTGTTTTGAATTTTTTTTATCCATTCCCTACCTCAGCACAATTTTGAGGGCAGGTGTCCTTTACAGCCCTGCGTCCTTGTGAATGAATGGTAAGTGACCATTAGCTGTGGGTTAAAAGCTGCTCTTGCGGGAATCGGCCACAAGGCGGCAGCATTTCTCCTTTACCAAATCTGGTTACTAGGGCAACAGAGCCTTACTGGAAGTGGTGTTCTAGGTTGCAAATTAGAATGGAATGTGCGAGGCAAAAGCCCTTTAAGTTTATGTCTCATTACTTCTTGTTGGTATTTTTAACTTAATTTTTATTTTTTATCACAGCAAACTTGATTACAATGTTTTGTTTGTTCTAGGTGTGCAAGATGTGGTTCTTTCACACATATACATATATCTATTCTTCTTCGGATCCTTTTCCCATGTAGGTTATGACACAGTGTTGAGTAGTCTTCTCTTGGTATTGCGTAGGTCTTTGGTGATTATGTATTTCACGTGTGTTTGTGTCTCTCTGTTAACCTCAGTATGGTAATGTATCCAATCCTCACACCTTTCCATTTGGTGAACCATAAGTTTTTTTAATGAATCCATGATAGTGTTTCTCTGTGGAAATACCTTTGTCTGTATCATTTTTTAGGTAACACCTATATGTGATATGATAGGCTATGTGTCTTTCGCTTTCTCACTTACTCCGAGTTGCGTGATTACTTCTAGACTCATCTATGGTGCTGCAAATGGCATTGTTTCATTTTTTCACTAGCTCATATTCCATCTGTACAGGTAGCAGTTCTTCTTTGTCCACCCATCTGTCGGTGGACTTTTTGGTTACTTCCATATCTTGGCCATTGTAATACTGTGCAATGCAGATTTGCGTGCCTGTGTCCTTCCAATTCTGTCTTCTTAGGTTATAGGTCCAGGAATAGGTCTGCTGGATCATATGGTAGCTCAATGTTTACCTTTTAAAGGCACCTCTATTCTGATCTCTTTAGTGGCTCTTTCCAGGTTACGTCCCACTTAAAGTGGAGGGTATGTATTTCTTCCCAGCACCTTCAGCATTTATTCTTTGTAGTTTTTGCTGATGGTTATTCTGAGTGGTGTGAGCTGATACCTCTTTGTGGTTGAATTTGCATGTGTCTCATAATGCGTTGAAATTGAGCTTTAAGACTTGTCCTTTTTATTTTTCCAGCTGTGATTGGAGCTTATTTCTTCAAAGTGTTTTCTTAAAGTATGTGTCACCGTTTGAAATATTTTGGCCATGATCTCCCTCAAGACATTTTGAGGGCAGGTTTCATTTACAGCCCTGCAGTACTTGTTCATATGAAGTGACCATTAGCTCAGGCTTTAAACCTGCTTTTGCAGGTAACGGCCAGAGAGCAGCAGCCTTTCTACGTTCCCCTTGCTGCTACTAGGGAAACAGACCTACCGGTCCGTGGTGTTCTTCGGTTATAAATTAGAGTGCAATGTGCCCGGATAAACCCACAAATGTTGATGTCTCCTTGCTTTTCTTTGTTTTTAAATTTAATTTATATTTATTATTAATTAGAGTAATATTCCATTGTGTACGTGGACCACTTCTTCTTGGTGCATTCCTCGGTTGATGGACATTTTCATTGCTTCCAAGTGTTGGCTATGGTAAATATTGCTGGCGTACAGGTTTGCCAGCCTGTGACTTTTTGATTCTCATTTTCTCAGGTGATAGGCCAAGCAGTGGTTGTGATTGATTGACTGGTAGCTCAATGTTTCCCTTTTCAAAGCACCTACATTGTGTTTTCATTAGTGGCTCTTTACATGCCCCCCCTTACCACCGAGGGTACGCATTTCTCCACACTCCCTTCACCGTTTATTTTTTGCAGCACTTTTCCTAATGGCCATTGTGACTGCTGCGAGCTGATAGGTTTTTGTAATATGGGTATGCATGTCATTAAAATTTTTAAAATTCATCATATTCCTACGCCTTTTTCTTTTCTCTTAAAAGAAAAAACCGTGAGTACAATATAGCTCTTGAAATTGTCTTCTTCGAAGGTTGCCCTCTTCTGAATTTTTTGGTCGATTTTTGACCCCAGAAATTTTCTGGAGGGCAGGCGCCATTTACAGAACTGCAAGTTGGTGAAAATTTAGTGACCTTTTGCAGTGGGTTCAAAGCTGCTGTTGTGGGAAACGTCCACAAGGAGGTAGCATTTCTCCATTCCCCAATCTGGGTACTAGGGCAGCAGAGCCTTTCTGGAAGTCATTGTCCTAGGTTGTAAATTAGAATGGAATTTGCCAGGAGAAATCCCCATAAGTTTATGTCTCATTACTTCTTCTTGGTTTTTAAAATTTTTTTAATCTGGGTAAAGTTTAGAAAATTGTTTGTCCTAGGTGTACACAATCTGGTTCATTTGTACATTATGTATGTCTATTAATGTACAGATCCTCTTCCCATGTAAAATATTACAGTGTTCCGTCGACCTCCCTTGCTATATGTTCGGTCTTTTTGATACATGTATATAATATGTATTTGTATATGTATAGTCACACTAATCTTCATTTCTCAATTTCCCCCCTCCTTTCCTTTTAGATGAGCATAGTTTGTTTTCTACGCCTGTGAGTGTCTTTCTCTTTGGAAATATGTTCATCTGTGTCAGTTATTAGATAATGCCGTACGTGATAATATGGGATATAGGTCTTTTGCTTTCCGACCTACTTCATGTTTTGTGATTATCTCCAGGCTCATCTATGGTGCCTCAAAGAGCAGTGCTTCAATGTTTTCCATGGCTAATATTCCATTGTGTACATGGACCACTTCTTCTTGGTGCATTCCTCTGTTGATGGACATTTTCGTTGCTTCCAAGCGTTGCCTATGGTAAATATTGCTGGAGTGCAGGATTGCCAGCCTGCGATTTTTGATTTTCATTCTCTCAGGTGATAGACCCAGCAGTGGGTATGATTGATTGACTGGTATGGTAGCTCAACGTTTACCTTTTCAAGGCACCTCAATTGTGCTTTCATTAGTGGCTCTTACTGCGTCCCCCCTTAGAATCGAGGGTACGCATCTCTCCACAATCACGTCAGCATTTATTGTTTGCAGCATTTTTGTTGATGGTCATTCTGACTGGTGTGAGCTGATAGGTTTTTGTAATTTGGGTTTACATGTCTGTAAAAATTCCTACAATTCATCATTTTTCCACGCCTTTTTCTTTTCTGTTAAAAGAAAAAAAGTGTGAGTATAATATACCTCTTCAAATTTTCTTTTTGGAAGGTTGCACTCTAGAGTTTTTTGGTCGATTTTCGACCTCAGTATATTTTGGAGGGCGGGTGTCATTTACAGACCTGCAATTGGTGAATATTTAGTGACCTTTTGCAGTGGGTTTAAAGCTGCTGTTGTGGGAAACGACCACAAGGATGCAGCATTTCTCCATTCCCAAATCTGGGTACTAGGGCAGCAGAGCCGTTCTGGAAGTCGTTTGCCTAGGTTGTAAATTTGAATGGAATGTGCCAGGAGAACCCCCCATAAGTTTATGTCTCATTACTCCTAGTTGGTTGTTTTAATTTTTTCAATTGGGGTAATGGTTAGAATGTTGCTTGTCCAATGTGTACACACTCTGGTTCATCTACATATTCTATATACCTATTTATGTAGAGATCCTCTTCCCGTGTAAATTATTACAGAGTGTTCCGTAAACCTTCCTTGCTATATGGTCGTTCTTTTTGATATATGTATATAATATGTATTTGTATACCTATGGTAACGCAAATCTTCATTTATCCATTCCCCCCACCTTTCCTTTTAGATAAGCATAGTTTTTTTTAATAAGCCTGTGATTGACTTTCTCTGTGGAAATATGTTCATTTGTGTCAGTTATTAGAGAACGCGTATAAGTGATATAATAGGATATAGGACTTTTGCTTTCCGACTTACCTCATGTTCTGTGATTATCTCCAAGATCATCTATGGTGCCTCAAAGAGCAGTGTTTCATTGTTTTCCATGGCTAGTATTCATTATGCACATGGACCGCTTCTTCTTTATCCTTTCATCTGTTGATGGACATTTTGGTTGCTTCACTGTCTTGTCTATTGTGAATAAGCCTGCAGTGCAGCTTTTGCAGCCCTGGTCTTCTTCATTCTGGTCTTCTTAGGTGAAGAGCCCATTGGTTCGCCTGCTGGATTGAATGGTACCTCTATTTTTCCTTTTCAACGCAGCTTCTTTCTGTTCTCATTATTAGCGTTTAACCCTTTTACATCTCACCAGCAGCTGGAGGGTACACAGTTCTCTAAAACCTCTTCAGCATTGATTGTTTGTAGACTTTTTGCCAATGGTCAGTCGACTGGTGTGAGTTGAAAACTTTTTGTAGGTTAGATAGCATGAGTCTAATACTTCCTGAGGTGGAGCTTTTATCCATTTTCCTTTCTTTAAAAAGAGAGTGAGTAAAACTTACCTCTTCATACTATCTTCTTGAAAATTTTGCCTGTTTTGAATTTTTTTTTATCCATTCCCTACCTCAGCACAATTTTGAGGGCAGGTGTCCTTTACAGCCCTGAGTCCTTGTGAATGGTAAGTGACCATTAGCTGTGGGTTAAAAGCTGCTGTTGCGGGAATCGGCCACAAGGCGGCAGCATTTCTCCTTTACCAAATCTGGTTACTAGGGCAACAGAGCCTTACTGGAAGTGGAGTTCTAGGTGGTAAATTAGAATGGAATGTGCGAGGAAAAAGCCCTTTAAGTTTATGTCTCATTACTTCTTGTTGGTATTTTTAACTTAATTTTTATTTTTTATCACAGCAAACTTGATTACAATGTTTTGTTTGTTCTAGGTGTGCAAGATGTGGTTCTTTCACACATATACATATATCTATTTTTCTTCGGATCCTTTTCCCATGTAGGTTACGAAACAATGTTGAGTAGTCTTCTCTTGGTATTGCGTAGGTCTTTGGTGATTATATATTTCACATGTGTTTGTATCTCTCTGTTAACCTCAATACGGTAATGTATCCAATCCTCACACCTTTCCATTTGGTGAACCATAAGTTTTTTTAATGAATCTATGATAGTGTTTCTCTGTGGAAATATCTTTGTTTGTATCATTTTTTAGGTAACACCTATATGTGATATGATAGGATATGTGTCTTTCGCTTTCTCACTTACTCCAAGTTGCGTGATTACTTCTAGACTCATCTATGGTGCTGCAAATGGCATTGTTTCATTTTTTCACTAGCTCATATTCCATCTGTACATGTAGCAGTTCTTCTTTGTCCACCCATCTGTCGGTGGACTTTTTGGTTACTTCCATATCTTGGCTATTGTAATACTATGCAATGCAGATTTGCGTACCTTTGTCCTTCCAATTCTGTCTTCTTAGTTTATAGGTCCAGGAATAGGTCTGCTGGATCATATGGTAGCTCAATGTTTACCTTTAAAAGGCAATTCTATTCCGTTCTCCTTAGTGGCTCTTTCCAGGTTACGTCCCACTTAAAGTGGAGGGTATGTATTTCTTCCCAGCACCTTCAGCATTTATTCTTTGTAGTTTTTGCTGATGGTTATTCTGAGTGGTGTGAGCTGATACCTCTTTGTGGTTGAATTTGCATGTGTCTCATAATGCGTTGAAATTGAGCTTTAAGACATGTCCTTTTTATTTTTCCAGCTGTGATTGGAGCTTATTTCTTCAAAGTGTTTTCTTAAAGTATGTGTCACCATTTGAAATATTTTGGCCATTATCTCCCTCAAGACATTTTGAGGGCAGGTTTCATTTACAGCCCTGCAGTACTTGTTCATATGAAGTGACCATTAGCTCAGGCTTTAAACCTGCTTTTGCAGGTAACGGCCAGAGAGCGGCAGCCTTTCTACGTTCCCCTTGCTGCTACTAGGGAAACAGACCTACCGGTCCGTGGTGTTCTTCGGTTATAAATTAGAGTGCAATGTGCCCGGATAAACCCACAAATGTTGATGTCTCCTTGCTTTTCTTTGTTTTTAAATTTAATTTATATTTATTATTAATTAGAGTAATATTCCATTGTGTACGTGGACCACTTCTTCTTGGTGCATTCCTCGGTTGATGGACATTTTCATTGCTTCCAAGTGTTGGCTATGGTAAATATTGCTGGCGTACAGGTTTGCCAGCCTGTGACTTTTTGATTCTCATTTTCTCAGGTGATAGGCCAAGCAGTGGTTGTGATTGATTGACTGGTAGCTCAATGTTTCCCTTTTCAAAGCACCTACATTGTGTTTTCATTATTGGCTCTTTACATGCCCCCCCTTACCACCGAGGGTACGCATTTCTCCACACTCCCGTCACCGTTTATTTTTTGCAGCACTTTTCCTAATGGCCATTGTGACTGCTGCGAGCTGATAGGTTTTTGTAATATGGGTATGCATGTCATTAAAATTTTTAAAATTCATCATATTCCTACGCCTTTTTCTTTTCTCTTAAAAGAAAAAACCGTGAGTACAATATAGCTCTTGAAATTGTCTTCTTCGAAGGTTGCCCTCTTCTGAATTTTTTGGTCGATTTTTGACCCCAGAAATTTTCTGGAGGGCAGGCGCCATTTACAGAACTGCAAGTTGGTGAAAATTTAGTGACCTTTTGCAGTGGGTTCAAAGCTGCTGTTGTGGGAAACGTCCACAAGGAGGTAGCATTTCTCCATTCCCCAATCTGGGTACTAGGGCAGCAGAGCCTTTCTGGAAGTCATTGTCCTAGGTTGTAAATTAGAATGGAATTTGCCAGGAGAAATCCCCATAAGTTTATGTCTCATTACTTCTTCTTGGTTTTTAAAATTTTTTTAATCTGGGTAAAGTTTAGAAAATTGTTTGTCCTAGGTGTACACAATCTGGTTCATTTGTACATTATGTATGTCTATTAATGTACAGATCCCCTTCCCATGTAAAATATTACAGTGTTCCATCGACCTCCCTTGCTATATGTTCGGTCTTTTTGATACATGTATATAATATTTATTTGTATATGTATAGTCACACTAATCTTCATTTCTCAATTTCCCCCCTCCTTTCCTTTTAGATGAGCATAGTTTGTTTTCTACGCCTGTGAGTGTCTTTCTCTTTGGAAATATGTTCATCTGTGTCAGTTATTAGATAATGCCGTACGTGATAATATGGGATATAGGTCTTTTGCTTTCCGACCTACTTCATGTTTTGTGCTTATCTCCAGGTTCATCTATGGTGCCTCAAAGAGCAGTGCTTCAATGTTTTCCATGGCTAATATTCCATTGTGTACATGGACCACTTCTTCTTGGTGCATTTCTCTGTTGATGGACATTTTCGTTGCTTCCAAGCGTTGCCTATGGTAAATATTGCTGGAGTGCAGGATTGCCAGCCTGCGATTTTTGATTTTCATTCTCTCAGGTGATAGACCCAGCAGTGGGTATGATTGATTGACTGGTATGGTAGCTCAACGTTTACCTTTTCAAGGCACCTCAATTGTGCTGTCATTAGTGGCTCTTACCACGTCCCCCTTAGAATCGAGGGTACGCATTTCTCCACAATCACGTCAGCATTTATTGTTTGCAGCATTTTTGTTGATGGCCATTCTGACTGGGGTGAGCTGATAGGTTTTTGTAATTTGGGTTTACATGTCTGTAAAAATTCCTACAATTCATCATTTTTCCACGCCTTTTGCTTTTCTGTTAAAAGAAAAAAGAGTGTGAGTATAATATACCTCTTCAAATTTTCTTTTTGGAAGGTTGCACTCTAGAATTTTTTGGTCGATTTTCGACCTCAGTATTTTTTGGAGGGCAGGTGTCATTTACAGAACTGCAATTGGTGAACATTTAGTGACCTTTTGCAGTGGGTTTAAAGCTGCTGTTGTGGGAAACGGCCACAAGGATGCAGCATTTCTCCATTCCCAAATCGGGGTACTAGGGCAGCAGAGCCCGTTCTGGAAGTCGTTTGCCTAGGTGGTCAATTTGAATGGAATGTGCCAGGAAAACCCCCCATAAGTTTATGTCTCATTACTCCTAGTTCGTTGTTTTAATTTTTTCAATTGGGGTAATGGTTAGAATGTTGCTTGTCCAAGGTGTACACACTCTGGTTCATCTACATATTCTATATACCTATTTATGTAGAGATCCTCTTCCCGTGTAAATTATTACAGAGTGTTCCGTAAACCTTCCTTGCTATATGGTCGGTCTTTTTGATATATGTATATAATATGTATTTGTATACATATGGTAACGCTAATCTTCATTTATCCATTCCCCCACCTTTCCTTTTAGATAAGCATAGTTTTTTTTTTTAATAAGTCTGTGATGGACTTTCTCTGTGGAAATATGTTCATTTGTGTCAGTTATTAGAGAACGCCTATAAGTGATATCATGGGATATAGGACTTTTGCTTTCCGACTTACCTCATGTTCTGTGATTATCTCCAAGATCATCTATGGTGCCTCAAAGAGCAGTGTTTCATTGTTTTCCATGGCTAGTATTCATTGTGTACATGGGCCGCTTCTTCCTTTTCCTTTCATCTGTTGATGGACATTTTGGTTGCTTCACTGTCTTGTCTATTGTGAATAAGGCTGCAGTGCAGCTTTTGCAGCCCGGGTCTTCTTCATTCTGGTCTTCTCAGGTGAGAGGCCCATTGGTGCGCCTGCTGGATTGAATGGTACCTCAATTTTTCCTTTTCAACGCAGCTCCTTTCTGTTCTCATTATTAGCGTTTAACCCTTTTACATCTCACCAGCAGCTAGAGGGTACACAGTTCTCTAAAACCTCTTCAGCATTGACTGTAGACTTTTTGCCAATGGTCAGTCGACGGGTGTGAGTTGAAAACTTTTCGTAGATTAGATTGCATGAGTCTAATACTTCCTGAGGTTGAGCTTTTATCCATTTCCCTTTCTTTAAAAAGAAAGTGAGTAAAACTTACCTCTTCATACTAGCTTCGTGAACATTTTGCCTGTTTTGAATTTTTTTTATCCATTCCCTACCTCAGCACAATTTTGAGGGCAGGTGTCCTTTACAGCCCTGCGTCCTTGTGAATGAATGGTAAGTGACCATTAGCTGTGGGTTAAAAGCTGCTGTTGCGGGAATCGGCCACAAGGCGGCAGCATTTCTCCTTTACCAAATCTGGTTACTAGGGCAACAGAGCCTTACTGGAAGTGGTGTTCTAGGTTGTAAATTAGAATGGAATGTGCGAGGCAAAAGCCCTTTAAGTTTATGTCTCATTACTTCTTGTTGGTATTTTTAACTTAATTTTTATTTTTTTTCACAGCAAACTTGATTACAATGTTTTGTTTGTTCTAGGTGTGCAAGATGTGGTTCTTTCACACATATACATATATCTATTTTTCTTCGGATCCTTTTCCCATGTAGATTACGACACAATGTTGAGTAGTCTTCTCTTGGTATTGCGTAGGTCTTTGGTGATTATATATTTCACATGTGTTTGTATCTCTCTGTTCACCTCAATACGGTAATGTATCCAATCTTCACACCTTTCCATTTGGTGAACCATAAGATTTTTTTTCATGAATCTATGATAGTGTTTCTCTGTGGAAATACCTTTGTTTGTATCATTTTTTAGGTAACACCTATATGTGATATGATAGGATATGTGTCTTTCGCTTTCTCACTTACTCCAAGTTGCGTGATTACTTCTAGACTCATCTATGGTGCTGCAAATGGCATTGTTTCATTTTTTCACTAGCTCATATTCCATCTGTACATGTAGCAGTTCTTCTTTGTCCACCCATCTGTCGTTGGACTTTTTGGTTACTTCCGTATCTTGGCCATTGTTATACTATGCAATGCAGATTTGCGTACCTGTGTCCTTCCAATTCTGTCTTCTTAGGTTATAGGTCCAGGAATAGGTCTGCTGGATCATATGGTAGCTCAATGTTTACCTTTTAAAGGCACCTCTATTCTTTTCTCTTTAGTGGCTCTTTCCAGGTTACGTCCCACTTAAAGTGGAGGGTATGCATTTCTTCCCAGCACCTTCAGCATTTATTCTTTGTAGTTTTTGCTGATGGTTATTCTGAGTGGTGTGAGCTGATACCTCTTTGTGGTTGAATTTGCATGTGTCTCATAATGCGTTGAAATTGAGCTGTAAGACATGTCCTTTTTATTTTTCCAGCTGTGATTGGAGCTTATTTCTTCAAAGTGTTTTCTTAAAGTATGTGTCACCATTTGAAATATTTTGGCCATTATCTCCCTCAAGACATTTTGAGGGCAGGTTTCATTTACAGCCCTGCAGTACTTGTTCATATGAAGTGACCATTAGCTCAGGCTTTAAACCTGCTTTTGCAGGTAACGGCCAGAGAGCGGCAGCCTTTCTACGTTCCCCTTGCTGCTACTAGGGAAACAGACCTACCGGTCCTTGGTGTTCTTCGGTTATAAATTAGAGTGCAATGTGCCCGGATAAACCCACAAATGTTGATGTCTCCTTGCTTTTCTTTGTTTTTAAATTTAATTTATATTTATTATTAATTAGAGTAATATTCCATTGTGTACGTGGACCACTTCTTCTTGGTGCATTCCTCGGTTGATGGACATTTTCATTGCTTCCAAGTGTTTGCTATGGTAAATATTGCTGGCGTACAGGTTTGCCAGCCTGTGACTTTTTGATTCTCATTTTCTCAGGTGATAGGCCAAGCAGTGGTTGTGATTGATTGACTGGTAGCTCAATGTTTCCCTTTTCAAAGCACCTACATTGTGTTTTCATTATTGGCTCTTTACATGCCCCCCCTTACCACCGAGGGTACGCATTTCTCCACACTCCCGTCACCGTTTATTTTTTGCAGCACTTTTCCTAATGGCCATTGTGACTGCTGCGAGCTGATAGGTTTTTGTAATATGGGTATGCATGTCATTAAAATTTTTAAAATTCATCATATTCCTACGCCTTTTTCTTTTCTCTTAAAAGAAAAAACCGTGAGTACAATATAGCTCTTGAAATTGTCTTCTTCGAAGGTTGCCCTCTTCTGAATTTTTTGGTCGATTTTTGACCCCAGAAATTTTCTGGAGGGCAGGCGCCATTTACAGAACTGCAAGTTGGTGAAAATTTAGTGACCTTTTGCAGTGGGTTCAAAGCTGCTGTTGTGGGAAACGTCCACAAGGAGGTAGCATTTCTCCATTCCCCAATCTGGGTACTAGGGCAGCAGAGCCTTTCTGGAAGTCATTGTCCTAGGTTGTAAATTAGAATGGAATTTGCCAGGAGAAATCCCCATAAGTTTATGTCTCATTACTTCTTCTTGGTTTTTAAAATTTTTTTAATCTGGGTAAAGTTTAGAAAATTGTTTGTCCTAGGTGTACACAATCTGGTTCATTTGTACATTATGTATGTCTATTAATGTACAGATCCTCTTCCCATGTAAAATATTACAGTGTTCCGTCGACCTCCCTTGCTATATGTTCGGTCTTTTTGATACATGTATATAATATGTATTTGTATATGTATAGTCACACTAATCTTCATTTCTCAATTTCCCCCCTCCTTTCCTTTTAGATGAGCATAGTTTGTTTTCTACGCCTGTGAGTGTCTTTCTCTTTGGAAATATGTTCATCTGTGTCAGTTATTAGATAATGCCGTACGTGATAATATGGGATATAGGTCTTTTGCTTTCCGACCTACTTCATGTTTTGTGATTATCTCCAGGCTCATCTATGGTGCCTCAAAGAGCAGTGCTTCAATGTTTTCCATGGCTAATATTCCATTGTGTACATGGACCACTTCTTCTTGGTGCATTCCTCTGTTGATGGACATTTTCGTTGCTTCCAAGCGTTGCCTATGGTAAATATTGCTGGAGTGCAGGATTGCCAGCCTGCGATTTTTGATTTTCATTCTCTCAGGTGATAGACCCAGCAGTGGGTATGATTGATTGACTGGTATGGTAGCTCAACGTTTACCTTTTCAAGGCACCTCAATTGTGCTGTCATTAGTGGCTCTTACCACGTCCCCCTTAGAATCGAGGGTACGCATTTCTCCACAATCACGTCAGCATTTCTTGTTTGCAGCATTTTTGTTGATGGCCATTCTGACTGGGGTGAGCTGATAGGTTTTTGTAATTTGGGTTTACATGTCTGTAAAAATTCCTACAATTCATCATTTTTCCACGCCTTTTGCTTTTCTGTTAAAAGAAAAAAGAAAAAGAGTGTGAGTATAATATACCTCTTCAAATTTTCTTTTTGGAAGGTTGCACTCTAGAATTTTTTGGTCGATTTTCGACCTCAGTATTTTTTGGAGGGCAGGTGTCATTTACAGAACTGCAATTGGTGAACATTTAGTGACCTTTTGCAGTGGGTTTAAAGCTGCTGTTGTGGGAAACGGCCACAAGGATGCAGCATTTCTCCATTCCCAAATCGGGGTACTAGGGCAGCAGAGCCGTTCTGGAAGTCGTTTGCCTAGGTGGTCAATTTGAATGGAATGTGCCAGGAAAACCCCCCATAAGTTTATGTCTCATTACTCCTAGTTCGTTGTTTTAATTTTTTCAATTGGGGTAATGGTTAGAATGTTGCTTGTCCAAGGTGTACACACTCTGGTTCATCTACATATTCTATATACCTATTTATGTAGAGATCCTCTTCCCGTGTAAATTATTACAGAGTGTTCCGTAAACCTTCCTTGCTATATGGTCGGTCTTTTTGATATATGTATATAATATGTATTTGTATACATATGGTAACGCTAATCTTCATTTATCCATTCCCCCACCTTTCCTTTTAGATAAGCATAGTTTTTTTTTTTAATAAGT
This sequence comes from Balaenoptera borealis, assembly GCF_965194805.1. Taxonomy (NCBI): domain Eukaryota; kingdom Metazoa; phylum Chordata; class Mammalia; order Artiodactyla; family Balaenopteridae; genus Balaenoptera; species Balaenoptera borealis. The sequence continues at coordinate 501,920 of NW_028123684.1, forward strand.
CTGTGATGGACTTTCTCTGTGGAAATATGTTCATTTGTGTCAGTTATTAGAGAACGCCTATAAGTGATATCATGGGATATAGGACTTTTGCTTTCCGACTTACCTCATGTTCTGTGATTATCTCCAAGATCATCTATGGTGCCTCAAAGAGCAGTGTTTCATTGTTTTCCATGGCTAGTATTCATTGTGTACATGGGCCGCTTCTTCCTTTTCCTTTCATCTGTTGATGGACATTTTGGTTGCTTCACTGTCTTGTCTATTGTGAATAAGGCTGCAGTGCAGCTTTTGCAGCCCGGGTCTTCTTCATTCTGGTCTTCTCAGGTGAGAGGCCCATTGGTGCGCCTGCTGGATTGAATGGTACCTCAATTTTTCCTTTTCAACGCAGCTCCTTTCTGTTCTCATTATTAGCGTTTAACCCTTTTACATCTCACCAGCAGCTAGAGGGTACACAGTTCTCTAAAACCTCTTCAGCATTGACTGTAGACTTTTTGCCAATGGTCAGTCGACGGGTGTGAGTTGAAAACTTTTCGTAGATTAGATTGCATGAGTCTAATACTTCCTGAGGTTGAGCTTTTATCCATTTCCCTTTCTTTAAAAAGAGAGTGAGTAAAACTTACCTCTTCATACTAGCTTTGTGAACATTTTGCCTGTTTTGAATTTTTTTTATCCATTCCCTACCTCAGCACAATTTTGAGGGCAGGTGTCCTTTACAGCCCTGCGTCCTTGTGAATGAATGGTAAGTGACCATTAGCTGTGGGTTAAAAGCTGCTCTTGCGGGAATCGGCCACAAGGCGGCAGCATTTCTCCTTTACCAAATCTGGTTACTAGGGCAACAGAGCCTTACTGGAAGTGGTGTTCTAGGTTGCAAATTAGAATGGAATGTGCGAGGCAAAAGCCCTTTAAGTTTATGTCTCATTACTTCTTGTTGGTATTTTTAACTTAATTTTTATTTTTTATCACAGCAAACTTGATTACAATGTTTTGTTTGTTCTAGGTGTGCAAGATGTGGTTCTTTCACACATATACATATATCTATTCTTCTTCGGATCCTTTTCCCATGTAGGTTATGACACAGTGTTGAGTAGTCTTCTCTTGGTATTGCGTAGGTCTTTGGTGATTATGTATTTCACGTGTGTTTGTGTCTCTCTGTTAACCTCAATATGGTAATGTATCCAATCCTCACACCTTTCCATTTGGTGAACCATAAGTTTTTTTAATGAATCTATGATAGTGTTTCTCTGTGGAAATACCTTTGTCTGTATCATTTTTTAGGTAACACCTATATGCGATATGATAGGCTATGTGTCTTTCGCTTTCTCACTTACTCCGAGTTGCGTGATTACTTCTAGACTCATCTATGGTGCTGCAAATGGCATTGTTTCATTTTTTCACTAGCTCATATTCCATCTGTACAGGTAGCAGTTCTTCTTTGTCCACCCATCTGTCGGTGGACTTTTTGGTTACTTCCATATCTTGGCCATTGTAATACTGTGCAATGCAGATTTGCGTGCCTGTGTCCTTCCAATTCTGTCTTCTTAGGTTATAGGTCCAGGAATAGGTCTGCTGGATCATATGGTAGCTCAATGTTTACCTTTTAAAGGCACCTCTATTCTGATCTCTTTAGTGGCTCTTTCCAGGTTACGTCCCACTTAAAGTGGAGGGTATGTATTTCTTCCCAGCACCTTCAGCATTTATTCTTTGTAGTTTTTGCTGATGGTTATTCTGAGTGGTGTGAGCTGATACCTCTTTGTGGTTGAATTTGCATGTGTCTCATAATGCGTTGAAATTGAGCTTTAAGACTTGTCCTTTTTATTTTTCCAGCTGTGATTGGAGCTTATTTCTTCAAAGTGTTTTCTTAAAGTATGTGTCACCGTTTGAAATATTTTGGCCATGATCTCCCTCAAGACATTTTGAGGGCAGGTTTCATTTACAGCCCTGCAGTACTTGTTCATATGAAGTGACCATTAGCTCAGGCTTTAAACCTGCTTTTGCAGGTAACGGCCAGAGAGCGGCAGCCTTTCTACGTTCCCCTTGCTGCTACTAGGGAAACAGACCTACCGGTCCGTGGTGTTCTTCGGTTATAAATTAGAGTGCAATGTGCCCGGATAAACCCACAAATGTTGATGTCTCCTTGCTTTTCTTTGTTTTTAAATTTAATTTATATTTATTATTAATTAGAGTAATATTCCATTGTGTACGTGGACCACTTCTTCTTGGTGCATTCCTCGGTTGATGGACATTTTCATTGCTTCCAAGTGTTGGCTATGGTAAATATTGCTGGCGTACAGGTTTGCCAGCCTGTGACTTTTTGATTCTCATTTTCTCAGGTGATAGGCCAAGCAGTGGTTGTGATTGATTGACTGGTAGCTCAATGTTTCCCTTTTCAAAGCACCTACATTGTGTTTTCATTAGTGGCTCTTTACATGCCCCCCCTTACCACCGAGGGTACGCATTTCTCCACACTCCCTTCACCGTTTATTTTTTGCAGCACTTTTCCTAATGGCCATTGTGACTGCTGCGAGCTGATAGGTTTTTGTAATATGGGTATGCATGTCATTAAAATTTTTAAAATTCATCATATTCCTACGCCTTTTTCTTTTCTCTTAAAAGAAAAAACCGTGAGTACAATATAGCTCTTGAAATTGTCTTCTTCGAAGGTTGCCCTCTTCTGAATTTTTTGGTCGATTTTTGACCCCAGAAATTTTCTGGAGGGCAGGCGCCATTTACAGAACTGCAAGTTGGTGAAAATTTAGTGACCTTTTGCAGTGGGTTCAAAGCTGCTGTTGTGGGAAACGTCCACAAGGAGGTAGCATTTCTCCATTCCCCAATCTGGGTACTAGGGCAGCAGAGCCTTTCTGGAAGTCATTGTCCTAGGTTGTAAATTAGAATGGAATTTGCCAGGAGAAATCCCCATAAGTTTATGTCTCATTACTTCTTCTTGGTTTTTAAAATTTTTTTAATCTGGGTAAAGTTTAGAAAATTGTTTGTCCTAGGTGTACACAATCTGGTTCATTTGTACATTATGTATGTCTATTAATGTACAGATCCTCTTCCCATGTAAAATATTACAGTGTTCCGTCGACCTCCCTTGCTATATGTTCGGTCTTTTTGATACATGTATATAATATGTATTTGTATATGTATAGTCACACTAATCTTCATTTCTCAATTTCCCCCCTCCTTTCCTTTTAGATGAGCATAGTTTGTTTTCTACGCCTGTGAGTGTCTTTCTCTTTGGAAATATGTTCATCTGTGTCAGTTATTAGATAATGCCGTACGTGATAATATGGGATATAGGTCTTTTGCTTTCCGACCTACTTCATGTTTTGTGATTATCTCCAGGCTCATCTATGGTGCCTCAAAGAGCAGTGCTTCAATGTTTTCCATGGCTAATATTCCATTGTGTACATGGACCACTTCTTCTTGGTGCATTCCTCTGTTGATGGACATTTTCGTTGCTTCCAAGCGTTGCCTATGGTAAATATTGCTGGAGTGCAGGATTGCCAGCCTGCGATTTTTGATTTTCATTCTCTCAGGTGATAGACCCAGCAGTGGGTATGATTGATTGACTGGTATGGTAGCTCAACGTTTACCTTTTCAAGGCACCTCAATTGTGCTGTCATTAGTGGCTCTTACCACGTCCCCCTTAGAATCGAGGGTACGCATTTCTCCACAATCACGTCAGCATTTCTTGTTTGCAGCATTTTTGTTGATGGCCATTCTGACTGGGGTGAGCTGATAGGTTTTTGTAATTTGGGTTTACATGTCTGTAAAAATTCCTACAATTCATCATTTTTCCACGCCTTTTGCTTTTCTGTTAAAAGAAAAAAGAAAAAGAGTGTGAGTATAATATACCTCTTCAAATTTTCTTTTTGGAAGGTTGCACTCTAGAATTTTTTGGTCGATTTTCGACCTCAGTATTTTTTGGAGGGCAGGTGTCATTTACAGAACTGCAATTGGTGAACATTTAGTGACCTTTTGCAGTGGGTTTAAAGCTGCTGTTGTGGGAAACGGCCACAAGGATGCAGCATTTCTCCATTCCCAAATCGGGGTACTAGGGCAGCAGAGCCGTTCTGGAAGTCGTTTGCCTAGGTGGTCAATTTGAATGGAATGTGCCAGGAAAACCCCCCATAAGTTTATGTCTCATTACTCCTAGTTCGTTGTTTTAATTTTTTCAATTGGGGTAATGGTTAGAATGTTGCTTGTCCAAGGTGTACACACTCTGGTTCATCTACATATTCTATATACCTATTTATGTAGAGATCCTCTTCCCGTGTAAATTATTACAGAGTGTTCCGTAAACCTTCCTTGCTATATGGTCGGTCTTTTTGATATATGTATATAATATGTATTTGTATACATATGGTAACGCTAATCTTCATTTATCCATTCCCCCACCTTTCCTTTTAGATAAGCATAGTTTTTTTTTTTAATAAGTCTGTGATGGACTTTCTCTGTGGAAATATGTTCATTTGTGTCAGTTATTAGAGAACGCCTATAAGTGATATCATGGGATATAGGACTTTTGCTTTCCGACTTACCTCATGTTCTGTGATTATCTCCAAGATCATCTATGGTGCCTCAAAGAGCAGTGTTTCATTGTTTTCCATGGCTAGTATTCATTGTGTACATGGGCCGCTTCTTCCTTTTCCTTTCATCTGTTGATGGACATTTTGGTTGCTTCACTGTCTTGTCTATTGTGAATAAGGCTGCAGTGCAGCTTTTGCAGCCCGGGTCTTCTTCATTCTGGTCTTCTCAGGTGAGAGGCCCATTGGTGCGCCTGCTGGATTGAATGGTACCTCAATTTTTCCTTTTCAACGCAGCTCCTTTCTGTTCTCATTATTAGCGTTTAACCCTTTTACATCTCACCAGCAGCTAGAGGGTACACAGTTCTCTAAAACCTCTTCAGCATTGACTGTAGACTTTTTGCCAATGGTCAGTCGACGGGTGTGAGTTGAAAACTTTTCGTAGATTAGATTGCATGAGTCTAATACTTCCTGAGGTTGAGCTTTTATCCATTTCCCTTTCTTTAAAAAGAGAGTGAGTAAAACTTACCTCTTCATACTAGCTTTGTGAACATTTTGCCTGTTTTGAATTTTTTTTATCCATTCCCTACCTCAGCACAATTTTGAGGGCAGGTGTCCTTTACAGCCCTGCGTCCTTGTGAATGAATGGTAAGTGACCATTAGCTGTGGGTTAAAAGCTGCTCTTGCGGGAATCGGCCACAAGGCGGCAGCATTTCTCCTTTACCAAATCTGGTTACTAGGGCAACAGAGCCTTACTGGAAGTGGTGTTCTAGGTTGCAAATTAGAATGGAATGTGCGAGGCAAAAGCCCTTTAAGTTTATGTCTCATTACTTCTTGTTGGTATTTTTAACTTAATTTTTATTTTTTATCACAGCAAACTTGATTACAATGTTTTGTTTGTTCTAGGTGTGCAAGATGTGGTTCTTTCACACATATACATATATCTATTCTTCTTCGGATCCTTTTCCCATGTAGGTTATGACACAGTGTTGAGTAGTCTTCTCTTGGTATTGCGTAGGTCTTTGGTGATTATGTATTTCACGTGTGTTTGTGTCTCTCTGTTAACCTCAATATGGTAATGTATCCAATCCTCACACCTTTCCATTTGGTGAACCATAAGTTTTTTTAATGAATCTATGATAGTGTTTCTCTGTGGAAATACCTTTGTCTGTATCATTTTTTAGGTAACACCTATATGCGATATGATAGGCTATGTGTCTTTCGCTTTCTCACTTACTCCGAGTTGCGTGATTACTTCTAGACTCATCTATGGTGCTGCAAATGGCATTGTTTCATTTTTTCACTAGCTCATATTCCATCTGTACAGGTAGCAGTTCTTCTTTGTCCACCCATCTGTCGGTGGACTTTTTGGTTACTTCCATATCTTGGCCATTGTAATACTGTGCAATGCAGATTTGCGTGCCTGTGTCCTTCCAATTCTGTCTTCTTAGGTTATAGGTCCAGGAATAGGTCTGCTGGATCATATGGTAGCTCAATGTTTACCTTTTAAAGGCACCTCTATTCTGATCTCTTTAGTGGCTCTTTCCAGGTTACGTCCCACTTAAAGTGGAGGGTATGTATTTCTTCCCAGCACCTTCAGCATTTATTCTTTGTAGTTTTTGCTGATGGTTATTCTGAGTGGTGTGAGCTGATACCTCTTTGTGGTTGAATTTGCATGTGTCTCATAATGCGTTGAAATTGAGCTTTAAGACTTGTCCTTTTTATTTTTCCAGCTGTGATTGGAGCTTATTTCTTCAAAGTGTTTTCTTAAAGTATGTGTCACCGTTTGAAATATTTTGGCCATGATCTCCCTCAAGACATTTTGAGGGCAGGTTTCATTTACAGCCCTGCAGTACTTGTTCATATGAAGTGACCATTAGCTCAGGCTTTAAACCTGCTTTTGCAGGTAACGGCCAGAGAGCGGCAGCCTTTCTACGTTCCCCTTGCTGCTACTAGGGAAACAGACCTACCGGTCCGTGGTGTTCTTCGGTTATAAATTAGAGTGCAATGTGCCCGGATAAACCCACAAATGTTGATGTCTCCTTGCTTTTCTTTGTTTTTAAATTTAATTTATATTTATTATTAATTAGAGTAATATTCCATTGTGTACGTGGACCACTTCTTCTTGGTGCATTCCTCGGTTGATGGACATTTTCATTGCTTCCAAGTGTTGGCTATGGTAAATATTGCTGGCGTACAGGTTTGCCAGCCTGTGACTTTTTGATTCTCATTTTCTCAGGTGATAGGCCAAGCAGTGGTTGTGATTGATTGACTGGTAGCTCAATGTTTCCCTTTTCAAAGCACCTACATTGTGTTTTCATTAGTGGCTCTTTACATGCCCCCCCTTACCACCGAGGGTACGCATTTCTCCACACTCCCTTCACCGTTTATTTTTTGCAGCACTTTTCCTAATGGCCATTGTGACTGCTGCGAGCTGATAGGTTTTTGTAATATGGGTATGCATGTCATTAAAATTTTTAAAATTCATCATATTCCTACGCCTTTTTCTTTTCTCTTAAAAGAAAAAACCGTGAGTACAATATAGCTCTTGAAATTGTCTTCTTCGAAGGTTGCCCTCTTCTGAATTTTTTGGTCGATTTTTGACCCCAGAAATTTTCTGGAGGGCAGGCGCCATTTACAGAACTGCAAGTTGGTGAAAATTTAGTGACCTTTTGCAGTGGGTTCAAAGCTGCTGTTGTGGGAAACGTCCACAAGGAGGTAGCATTTCTCCATTCCCCAATCTGGGTACTAGGGCAGCAGAGCCTTTCTGGAAGTCATTGTCCTAGGTTGTAAATTAGAATGGAATTTGCCAGGAGAAATCCCCATAAGTTTATGTCTCATTACTTCTTCTTGGTTTTTAAAATTTTTTTAATCTGGGTAAAGTTTAGAAAATTGTTTGTCCTAGGTGTACACAATCTGGTTCATTTGTACATTATGTATGTCTATTAATGTACAGATCCTCTTCCCATGTAAAATATTACAGTGTTCCGTCGACCTCCCTTGCTATATGTTCGGTCTTTTTGATACATGTATATAATATGTATTTGTATATGTATAGTCACACTAATCTTCATTTCTCAATTTCCCCCCTCCTTTCCTTTTAGATGAGCATAGTTTGTTTTCTACGCCTGTGAGTGTCTTTCTCTTTGGAAATATGTTCATCTGTGTCAGTTATTAGATAATGCCGTACGTGATAATATGGGATATAGGTCTTTTGCTTTCCGACCTACTTCATGTTTTGTGATTATCTCCAGGCTCATCTATGGTGCCTCAAAGAGCAGTGCTTCAATGTTTTCCATGGCTAATATTCCATTGTGTACATGGACCACTTCTTCTTGGTGCATTCCTCTGTTGATGGACATTTTCGTTGCTTCCAAGCGTTGCCTATGGTAAATATTGCTGGAGTGCAGGATTGCCAGCCTGCGATTTTTGATTTTCATTCTCTCAGGTGATAGACCCAGCAGTGGGTATGATTGATTGACTGGTATGGTAGCTCAACGTTTACCTTTTCAAGGCACCTCAATTGTGCTGTCATTAGTGGCTCTTACCACGTCCCCCTTAGAATCGAGGGTACGCATTTCTCCACAATCACGTCAGCATTTCTTGTTTGCAGCATTTTTGTTGATGGCCATTCTGACTGGGGTGAGCTGATAGGTTTTTGTAATTTGGGTTTACATGTCTGTAAAAATTCCTACAATTCATCATTTTTCCACGCCTTTTGCTTTTCTGTTAAAAGAAAAAAGAAAAAGAGTGTGAGTATAATATACCTCTTCAAATTTTCTTTTTGGAAGGTTGCACTCTAGAATTTTTTGGTCGATTTTCGACCTCAGTATTTTTTGGAGGGCAGGTGTCATTTACAGAACTGCAATTGGTGAACATTTAGTGACCTTTTGCAGTGGGTTTAAAGCTGCTGTTGTGGGAAACGGCCACAAGGATGCAGCATTTCTCCATTCCCAAATCGGGGTACTAGGGCAGCAGAGCCGTTCTGGAAGTCGTTTGCCTAGGTGGTCAATTTGAATGGAATGTGCCAGGAAAACCCCCCATAAGTTTATGTCTCATTACTCCTAGTTCGTTGTTTTAATTTTTTCAATTGGGGTAATGGTTAGAATGTTGCTTGTCCAAGGTGTACACACTCTGGTTCATCTACATATTCTATATACCTATTTATGTAGAGATCCTCTTCCCGTGTAAATTATTACAGAGTGTTCCGTAAACCTTCCTTGCTATATGGTCGGTCTTTTTGATATATGTATATAATATGTATTTGTATACATATGGTAACGCTAATCTTCATTTATCCATTCCCCCACCTTTCCTTTTAGATAAGCATAGTTTTTTTTTTTAATAAGTCTGTGATGGACTTTCTCTGTGGAAATATGTTCATTTGTGTCAGTTATTAGAGAACGCCTATAAGTGATATCATGGGATATAGGACTTTTGCTTTCCGACTTACCTCATGTTCTGTGATTATCTCCAAGATCATCTATGGTGCCTCAAAGAGCAGTGTTTCATTGTTTTCCATGGCTAGTATTCATTGTGTACATGGGCCGCTTCTTCCTTTTCCTTTCATCTGTTGATGGACATTTTGGTTGCTTCACTGTCTTGTCTATTGTGAATAAGGCTGCAGTGCAGCTTTTGCAGCCCGGGTCTTCTTCATTCTGGTCTTCTCAGGTGAGAGGCCCATTGGTGCGCCTGCTGGATTGAATGGTACCTCAATTTTTCCTTTTCAACGCAGCTCCTTTCTGTTCTCATTATTAGCGTTTAACCCTTTTACATCTCACCAGCAGCTAGAGGGTACACAGTTCTCTAAAACCTCTTCAGCATTGACTGTAGACTTTTTGCCAATGGTCAGTCGACGGGTGTGAGTTGAAAACTTTTCGTAGATTAGATTGCATGAGTCTAATACTTCCTGAGGTTGAGCTTTTATCCATTTCCCTTTCTTTAAAAAGAGAGTGAGTAAAACTTACCTCTTCATACTAGCTTTGTGAACATTTTGCCTGTTTTGAATTTTTTTTATCCATTCCCTACCTCAGCACAATTTTGAGGGCAGGTGTCCTTTACAGCCCTGCGTCCTTGTGAATGAATGGTAAGTGACCATTAGCTGTGGGTTAAAAGCTGCTCTTGCGGGAATCGGCCACAAGGCGGCAGCATTTCTCCTTTACCAAATCTGGTTACTAGGGCAACAGAGCCTTACTGGAAGTGGTGTTCTAGGTTGCAAATTAGAATGGAATGTGCGAGGCAAAAGCCCTTTAAGTTTATGTCTCATTACTTCTTGTTGGTATTTTTAACTTAATTTTTATTTTTTATCACAGCAAACTTGATTACAATGTTTTGTTTGTTCTAGGTGTGCAAGATGTGGTTCTTTCACACATATACATATATCTATTCTTCTTCGGATCCTTTTCCCATGTAGGTTATGACACAGTGTTGAGTAGTCTTCTCTTGGTATTGCGTAGGTCTTTGGTGATTATGTATTTCACGTGTGTTTGTGTCTCTCTGTTAACCTCAATATGGTAATGTATCCAATCCTCACACCTTTCCATTTGGTGAACCATAAGTTTTTTTAATGAATCTATGATAGTGTTTCTCTGTGGAAATACCTTTGTCTGTATCATTTTTTAGGTAACACCTATATGCGATATGATAGGCTATGTGTCTTTCGCTTTCTCACTTACTCCGAGTTGCGTGATTACTTCTAGACTCATCTATGGTGCTGCAAATGGCATTGTTTCATTTTTTCACTAGCTCATATTCCATCTGTACAGGTAGCAGTTCTTCTTTGTCCACCCATCTGTCGGTGGACTTTTTGGTTACTTCCATATCTTGGCCATTGTAATACTGTGCAATGCAGATTTGCGTGCCTGTGTCCTTCCAATTCTGTCTTCTTAGGTTATAGGTCCAGGAATAGGTCTGCTGGATCATATGGTAGCTCAATGTTTACCTTTTAAAGGCACCTCTATTCTGATCTCTTTAGTGGCTCTTTCCAGGTTACGTCCCACTTAAAGTGGAGGGTATGTATTTCTTCCCAGCACCTTCAGCATTTATTCTTTGTAGTTTTTGCTGATGGTTATTCTGAGTGGTGTGAGCTGATACCTCTTTGTGGTTGAATTTGCATGTGTCTCATAATGCGTTGAAATTGAGCTTTAAGACTTGTCCTTTTTATTTTTCCAGCTGTGATTGGAGCTTATTTCTTCAAAGTGTTTTCTTAAAGTATGTGTCACCGTTTGAAATATTTTGGCCATGATCTCCCTCAAGACATTTTGAGGGCAGGTTTCATTTACAGCCCTGCAGTACTTGTTCATATGAAGTGACCATTAGCTCAGGCTTTAAACCTGCTTTTGCAGGTAACGGCCAGAGAGCGGCAGCCTTTCTACGTTCCCCTTGCTGCTACTAGGGAAACAGACCTACCGGTCCGTGGTGTTCTTCGGTTATAAATTAGAGTGCAATGTGCCCGGATAAACCCACAAATGTTGATGTCTCCTTGCTTTTCTTTGTTTTTAAATTTAATTTATATTTATTATTAATTAGAGTAATATTCCATTGTGTACGTGGACCACTTCTTCTTGGTGCATTCCTCGGTTGATGGACATTTTCATTGCTTCCAAGTGTTGGCTATGGTAAATATTGCTGGCGTACAGGTTTGCCAGCCTGTGACTTTTTGATTCTCATTTTCTCAGGTGATAGGCCAAGCAGTGGTTGTGATTGATTGACTGGTAGCTCAATGTTTCCCTTTTCAAAGCACCTACATTGTGTTTTCATTAGTGGCTCTTTACATGCCCCCCCTTACCACCGAGGGTACGCATTTCTCCACACTCCCTTCACCGTTTATTTTTTGCAGCACTTTTCCTAATGGCCATTGTGACTGCTGCGAGCTGATAGGTTTTTGTAATATGGGTATGCATGTCATTAAAATTTTTAAAATTCATCATATTCCTACGCCTTTTTCTTTTCTCTTAAAAGAAAAAACCGTGAGTACAATATAGCTCTTGAAATTGTCTTCTTCGAAGGTTGCCCTCTTCTGAATTTTTTGGTCGATTTTTGACCCCAGAAATTTTCTGGAGGGCAGGCGCCATTTACAGAACTGCAAGTTGGTGAAAATTTAGTGACCTTTTGCAGTGGGTTCAAAGCTGCTGTTGTGGGAAACGTCCACAAGGAGGTAGCATTTCTCCATTCCCCAATCTGGGTACTAGGGCAGCAGAGCCTTTCTGGAAGTCATTGTCCTAGGTTGTAAATTAGAATGGAATTTGCCAGGAGAAATCCCCATAAGTTTATGTCTCATTACTTCTTCTTGGTTTTTAAAATTTTTTTAATCTGGGTAAAGTTTAGAAAATTGTTTGTCCTAGGTGTACACAATCTGGTTCATTTGTACATTATGTATGTCTATTAATGTACAGATCCTCTTCCCATGTAAAATATTACAGTGTTCCGTCGACCTCCCTTGCTATATGTTCGGTCTTTTTGATACATGTATATAATATGTATTTGTATATGTATAGTCACACTAATCTTCATTTCTCAATTTCCCCCCTCCTTTCCTTTTAGATGAGCATAGTTTGTTTTCTACGCCTGTGAGTGTCTTTCTCTTTGGAAATATGTTCATCTGTGTCAGTTATTAGATAATGCCGTACGTGATAATATGGGATATAGGTCTTTTGCTTTCCGACCTACTTCATGTTTTGTGATTATCTCCAGGCTCATCTATGGTGCCTCAAAGAGCAGTGCTTCAATGTTTTCCATGGCTAATATTCCATTGTGTACATGGACCACTTCTTCTTGGTGCATTCCTCTGTTGATGGACATTTTCGTTGCTTCCAAGCGTTGCCTATGGTAAATATTGCTGGAGTGCAGGATTGCCAGCCTGCGATTTTTGATTTTCATTCTCTCAGGTGATAGACCCAGCAGTGGGTATGATTGATTGACTGGTATGGTAGCTCAACGTTTACCTTTTCAAGGCACCTCAATTGTGCTGTCATTAGTGGCTCTTACCACGTCCCCCTTAGAATCGAGGGTACGCATTTCTCCACAATCACGTCAGCATTTCTTGTTTGCAGCATTTTTGTTGATGGCCATTCTGACTGGGGTGAGCTGATAGGTTTTTGTAATTTGGGTTTACATGTCTGTAAAAATTCCTACAATTCATCATTTTTCCACGCCTTTTGCTTTTCTGTTAAAAGAAAAAAGAAAAAGAGTGTGAGTATAATATACCTCTTCAAATTTTCTTTTTGGAAGGTTGCACTCTAGAATTTTTTGGTCGATTTTCGACCTCAGTATTTTTTGGAGGGCAGGTGTCATTTACAGAACTGCAATTGGTGAACATTTAGTGACCTTTTGCAGTGGGTTTAAAGCTGCTGTTGTGGGAAACGGCCACAAGGATGCAGCATTTCTCCATTCCCAAATCGGGGTACTAGGGCAGCAGAGCCGTTCTGGAAGTCGTTTGCCTAGGTGGTCAATTTGAATGGAATGTGCCAGGAAAACCCCCCATAAGTTTATGTCTCATTACTCCTAGTTCGTTGTTTTAATTTTTTCAATTGGGGTAATGGTTAGAATGTTGCTTGTCCAAGGTGTACACACTCTGGTTCATCTACATATTCTATATACCTATTTATGTAGAGATCCTCTTCCCGTGTAAATTATTACAGAGTGTTCCGTAAACCTTCCTTGCTATATGGTCGGTCTTTTTGATATATGTATATAATATGTATTTGTATACATATGGTAACGCTAATCTTCATTTATCCATTCCCCCACCTTTCCTTTTAGATAAGCATAGTTTTTTTTTTTAATAAGTCTGTGATGGACTTTCTCTGTGGAAATATGTTCATTTGTGTCAGTTATTAGAGAACGCCTATAAGTGATATCATGGGATATAGGACTTTTGCTTTCCGACTTACCTCATGTTCTGTGATTATCTCCAAGATCATCTATGGTGCCTCAAAGAGCAGTGTTTCATTGTTTTCCATGGCTAGTATTCATTGTGTACATGGGCCGCTTCTTCCTTTTCCTTTCATCTGTTGATGGACATTTTGGTTGCTTCACTGTCTTGTCTATTGTGAATAAGGCTGCAGTGCAGCTTTTGCAGCCCGGGTCTTCTTCATTCTGGTCTTCTCAGGTGAGAGGCCCATTGGTGCGCCTGCTGGATTGAATGGTACCTCAATTTTTCCTTTTCAACGCAGCTCCTTTCTGTTCTCATTATTAGCGTTTAACCCTTTTACATCTCACCAGCAGCTAGAGGGTACACAGTTCTCTAAAACCTCTTCAGCATTGACTGTAGACTTTTTGCCAATGGTCAGTCGACGGGTGTGAGTTGAAAACTTTTCGTAGATTAGATTGCATGAGTCTAATACTTCCTGAGGTTGAGCTTTTATCCATTTCCCTTTCTTTAAAAAGAGAGTGAGTAAAACTTACCTCTTCATACTAGCTTTGTGAACATTTTGCCTGTTTTGAATTTTTTTTATCCATTCCCTACCTCAGCACAATTTTGAGGGCAGGTGTCCTTTACAGCCCTGCGTCCTTGTGAATGAATGGTAAGTGACCATTAGCTGTGGGTTAAAAGCTGCTCTTGCGGGAATCGGCCACAAGGCGGCAGCATTTCTCCTTTACCAAATCTGGTTACTAGGGCAACAGAGCCTTACTGGAAGTGGTGTTCTAGGTTGCAAATTAGAATGGAATGTGCGAGGCAAAAGCCCTTTAAGTTTATGTCTCATTACTTCTTGTTGGTATTTTTAACTTAATTTTTATTTTTTATCACAGCAAACTTGATTACAATGTTTTGTTTGTTCTAGGTGTGCAAGATGTGGTTCTTTCACACATATACATATATCTATTCTTCTTCGGATCCTTTTCCCATGTAGGTTATGACACAGTGTTGAGTAGTCTTCTCTTGGTATTGCGTAGGTCTTTGGTGATTATGTATTTCACGTGTGTTTGTGTCTCTCTGTTAACCTCAATATGGTAATGTATCCAATCCTCACACCTTTCCATTTGGTGAACCATAAGTTTTTTTAATGAATCTATGATAGTGTTTCTCTGTGGAAATACCTTTGTCTGTATCATTTTTTAGGTAACACCTATATGCGATATGATAGGCTATGTGTCTTTCGCTTTCTCACTTACTCCGAGTTGCGTGATTACTTCTAGACTCATCTATGGTGCTGCAAATGGCATTGTTTCATTTTTTCACTAGCTCATATTCCATCTGTACAGGTAGCAGTTCTTCTTTGTCCACCCATCTGTCGGTGGACTTTTTGGTTACTTCCATATCTTGGCCATTGTAATACTGTGCAATGCAGATTTGCGTGCCTGTGTCCTTCCAATTCTGTCTTCTTAGGTTATAGGTCCAGGAATAGGTCTGCTGGATCATATGGTAGCTCAATGTTTACCTTTTAAAGGCACCTCTATTCTGATCTCTTTAGTGGCTCTTTCCAGGTTACGTCCCACTTAAAGTGGAGGGTATGTATTTCTTCCCAGCACCTTCAGCATTTATTCTTTGTAGTTTTTGCTGATGGTTATTCTGAGTGGTGTGAGCTGATACCTCTTTGTGGTTGAATTTGCATGTGTCTCATAATGCGTTGAAATTGAGCTTTAAGACTTGTCCTTTTTATTTTTCCAGCTGTGATTGGAGCTTATTTCTTCAAAGTGTTTTCTTAAAGTATGTGTCACCGTTTGAAATATTTTGGCCATGATCTCCCTCAAGACATTTTGAGGGCAGGTTTCATTTACAGCCCTGCAGTACTTGTTCATATGAAGTGACCATTAGCTCAGGCTTTAAACCTGCTTTTGCAGGTAACGGCCAGAGAGCGGCAGCCTTTCTACGTTCCCCTTGCTGCTACTAGGGAAACAGACCTACCGGTCCGTGGTGTTCTTCGGTTATAAATTAGAGTGCAATGTGCCCGGATAAACCCACAAATGTTGATGTCTCCTTGCTTTTCTTTGTTTTTAAATTTAATTTATATTTATTATTAATTAGAGTAATATTCCATTGTGTACGTGGACCACTTCTTCTTGGTGCATTCCTCGGTTGATGGACATTTTCATTGCTTCCAATTGTTGGCTATGGTAAATATTGCTGGCGTACAGGTTTGCCAGCCTGTGACTTTTTGATTCTCATTTTCTCAGGTGATAGGCCAAGCAGTGGTTGTGATTGATTGACTGGTAGCTCAATGTTTCCCTTTTCAAAGCACCTACATTGTGTTTTCATTAGTGGCTCTTTACATGCCCCCCCTTACCACCGAGGGTACGCATTTCTCCACACTCCCTTCACCGTTTATTTTTTGCAGCACTTTTCCTAATGGCCATTGTGACTGCTGCGAGCTGATAGGTTTTTGTAATATGGGTATGCATGTCATTAAAATTTTTAAAATTCATCATATTCCTACGCCTTTTTCTTTTCTCTTAAAAGAAAAAACCGTGAGTACAATATAGCTCTTCAAATTGTCTTCTTCGAAGGTTGCCCTCTTCTGAATTTTTTGGTCGATTTTTGACCCCAGAAATTTTCTGGAGGGCAGGCGCCATTTACAGAACTGCAAGTTGGTGAAAATTTAGTGACCTTTTGCAGTGGGTTCAAAGCTGCTGTTGTGGGAAACGTCCACAAGGAGGTAGCATTTCTCCATTCCCCAATCTGGGTACTAGGGCAGCAGAGCCTTTCTGGAAGTCATTGTCCTAGGTTGTAAATTAGAATGGAATTTGCCAGGAGAAATCCCCATAAGTTTATGTCTCATTACTTCTTCTTGGTTTTTAAAATTTTTTTAATCTGGGTAAAGTTTAGAAAATTGTTTGTCCTAGGTATACACAATCTGGTTCATTTGTACATTATGTATGTCTATTAATGTACAGATCCTCTTCCCATGTAAAATATTACAGTGTTCCGTCGACCTCCCTTGCTATATGTTCGGTCTTTTTGATACATGTATATAATATGTATTTGTATATGTATAGTCACACTAATCTTCATTTCTCAATTTCCCCCCTCCTTTCCTTTTAGATGAGCATAGTTTGTTTTCTACGCCTGTGAGTGTCTTTCTCTTTGGAAATATGTTCATCTGTGTCAGTTATTAGATAATGCCGTACGTGATAATATGGGATATAGGTCTTTTGCTTTCCGACCTACTTCATGTTTTGTGATTATCTCCAGGCTCATCTATGGTGCCTCAAAGAGCAGTGCTTCAATGTTTTCCATGGCTAATATTCCATTGTGTACATGGACCACTTCTTCTTGGTGCATTCCTCTGTTGATGGACATTTTCGTTGCTTCCAAGCGTTGCCTATGGTAAATATTGCTGGAGTGCAGGATTGCCAGCCTGCGATTTTTGATTTTCATTCTCTCAGGTGATAGACCCAGCAGTGGGTATGATTGATTGACTGGTATGGTAGCTCAACGTTTACCTTTTCAAGGCACCTCAATTGTGCTTTCATTAGTGGCTCTTACTGCGTCCCCCCTTAGAATCGAGGGTACGCATCTCTCCACAATCACGTCAGCATTTATTGTTTGCAGCATTTTTGTTGATGGTCATTCTGACTGGTGTGAGCTGATAGGTTTTTGTAATTTGGGTTTACATGTCTGTAAAAATTCCTACAATTCATCATTTTTCCACGCCTTTTTCTTTTCTGTTAAAAGAAAAAAAGTGTGAGTATAATATACCTCTTCAAATTTTCTTTTTGGAAGGTTGCACTCTAGAGTTTTTTGGTCGATTTTCGACGTCAGTATATTTTGGAGGGCGGGTGTCATTTACAGACCTGCAATTGGTGAATATTTAGTGACCTTTTGCAGTGGGTTTAAAGCTGCTGTTGTGGGAAACGACCACAAGGATGCAGCATTTCTCCATTCCCAAATCTGGGTACTAGGGCAGCAGAGCCGTTCTGGAAGTCGTTTGCCTAGGTTGTAAATTTGAATGGAATGTGCCAGGAGAACCCCCCATAAGTTTATGTCTCATTACTCCTAGTTGGTTGTTTTAATTTTTTCAATTGGGGTAATGGTTAGAATGTTGCTTGTCCAATGTGTACACACTCTGGTTCATCTACATATTCTATATACCTATTTATGTAGAGATCCTCTTCCCGTGTAAATTATTACAGAGTGTTCCGTAAACCTTCCTTGCTATATGGTCGTTCTTTTTGATATATGTATATAATATGTATTTGTATACCTATGGTAACGCAAATCTTCATTTATCCATTCCCCCCACCTTTCCTTTTAGATAAGCATAGTTTTTTTTAATAAGCCTGTGATTGACTTTCTCTGTGGAAATATGTTCATTTGTGTCAGTTATTAGAGAACGCGTATAAGTGATATCATAGGATATAGGACTTTTGCTTTCCGACTTACCTCATGTTCTGTGATTATCTCCAAGATCATCTATGGTGCCTCAAAGAGCAGTGTTTCATTGTTTTCCATGGCTAGTATTCATTATGCACATGGACCGCTTCTTCTTTATCCTTTCATCTGTTGATGGACATTTTGGTTGCTTCACTGTCTTGTCTATTGTGAATAAGCCTGCAGTGCAGCTTTTGCAGCCCTGGTCTTCTTCATTCTGGTCTTCTTAGGTGAAGAGCCCATTGGTTCGCCTGCTGGATTGAATGGTACCTCTATTTTTCCTTTTCAACGCAGCTTCTTTCTGTTCTCATTATTAGCGTTTAACCCTTTTACATCTCACCAGCAGCTGGAGGGTACACAGTTCTCTAAAACCTCTTCAGCATTGATTGTTTGTAGACTTTTTGCCAATGGTCAGTCGACTGGTGTGAGTTGAAAACTTTTTGTAGGTTAGATAGCATGAGTCTAATACTTCCTGAGGTGGAGCTTTTATCCATTTTCCTTTCTTTAAAAAGAGAGTGAGTAAAACTTACCTCTTCATACTATCTTCTTGAAAATTTTGCCTGTTTTGAATTTTTTTTTATCCATTCCCTACCTCAGCACAATTTTGAGGGCAGGTGTCCTTTACAGCCCTGAGTCCTTGTGAATGGTAAGTGACCATTAGCTGTGGGTTAAAAGCTGCTGTTGCGGGAATCGGCCACAAGGCGGCAGCATTTCTCCTTTACCAAATCTGGTTACTAGGGCAACAGAGCCTTACTGGAAGTGGAGTTCTAGGTGGTAAATTAGAATGGAATGTGCGAGGAAAAAGCCCTTTAAGTTTATGTCTCATTACTTCTTGTTGGTATTTTTAACTTAATTTTTATTTTTTATCACAGCAAACTTGATTACAATGTTTTGTTTGTTCTAGGTGTGCAAGATGTGGTTCTTTCACACATATACATATATCTATTTTTCTTCGGATCCTTTTCCCATGTAGGTTACGAAACAATGTTGAGTAGTCTTCGCTTGGTATTGCGTAGGTCTTTGGTGATTATATATTTCACATGTGTTTGTATCTCTCTGTTAACCTCAATACGGTAATGTATCCAATCCTCACACCTTTCCATTTGGTGAACCATAAGTTTTTTTAATGAATCTATGATAGTGTTTCTCTGTGGAAATATCTTTGTTTGTATCATTTTTTAGGTAACACCTATATGTGATATGATAGGATATGTGTCTTTCGCTTTCTCACTTACTCCAAGTTGCGTGATTACTTCTAGACTCATCTATGGTGCTGCAAATGGCATTGTTTCATTTTTTCACTAGCTCATATTCCATCTGTACATGTAGCAGTTCTTCTTTGTCCACCCATCTGTCGGTGGACTTTTTGGTTACTTCCATATCTTGGCTATTGTAATACTATGCAATGCAGATTTGCGTACCTTTGTCCTTCCAATTCTGTCTTCTTAGTTTATAGGTCCAGGAATAGGTCTGCTGGATCATATGGTAGCTCAATGTTTACCTTTAAAAGGCAATTCTATTCCGTTCTCCTTAGTGGCTCTTTCCAGGTTACGTCCCACTTAAAGTGGAGGGTATGTATTTCTTCCCAGCACCTTCAGCATTTATTCTTTGTAGTTTTTGCTGATGGTTATTCTGAGTGGTGTGAGCTGATACCTCTTTGTGGTTGAATTTGCATGTGTCTCATAATGCGTTGAAATTGAGCTTTAAGACATGTCCTTTTTATTTTTCCAGCTGTGATTGGAGCTTATTTCTTCAAAGTGTTTTCTTAAAGTATGTGTCACCATTTGAAATATTTTGGCCATTATCTCCCTCAAGACATTTTGAGGGCAGGTTTCATTTACAGCCCTGCAGTACTTGTTCATATGAAGTGACCATTAGCTCAGGCTTTAAACCTGCTTTTGCAGGTAACGGCCAGAGAGCGGCAGCCTTTCTACGTTCCCCTTGCTGCTACTAGGGAAACAGACCTACCGGTCCGTGGTGTTCTTCAGTTATAAATTAGAGTGCAATGTGCCCGGATAAACCCACAAATGTTGATGTCTCCTTGCTTTTCTTTGTTTTTAAATTTAATTTATATTTATTATTAATTAGAGTAATATTCCATTGTGTACGTGGACCACTTCTTCTTGGTGCATTCCTCGGTTGATGGACATTTTCATTGCTTCCAAGTGTTGGCTATGGTAAATATTGCTGGCGTACAGGTTTGCCAGCCTGTGACTTTTTGATTCTCATTTTCTCAGGTGATAGGCCAAGCAGTGGTTGTGATTGATTGACTGGTAGCTCAATGTTTCCCTTTTCAAAGCACCTACATTGTGTTTTCATTATTGGCTCTTTACATGCCCCCCCTTACCACCGAGGGTACGCATTTCTCCACACTCCCGTCACCGTTTATTTTTTGCAGCACTTTTCCTAATGGCCATTGTGACTGCTGCGAGCTGATAGGTTTTTGTAATATGGGTATGCATGTCATTAAAATTTTTAAAATTCATCATATTCCTACGCCTTTTTCTTTTCTCTTAAAAGAAAAAACCGTGAGTACAATATAGCTCTTCAAATTGTCTTCTTCGAAGGTTGCCCTCTTCTGAATTTTTTGGTCGATTTTTGACCCCAGAAATTTTCTGGAGGGCAGGCGCCATTTACAGAACTGCAAGTTGGTGAAAATTTAGTGACCTTTTGCAGTGGGTTCAAAGCTGCTGTTGTGGGAAACGTCCACAAGGAGGTAGCATTTCTCCATTCCCCAATCTGGGTACTAGGGCAGCAGAGCCTTTCTGGAAGTCATTGTCCTAGGTTGTAAATTAGAATGGAATTTGCCAGGAGAAATCCCCATAAGTTTATGTCTCATTACTTCTTCTTGGTTTTTAAAATTTTTTTAATCTGGGTAAAGTTTAGAAAATTGTTTGTCCTAGGTATACACAATCTGGTTCATTTGTACATTATGTATGTCTATTAATGTACAGATCCTCTTCCCATGTAAAATATTACAGTGTTCCGTCGACCTCCCTTGCTATATGTTCGGTCTTTTTGATACATGTATATAATATGTATTTGTATATGTATAGTCACACTAATCTTCATTTCTCAATTTCCCCCCTCCTTTCCTTTTAGATGAGCATAGTTTGTTTTCTACGCCTGTGAGTGTCTTTCTCTTTGGAAATATGTTCATCTGTGTCAGTTATTAGATAATGCCGTACGTGATAATATGGGATATAGGTCTTTTGCTTTCCGACCTACTTCATGTTTTGTGATTATCTCCAGGCTCATCTATGGTGCCTCAAAGAGCAGTGCTTCAATGTTTTCCATGGCTAATATTCCATTGTGTACATGGACCACTTCTTCTTGGTGCATTCCTCTGTTGATGGACATTTTCGTTGCTTCCAAGCGTTGCCTATGGTAAATATTGCTGGAGTGCAGGATTGCCAGCCTGCGATTTTTGATTTTCATTCTCTCAGGTGATAGACCCAGCAGTGGGTATGATTGATTGACTGGTATGGTAGCTCAACGTTTACCTTTTCAAGGCACCTCAATTGTGCTTTCATTAGTGGCTCTTACTGCGTCCCCCCTTAGAATCGAGGGTACGCATCTCTCCACAATCACGTCAGCATTTATTGTTTGCAGCATTTTTGTTGATGGTCATTCTGACTGGTGTGAGCTGATAGGTTTTTGTAATTTGGGTTTACATGTCTGTAAAAATTCCTACAATTCATCATTTTTCCACGCCTTTTTCTTTTCTGTTAAAAGAAAAAAAGTGTGAGTATAATATACCTCTTCAAATTTTCTTTTTGGAAGGTTGCACTCTAGAGTTTTTTGGTCGATTTTCGACGTCAGTATATTTTGGAGGGCGGGTGTCATTTACAGACCTGCAATTGGTGAATATTTAGTGACCTTTTGCAGTGGGTTTAAAGCTGCTGTTGTGGGAAACGACCACAAGGATGCAGCATTTCTCCATTCCCAAATCTGGGTACTAGGGCAGCAGAGCCGTTCTGGAAGTCGTTTGCCTAGGTTGTAAATTTGAATGGAATGTGCCAGGAGAACCCCCCATAAGTTTATGTCTCATTACTCCTAGTTGGTTGTTTTAATTTTTTCAATTGGGGTAATGGTTAGAATGTTGCTTGTCCAATGTGTACACACTCTGGTTCATCTACATATTCTATATACCTATTTATGTAGAGATCCTCTTCCCGTGTAAATTATTACAGAGTGTTCCGTAAACCTTCCTTGCTATATGGTCGTTCTTTTTGATATATGTATATAATATGTATTTGTATACCTATGGTAACGCAAATCTTCATTTATCCATTCCCCCCACCTTTCCTTTTAGATAAGCATAGTTTTTTTTAATAAGCCTGTGATTGACTTTCTCTGTGGAAATATGTTCATTTGTGTCAGTTATTAGAGAACGCGTATAAGTGATATCATAGGATATAGGACTTTTGCTTTCCGACTTACCTCATGTTCTGTGATTATCTCCAAGATCATCTATGGTGCCTCAAAGAGCAGTGTTTCATTGTTTTCCATGGCTAGTATTCATTATGCACATGGACCGCTTCTTCTTTATCCTTTCATCTGTTGATGGACATTTTGGTTGCTTCACTGTCTTGTCTATTGTGAATAAGCCTGCAGTGCAGCTTTTGCAGCCCTGGTCTTCTTCATTCTGGTCTTCTTAGGTGAAGAGCCCATTGGTTCGCCTGCTGGATTGAATGGTACCTCTATTTTTCCTTTTCAACGCAGCTTCTTTCTGTTCTCATTATTAGCGTTTAACCCTTTTACATCTCACCAGCAGCTGGAGGGTACACAGTTCTCTAAAACCTCTTCAGCATTGATTGTTTGTAGACTTTTTGCCAATGGTCAGTCGACTGGTGTGAGTTGAAAACTTTTTGTAGGTTAGATAGCATGAGTCTAATACTTCCTGAGGTGGAGCTTTTATCCATTTTCCTTTCTTTAAAAAGAGAGTGAGTAAAACTTACCTCTTCATACTATCTTCTTGAAAATTTTGCCTGTTTTGAATTTTTTTTTATCCATTCCCTACCTCAGCACAATTTTGAGGGCAGGTGTCCTTTACAGCCCTGAGTCCTTGTGAATGGTAAGTGACCATTAGCTGTGGGTTAAAAGCTGCTGTTGCGGGAATCGGCCACAAGGCGGCAGCATTTCTCCTTTACCAAATCTGGTTACTAGGGCAACAGAGCCTTACTGGAAGTGGAGTTCTAGGTGGTAAATTAGAATGGAATGTGCGAGGAAAAAGCCCTTTAAGTTTATGTCTCATTACTTCTTGTTGGTATTTTTAACTTAATTTTTATTTTTTATCACAGCAAACTTGATTACAATGTTTTGTTTGTTCTAGGTGTGCAAGATGTGGTTCTTTCACACATATACATATATGTATTTTTCTTCGGATCCTTTTCCCATGTAGGTTACGAAACAATGTTGAGTAGTCTTCGCTTGGTATTGCGTAGGTCTTTGGTGATTATATATTTCACATGTGTTTGTATCTCTCTGTTAACCTCAATACGGTAATGTATCCAATCCTCACACCTTTCCATTTGGTGAACCATAAGTTTTTTTAATGAATCTATGATAGTGTTTCTCTGTGGAAATATCTTTGTTTGTATCATTTTTTAGGTAACACCTATATGTGATATGATAGGATATGTGTCTTTCGCTTTCTCACTTACTCCAAGTTGCGTGATTACTTCTAGACTCATCTATGGTGCTGCAAATGGCATTGTTTCATTTTTTCACTAGCTCATATTCCATCTGTACATGTAGCAGTTCTTCTTTGTCCACCCATCTGTCGGTGGACTTTTTGGTTACTTCCATATCTTGGCTATTGTAATACTATGCAATGCAGATTTGCGTACCTTTGTCCTTCCAATTCTGTCTTCTTAGTTTATAGGTCCAGGAATAGGTCTGCTGGATCATATGGTAGCTCAATGTTTACCTTTAAAAGGCAATTCTATTCCGTTCTCCTTAGTGGCTCTTTCCAGGTTACGTCCCACTTAAAGTGGAGGGTATGTATTTCTTCCCAGCACCTTCAGCATTTATTCTTTGTAGTTTTTGCTGATGGTTATTCTGAGTGGTGTGAGCTGATACCTCTTTGTGGTTGAATTTGCATGTGTCTCATAATGCGTTGAAATTGAGCTTTAAGACATGTCCTTTTTATTTTTCCAGCTGTGATTGGAGCTTATTTCTTCAAAGTGTTTTCTTAAAGTATGTGTCACCATTTGAAATATTTTGGCCATTATCTCCCTCAAGACATTTTGAGGGCAGGTTTCATTTACAGCCCTGCAGTACTTGTTCATATGAAGTGACCATTAGCTCAGGCTTTAAACCTGCTTTTGCAGGTAACGGCCAGAGAGCGGCAGCCTTTCTACGTTCCCCTTGCTGCTACTAGGGAAACAGACCTACCGGTCCGTGGTGTTCTTCAGTTATAAATTAGAGTGCAATGTGCCCGGATAAACCCACAAATGTTGATGTCTCCTTGCTTTTCTTTGTTTTTAAATTTAATTTATATTTATTATTAATTAGAGTAATATTCCATTGTGTACGTGGACCACTTCTTCTTGGTGCATTCCTCGGTTGATGGACATTTTCATTGCTTCCAAGTGTTGGCTATGGTAAATATTGCTGGCGTACAGGTTTGCCAGCCTGTGACTTTTTGATTCTCATTTTCTCAGGTGATAGGCCAAGCAGTGGTTGTGATTGATTGACTGGTAGCTCAATGTTTCCCTTTTCAAAGCACCTACATTGTGTTTTCATTATTGGCTCTTTACATGCCCCCCCTTACCACCGAGGGTACGCATTTCTCCACACTCCCGTCACCGTTTATTTTTTGCAGCACTTTTCCTAATGGCCATTGTGACTGCTGCGAGCTGATAGGTTTTTGTAATATGGGTATGCATGTCATTAAAATTTTTAAAATTCATCATATTCCTACGCCTTTTTCTTTTCTCTTAAAAGAAAAAACCGTGAGTACAATATAGCTCTTGAAATTGTCTTCTTCGAAGGTTGCCCTCTTCTGAATTTTTTGGTCGATTTTTGACCCCAGAAATTTTCTGGAGGGCAGGCGCCATTTACAGAACTGCAAGTTGGTGAAAATTTAGTGACCTTTTGCAGTGGGTTCAAAGCTGCTGTTGTGGGAAACGTCCACAAGGAGGTAGCATTTCTCCATTCCCCAATCTGGGTACTAGGGCAGCAGAGCCTTTCTGGAAGTCATTGTCCTAGGTTGTAAATTAGAATGGAATTTGCCAGGAGAAATCCCCATAAGTTTATGTCTCATTACTTATTCTTGGTTTTTAAAATTTTTTTAATCTGGGTAAAGTTTAGAAAATTGTTTGTCCTAGGTGTACACAATCTGGTTCATTTGTACATTATGTATGTCTATTAATGTACAGATCCCCTTCCCATGTAAAATATTACAGTGTTCCATCGACCTCCCTTGCTATATGTTCGGTCTTTTTGATACATGTATATAATATGTATTTGTATATGTATAGTCACACTAATCTTCATTTCTCAATTTCCCCCCTCCTTTCCTTTTAGATGAGCATAGTTTGTTTTCTACGCCTGTGAGTGTCTTTCTCTTTGGAAATATGTTCATCTGTGTCAGTTATTAGATAATGCCGTACGTGATAATATGGGATATAGGTCTTTTGCTTTCCGACCTACTTCATGTTTTGTGCTTATCTCCAGGTTCATCTATGGTGCCTCAAAGAGCAGTGCTTCAATGTTTTCCATGGCTAATATTCCATTGTGTACATGGACCACTTCTTCTTGGTGCATTTCTCTGTTGATGGACATTTTCGTTGCTTCCAAGTGTTGCCTATGGTAAATATTGCTGGAGTGCAGGATTGCCAGCCTGCGATTTTTGATTTTCATTCTCTCAGGTGATAGACCCAGCAGTGGGTATGATTGATTGACTGGTATGGTAGCTCAACGTTTACCTTTTCAAGGCACCTCAATTGTGCTGTCATTAGTGGCTCTTACCACGTCCCCCTTAGAATCGAGGGTACGCATTTCTCCACAATCACGTCAGCATTTATTGTTTGCAGCATTTTTGTTGATGGCCATTCTGACTGGGGTGAGCTGATAGGTTTTTGTAATTTGGGTTTACATGTCTGTAAAAATTCCTACAATTCATCATTTTTCCACGCCTTTTGCTTTTCTGTTAAAAGAAAAAAGAGTGTGAGTATAATATACCTCTTCAAATTTTCTTTTTGGAAGGTTGCACTCTAGAATTTTTTGGTCGATTTTCGACCTCAGTATTTTTTGGAGGGCAGGTGTCATTTACAGAACTGCAATTGGTGAACATTTAGTGACCTTTTGCAGTGGGTTTAAAGCTGCTGTTGTGGGAAACGGCCACAAGGATGCAGCATTTCTCCATTCCCAAATCGGGGTACTAGGGCAGCAGAGCCCGTTCTGGAAGTCGTTTGCCTAGGTGGTCAATTTGAATGGAATGTGCCAGGAAAACCCCCCATAAGTTTATGTCTCATTACTCCTAGTTCGTTGTTTTAATTTTTTCAATTGGGGTAATGGTTAGAATGTTGCTTGTCCAAGGTGTACACACTCTGGTTCATCTACATATTCTATATACCTATTTATGTAGAGATCCTCTTCCCGTGTAAATTATTACAGAGTGTTCCGTAAACCTTCCTTGCTATATGGTCGGTCTTTTTGATATATGTATATAATATGTATTTGTATACATATGGTAACGCTAATCTTCATTTATCCATTCCCCCACCTTTCCTTTTAGATAAGCATAGTTTTTTTTTTTAATAAGTCTGTGATGGACTTTCTCTGTGGAAATATGTTCATTTGTGTCAGTTATTAGAGAACGCCTATAAGTGATATCATGGGATATAGGACTTTTGCTTTCCGACTTACCTCATGTTCTGTGATTATCTCCAAGATCATCTATGGTGCCTCAAAGAGCAGTGTTTCATTGTTTTCCATGGCTAGTATTCATTGTGTACATGGGCCGCTTCTTCCTTTTCCTTTCATCTGTTGATGGACATTTTGGTTGCTTCACTGTCTTGTCTATTGTGAATAAGGCTGCAGTGCAGCTTTTGCAGCCCGGGTCTTCTTCATTCTGGTCTTCTCAGGTGAGAGGCCCATTGGTGCACCTGCTGGATTGAATGGTACCTCAATTTTTCCTTTTCAACGCAGCTCCTTTCTGTTCTCATTATTAGCGTTTAACCCTTTTACATCTCACCAGCAGCTAGAGGGTACACAGTTCTCTAAAACCTCTTCAGCATTGACTGTAGACTTTTTGCCAATGGTCAGTCGACGGGTGTGAGTTGAAAACTTTTCGTAGATTAGATTGCATGAGTCTAATACTTCCTGAGGTTGAGCTTTTATCCATTTCCCTTTCTTTAAAAAGAAAGTGAGTAAAACTTACCTCTTCATACTAGCTTCGTGAACATTTTGCCTGTTTTGAATTTTTTTTATCCATTCCCTACCTCAGCACAATTTTGAGGGCAGGTGTCCTTTACAGCCCTGCGTCCTTGTGAATGAATGGTAAGTGACCATTAGCTGTGGGTTAAAAGCTGCTGTTGCGGGAATCGGCCACAAGGCGGCAGCATTTCTCCTTTACCAAATCTGGTTACTAGGGCAACAGAGCCTTACTGGAAGTGGTGTTCTAGGTTGTAAATTAGAATGGAATGTGCGAGGCAAAAGCCCTTTAAGTTTATGTCTCATTACTTCTTGTTGGTATTTTTAACTTAATTTTTATTTTTTTTCACAGCAAACTTGATTACAATGTTTTGTTTGTTCTAGGTGTGCAAGATGTGGTTCTTTCACACATATACATATATCTATTCTTCTTCGAATCCTTTTCCCATGTAGATTACGACACAATGTTGAGTAGTCTTCTCTTGGTATTGCGTAGGTCTTTGGTGATTATATATTTCACATGTGTTTGTATCTCTCTGTTCACCTCAATACGGTAATGTATCCAATCTTCACACCTTTCCATTTGGTGAACCATAAGATTTTTTTTCATGAATCTATGATAGTGTTTCTCTGTGGAAATACCTTTGTTTGTATCATTTTTTAGGTAACACCTATATGTGATATGATAGGATATGTGTCTTTCGCTTTCTCACTTACTCCAAGTTGCGTGATTACTTCTAGACTCATCTATGGTGCTGCAAATGGCATTGTTTCATTTTTTCACTAGCTCATATTCCATCTGTACATGTAGCAGTTCTTCTTTGTCCACCCATCTGTCGTTGGACTTTTTGGTTACTTCCGTATCTTGGCCATTGTTATACTATGCAATGCAGATTTGCGTACCTGTGTCCTTCCAATTCTGTCTTCTTAGGTTATAGGTCCAGGAATAGGTCTGCTGGATCATATGGTAGCTCAATGTTTACCTTTTAAAGGCACCTCTATTCTTTTCTCTTTAGTGGCTCTTTCCAGGTTACGTCCCACTTAAAGTGGAGGGTATGCATTTCTTCCCAGCACCTTCAGCATTTATTCTTTGTAGTTTTTGCTGATGGTTATTCTGAGTGGTGTGAGCTGATACCTCTTTGTGGTTGAATTTGCATGTGTCTCATAATGCGTTGAAATTGAGCTGTAAGACATGTCCTTTTTATTTTTCCAGCTGTGATTGGAGCTTATTTCTTCAAAGTGTTTTCTTAAAGTATGTGTCACCGTTTGAAATATTTTGGCCATGATCTCCCTCAAGACATTTTGAGGGCAGGTTTCATTTACAGCCCTGCAGTACTTGTTCATATGAAGTGACCATTAGCTCAGGCTTTAAACCTGCTTTTGCAGGTAACGGCCAGAGAGCGGCAGCCTTTCTACGTTCCCCTTGCTGCTACTAGGGAAACAGACCTACCGGTCCGTGGTGTTCTTCGGTTATAAATTAGAGTGCAATGTGCCCGGATAAACCCACAAATGTTGATGTCTCCTTGCTTTTCTTTGTTTTTAAATTTAATTTATATTTATTATTAATTAGAGTAATATTCCATTGTGTACGTGGACCACTTCTTCTTGGTGCATTCCTCGGTTGATGGACATTTTCATTGCTTCCAAGTGTTGGCTATGGTAAATATTGCTGGCGTACAGGTTTGCCAGCCTGTGACTTTTTGATTCTCATTTTCTCAGGTGATAGGCCAAGCAGTGGTTGTGATTGATTGACTGGTAGCTCAATGTTTCCCTTTTCAAAGCACCTACATTGTGTTTTCATTAGTGGCTCTTTACATGCCCCCCCTTACCACCGAGGGTACGCATTTCTCCACACTCCCTTCACCGTTTATTTTTTGCAGCACTTTTCCTAATGGCCATTGTGACTGCTGCGAGCTGATAGGTTTTTGTAATATGGGTATGCATGTCATTAAAATTTTTAAAATTCATCATATTCCTACGCCTTTTTCTTTTCTCTTAAAAGAAAAAACCGTGAGTACAATATAGCTCTTGAAATTGTCTTCTTCGAAGGTTGCCCTCTTCTGAATTTTTTGGTCGATTTTTGACCCCAGAAATTTTCTGGAGGGCAGGCGCCATTTACAGAACTGCAAGTTGGTGAAAATTTAGTGACCTTTTGCAGTGGGTTCAAAGCTGCTGTTGTGGGAAACGTCCACAAGGAGGTAGCATTTCTCCATTCCCCAATCTGGGTACTAGGGCAGCAGAGCCTTTCTGGAAGTCATTGTCCTAGGTTGTAAATTAGAATGGAATTTGCCAGGAGAAATCCCCATAAGTTTATGTCTCATTACTTCTTCTTGGTTTTTAAAATTTTTTTAATCTGGGTAAAGTTTAGAAAATTGTTTGTCCTAGGTGTACACAATCTGGTTCATTTGTAAATTATGTATGTCTATTAATGTACAGATCCTCTTCCCATGTAAAATATTACAGTGTTCCGTCGACCTCCCTTGCTATATGTTCGGTCTTTTTGATACATGTATATAATATGTATTTGTATATGTATAGTCACACTAATCTTCATTTCTCAATTTCCCCCCTCCTTTCCTTTTAGATGAGCATAGTTTGTTTTCTACGCCTGTGAGTGTCTTTCTCTTTGGAAATATGTTCATCTGTGTCAGTTATTAGATAATGCCGTACGTGATAATATGGGATATAGGTCTTTTGCTTTCCGACCTACTTCATGTTTTGTGATTATCTCCAGGCTCATCTATGGTGCCTCAAAGAGCAGTGCTTCAATGTTTTCCATGGCTAATATTCCATTGTGTACATGGACCACTTCTTCTTGGTGCATTCCTCTGTTGATGGACATTTTCGTTGCTTCCAAGCGTTGCCTATGGTAAATATTGCTGGAGTGCAGGATTGCCAGCCTGCGATTTTTGATTTTCATTCTCTCAGGTGATAGACCCAGCAGTGGGTATGATTGATTGACTGGTATGGTAGCTCAACGTTTACCTTTTCAAGGCACCTCAATTGTGCTGTCATTAGTGGCTCTTACTGCGTCCCCCCTTAGAATCGAGGGTACGCATCTCTCCACAATCACGTCAGCATTTATTGTTTGCAGCATTTTTGTTGATGGTCATTCTGACTGGTGTGAGCTGATAGGTTTTTGTAATTTGGGTTTACATGTCTGTAAAAATTCCTACAATTCATCATTTTTCCACGCCTTTTTCTTTTCTGTTAAAAGAAAAAAAGTGTGAGTATAATATACCTCTTCAAATTTTCTTTTTGGAAGGTTGCACTCTAGAGTTTTTTGGTCGATTTTCGACCTCAGTATATTTTGGAGGGCGGGTGTCATTTACAGACCTGCAATTGGTGAATATTTAGTGACCTTTTGCAGTGGGTTTAAAGCTGCTGTTGTGGGAAACGACCACAAGGATGCAGCATTTCTCCATTCCCAAATCTGGGTACTAGGGCAGCAGAGCCGTTCTGGAAGTCGTTTGCCTAGGTTGTAAATTTGAATGGAATGTGCCAGGAGAACCCCCCATAAGTTTATGTCTCATTACTCCTAGTTCGTTGTTTTAATTTTTTCAATTGGGGTAATGGTTAGAATGTTGCTTGTCCAATGTGTACACACTCTGGTTCATCTACATATTCTATATACCTATTTATGTAGAGATCCTCTTCCCGTGTAAATTATTACAGAGTGTTCCGTAAACCTTCCTTGCTATATGGTCGTTCTTTTTGATATATGTATATAATATGTATTTGTATACCTATGGTAACGCAAATCTTCATTTATCCATTCCCCCCACCTTTCCTTTTAGATAAGCATAGTTTTTTTTAATAAGCCTGTGATTGACTTTCTCTGTGGAAATATGTTCATTTGTGTCAGTTATTAGAGAACGCGTATAAGTGATATCATAGGATATAGGACTTTTGCTTTCCGACTTACCTCATGTTCTGTGATTATCTCCAAGATCATCTATGGTGCCTCAAAGAGCAGTGTTTCATTGTTTTCCATGGCTAGTATTCATTATGCACATGGACCGCTTCTTCTTTATCCTTTCATCTGTTGATGGACATTTTGGTTGCTTCACTGTCTTGTCTATTGTGAATAAGCCTGCAGTGCAGCTTTTGCAGCCCTGGTCTTCTTCATTCTGGTCTTCTTAGGTGAAGAGCCCATTGGTTCGCCTGCTGGATTGAATGGTACCTCTATTTTTCCTTTTCAACGCAGCTTCTTTCTGTTCTCATTATTAGCGTTTAACCCTTTTACATCTCACCAGCAGCTGGAGGGTACACAGTTCTCTAAAACCTCTTCAGCATTGATTGTTTGTAGACTTTTTGCCAATGGTCAGTCGACTGGTGTGAGTTGAAAACTTTTTGTAGGTTAGATAGCATGAGTCTAATACTTCCTGAGGTGGAGCTTTTATCCATTTTCCTTTCTTTAAAAAGAGAGTGAGTAAAACTTACCTCTTCATACTATCTTCTTGAAAATTTTGCCTGTTTTGAATTTTTTTTTATCCATTCCCTACCTCAGCACAATTTTGAGGGCAGGTGTCCTTTACAGCCCTGAGTCCTTGTGAATGGTAAGTGACCATTAGCTGTGGGTTAAAAGCTGCTGTTGCGGGAATCGGCCACAAGGCGGCAGCATTTCTCCTTTACCAAATCTGGTTACTAGGGCAACAGAGCCTTACTGGAAGTGGAGTTCTAGGTGGTAAATTAGAATGGAATGTGCGAGGAAAAAGCCCTTTAAGTTTATGTCTCATTACTTCTTGTTGGTATTTTTAACTTAATTTTTATTTTTTATCACAGCAAACTTGATTACAATGTTTTGTTTGTTCTAGGTGTGCAAGATGTGGTTCTTTCACACATATACATATATCTATTTTTCTCCGGATCCTTTTCCCATGTAGGTTACGAAACAATGTTGAGTAGTCTTCTCTTGGTATTGCGTAGGTCTTTGGTGATTATATATTTCACATGTGTTTGTATCTCTCTGTTAACCTCAATACGGTAATGTATCCAATCCTCACACCTTTCCATTTGGTGAACCATAAGTTTTTTTAATGAATCTATGATAGTGTTTCTCTGTGGAAATATCTTTGTTTGTATCATTTTTTAGGTAACACCTATATGTGATATGATAGGATATGTGTCTTTCGCTTTCTCACTTACTCCAAGTTGCGTGATTACTTCTAGACTCATCTATGGTGCTGCAAATGGCATTGTTTCATTTTTTCACTAGCTCATATTCCATCTGTACATGTAGCAGTTCTTCTTTGTCCACCCATCTGTCGGTGGACTTTTTGGTTACTTCCATATCTTGGCTATTGTAATACTATGCAATGCAGATTTGCGTACCTTTGTCCTTCCAATTCTGTCTTCTTAGTTTATAGGTCCAGGAATAGGTCTGCTGGATCATATGGTAGCTCAATGTTTACCTTTAAAAGGCAATTCTATTCCGTTCTCCTTAGTGGCTCTTTCCAGGTTACGTCCCACTTAAAGTGGAGGGTATGTATTTCTTCCCAGCACCTTCAGCATTTATTCTTTGTAGTTTTTGCTGATGGTTATTCTGAGTGGTGTGAGCTGATACCTCTTTGTGGTTGAATTTGCATGTGTCTCATAATGCGTTGAAATTGAGCTTTAAGACATGTCCTTTTTATTTTTCCAGCTGTGATTGGAGCTTATTTCTTCAAAGTGTTTTCTTAAAGTATGTGTCACCATTTGAAATATTTTGGCCATTATCTCCCTCAAGACATTTTGAGGGCAGGTTTCATTTACAGCCCTGCAGTACTTGTTCATATGAAGTGACCATTAGCTCAGGCTTTAAACCTGCTTTTGCAGGTAACGGCCAGAGAGCGGCAGCCTTTCTACGTTCCCCTTGCTGCTACTAGGGAAACAGACCTACCGGTCCGTGGTGTTCTTCGGTTATAAATTAGAGTGCAATGTGCCCGGATAAACCCACAAATGTTGATGTCTCCTTGCTTTTCTTTGTTTTTAAATTTAATTTATATTTATTATTAATTAGAGTAATATTCCATTGTGTACGTGGACCACTTCTTCTTGGTGCATTCCTCGGTTGATGGACATTTTCATTGCTTCCAAGTGTTGGCTATGGTAAATATTGCTGGCGTACAGGTTTGCCAGCCTGTGACTTTTTGATTCTCATTTTCTCAGGTGATAGGCCAAGCAGTGGTTGTGATTGATTGACTGGTAGCTCAATGTTTCCCTTTTCAAAGCACCTACATTGTGTTTTCATTATTGGCTCTTTACATGCCCCCCCTTACCACCGAGGGTACGCATTTCTCCACACTCCCGTCACCGTTTATTTTTTGCAGCACTTTTCCTAATGGCCATTGTGACTGCTGCGAGCTGATAGGTTTTTGTAATATGGGTATGCATGTCATTAAAATTTTTAAAATTCATCATATTCCTACGCCTTTTTCTTTTCTCTTAAAAGAAAAAACCGTGAGTACAATATAGCTCTTGAAATTGTCTTCTTCGAAGGTTGCCCTCTTCTGAATTTTTTGGTCGATTTTTGACCCCAGAAATTTTCTGGAGGGCAGGCGCCATTTACAGAACTGCAAGTTGGTGAAAATTTAGTGACCTTTTGCAGTGGGTTCAAAGCTGCTGTTGTGGGAAACGTCCACAAGGAGGTAGCATTTCTCCATTCCCCAATCTGGGTACTAGGGCAGCAGAGCCTTTCTGGAAGTCATTGTCCTAGGTTGTAAATTAGAATGGAATTTGCCAGGAGAAATCCCCATAAGTTTATGTCTCATTACTTCTTCTTGGTTTTTAAAATTTTTTTAATCTGGGTAAAGTTTAGAAAATTGTTTGTCCTAGGTGTACACAATCTGGTTCATTTGTAAATTATGTATGTCTATTAATGTACAGATCCTCTTCCCATGTAAAATATTACAGTGTTCCGTCGACCTCCCTTGCTATATGTTCGGTCTTTTTGATACATGTATATAATATGTATTTGTATATGTATAGTCACACTAATCTTCATTTCTCAATTTCCCCCCTCCTTTCCTTTTAGATGAGCATAGTTTGTTTTCTACGCCTGTGAGTGTCTTTCTCTTTGGAAATATGTTCATCTGTGTCAGTTATTAGATAATGCCGTACGTGATAATATGGGATATAGGTCTTTTGCTTTCCGACCTACTTCATGTTTTGTGATTATCTCCAGGCTCATCTATGGTGCCTCAAAGAGCAGTGCTTCAATGTTTTCCATGGCTAATATTCCATTGTGTACATGGACCACTTCTTCTTGGTGCATTCCTCTGTTGATGGACATTTTCGTTGCTTCCAAGCGTTGCCTATGGTAAATATTGCTGGAGTGCAGGATTGCCAGCCTGCGATTTTTGATTTTCATTCTCTCAGGTGATAGACCCAGCAGTGGGTATGATTGATTGACTGGTATGGTAGCTCAACGTTTACCTTTTCAAGGCACCTCAATTGTGCTGTCATTAGTGGCTCTTACTGCGTCCCCCCTTAGAATCGAGGGTACGCATCTCTCCACAATCACGTCAGCATTTATTGTTTGCAGCATTTTTGTTGATGGTCATTCTGACTGGTGTGAGCTGATAGGTTTTTGTAATTTGGGTTTACATGTCTGTAAAAATTCCTACAATTCATCATTTTTCCACGCCTTTTTCTTTTCTGTTAAAAGAAAAAAAGTGTGAGTATAATATACCTCTTCAAATTTTCTTTTTGGAAGGTTGCACTCTAGAGTTTTTTGGTCGATTTTCGACCTCAGTATATTTTGGAGGGCGGGTGTCATTTACAGACCTGCAATTGGTGAATATTTAGTGACCTTTTGCAGTGGGTTTAAAGCTGCTGTTGTGGGAAACGACCACAAGGATGCAGCATTTCTCCATTCCCAAATCTGGGTACTAGGGCAGCAGAGCCGTTCTGGAAGTCGTTTGCCTAGGTTGTAAATTTGAATGGAATGTGCCAGGAGAACCCCCCATAAGTTTATGTCTCATTACTCCTAGTTCGTTGTTTTAATTTTTTCAATTGGGGTAATGGTTAGAATGTTGCTTGTCCAATGTGTACACACTCTGGTTCATCTACATATTCTATATACCTATTTATGTAGAGATCCTCTTCCCGTGTAAATTATTACAGAGTGTTCCGTAAACCTTCCTTGCTATATGGTCGTTCTTTTTGATATATGTATATAATATGTATTTGTATACCTATGGTAACGCAAATCTTCATTTATCCATTCCCCCCACCTTTCCTTTTAGATAAGCATAGTTTTTTTTAATAAGCCTGTGATTGACTTTCTCTGTGGAAATATGTTCATTTGTGTCAGTTATTAGAGAACGCGTATAAGTGATATCATAGGATATAGGACTTTTGCTTTCCGACTTACCTCATGTTCTGTGATTATCTCCAAGATCATCTATGGTGCCTCAAAGAGCAGTGTTTCATTGTTTTCCATGGCTAGTATTCATTATGCACATGGACCGCTTCTTCTTTATCCTTTCATCTGTTGATGGACATTTTGGTTGCTTCACTGTCTTGTCTATTGTGAATAAGCCTGCAGTGCAGCTTTTGCAGCCCTGGTCTTCTTCATTCTGGTCTTCTTAGGTGAAGAGCCCATTGGTTCGCCTGCTGGATTGAATGGTACCTCTATTTTTCCTTTTCAACGCAGCTTCTTTCTGTTCTCATTATTAGCGTTTAACCCTTTTACATCTCACCAGCAGCTGGAGGGTACACAGTTCTCTAAAACCTCTTCAGCATTGATTGTTTGTAGACTTTTTGCCAATGGTCAGTCGACTGGTGTGAGTTGAAAACTTTTTGTAGGTTAGATAGCATGAGTCTAATACTTCCTGAGGTGGAGCTTTTATCCATTTTCCTTTCTTTAAAAAGAGAGTGAGTAAAACTTACCTCTTCATACTATCTTCTTGAAAATTTTGCCTGTTTTGAATTTTTTTTTATCCATTCCCTACCTCAGCACAATTTTGAGGGCAGGTGTCCTTTACAGCCCTGAGTCCTTGTGAATGGTAAGTGACCATTAGCTGTGGGTTAAAAGCTGCTGTTGCGGGAATCGGCCACAAGGCGGCAGCATTTCTCCTTTACCAAATCTGGTTACTAGGGCAACAGAGCCTTACTGGAAGTGGAGTTCTAGGTGGTAAATTAGAATGGAATGTGCGAGGAAAAAGCCCTTTAAGTTTATGTCTCATTACTTCTTGTTGGTATTTTTAACTTAATTTTTATTTTTTATCACAGCAAACTTGATTACAATGTTTTGTTTGTTCTAGGTGTGCAAGATGTGGTTCTTTCACACATATACATATATCTATTTTTCTCCGGATCCTTTTCCCATGTAGGTTACGAAACAATGTTGAGTAGTCTTCTCTTGGTATTGCGTAGGTCTTTGGTGATTATATATTTCACATGTGTTTGTATCTCTCTGTTAACCTCAATACGGTAATGTATCCAATCCTCACACCTTTCCATTTGGTGAACCATAAGTTTTTTTAATGAATCTATGATAGTGTTTCTCTGTGGAAATATCTTTGTTTGTATCATTTTTTAGGTAACACCTATATGTGATATGATAGGATATGTGTCTTTCGCTTTCTCACTTACTCCAAGTTGCGTGATTACTTCTAGACTCATCTATGGTGCTGCAAATGGCATTGTTTCATTTTTTCACTAGCTCATATTCCATCTGTACATGTAGCAGTTCTTCTTTGTCCACCCATCTGTCGGTGGACTTTTTGGTTACTTCCATATCTTGGCTATTGTAATACTATGCAATGCAGATTTGCGTACCTTTGTCCTTCCAATTCTGTCTTCTTAGTTTATAGGTCCAGGAATAGGTCTGCTGGATCATATGGTAGCTCAATGTTTACCTTTAAAAGGCAATTCTATTCCGTTCTCCTTAGTGGCTCTTTCCAGGTTACGTCCCACTTAAAGTGGAGGGTAT
Organism: Balaenoptera borealis; assembly: GCF_965194805.1. Classification (NCBI taxonomy): domain Eukaryota; kingdom Metazoa; phylum Chordata; class Mammalia; order Artiodactyla; family Balaenopteridae; genus Balaenoptera; species Balaenoptera borealis. The sequence continues at coordinate 539,058 of NW_028123684.1, forward strand.
GTATTTCTTCCCAGCACCTTCAGCATTTATTCTTTGTAGTTTTTGCTGATGGTTATTCTGAGTGGTGTGAGCTGATACCTCTTTGTGGTTGAATTTGCATGTGTCTCATAATGCGTTGAAATTGAGCTTTAAGACATGTCCTTTTTATTTTTCCAGCTGTGATTGGAGCTTATTTCTTCAAAGTGTTTTCTTAAAGTATGTGTCACCATTTGAAATATTTTGGCCATTATCTCCCTCAAGACATTTTGAGGGCAGGTTTCATTTACAGCCCTGCAGTACTTGTTCATATGAAGTGACCATTAGCTCAGGCTTTAAACCTGCTTTTGCAGGTAACGGCCAGAGAGCGGCAGCCTTTCTACGTTCCCCTTGCTGCTACTAGGGAAACAGACCTACCGGTCCGTGGTGTTCTTCGGTTATAAATTAGAGTGCAATGTGCCCGGATAAACCCACAAATGTTGATGTCTCCTTGCTTTTCTTTGTTTTTAAATTTAATTTATATTTATTATTAATTAGAGTAATATTCCATTGTGTACGTGGACCACTTCTTCTTGGTGCATTCCTCGGTTGATGGACATTTTCATTGCTTCCAAGTGTTGGCTATGGTAAATATTGCTGGCGTACAGGTTTGCCAGCCTGTGACTTTTTGATTCTCATTTTCTCAGGTGATAGGCCAAGCAGTGGTTGTGATTGATTGACTGGTAGCTCAATGTTTCCCTTTTCAAAGCACCTACATTGTGTTTTCATTATTGGCTCTTTACATGCCCCCCCTTACCACCGAGGGTACGCATTTCTCCACACTCCCGTCACCGTTTATTTTTTGCAGCACTTTTCCTAATGGCCATTGTGACTGCTGCGAGCTGATAGGTTTTTGTAATATGGGTATGCATGTCATTAAAATTTTTAAAATTCATCATATTCCTACGCCTTTTTCTTTTCTCTTAAAAGAAAAAACCGTGAGTACAATATAGCTCTTGAAATTGTCTTCTTCGAAGGTTGCCCTCTTCTGAATTTTTTGGTCGATTTTTGACCCCAGAAATTTTCTGGAGGGCAGGCGCCATTTACAGAACTGCAAGTTGGTGAAAATTTAGTGACCTTTTGCAGTGGGTTCAAAGCTGCTGTTGTGGGAAACGTCCACAAGGAGGTAGCATTTCTCCATTCCCCAATCTGGGTACTAGGGCAGCAGAGCCTTTCTGGAAGTCATTGTCCTAGGTTGTAAATTAGAATGGAATTTGCCAGGAGAAATCCCCATAAGTTTATGTCTCATTACTTCTTCTTGGTTTTTAAAATTTTTTTAATCTGGGTAAAGTTTAGAAAATTGTTTGTCCTAGGTGTACACAATCTGGTTCATTTGTACATTATGTATGTCTATTAATGTACAGATCCCCTTCCCATGTAAAATATTACAGTGTTCCATCGACCTCCCTTGCTATATGTTCGGTCTTTTTGATACATGTATATAATATGTATTTGTATATGTATAGTCACACTAATCTTCATTTCTCAATTTCCCCCCTCCTTTCCTTTTAGATGAGCATAGTTTGTTTTCTACGCCTGTGAGTGTCTTTCTCTTTGGAAATATGTTCATCTGTGTCAGTTATTAGATAATGCCGTACGTGATAATATGGGATATAGGTCTTTTGCTTTCCGACCTACTTCATGTTTTGTGCTTATCTCCAGGTTCATCTATGGTGCCTCAAAGAGCAGTGCTTCAATGTTTTCCATGGCTAATATTCCATTGTGTACATGGACCACTTCTTCTTGGTGCATTTCTCTGTTGATGGACATTTTCGTTGCTTCCAAGCGTTGCCTATGGTAAATATTGCTGGAGTGCAGGATTGCCAGCCTGCGATTTTTGATTTTCATTCTCTCAGGTGATAGACCCAGCAGTGGGTATGATTGATTGACTGGTATGGTAGCTCAACGTTTACCTTTTCAAGGCACCTCAATTGTGCTGTCATTAGTGGCTCTTACCACGTCCCCCTTAGAATCGAGGGTACGCATTTCTCCACAATCACGTCAGCATTTATTGTTTGCAGCATTTTTGTTGATGGCCATTCTGACTGGGGTGAGCTGATAGGTTTTTGTAATTTGGGTTTACATGTCTGTAAAAATTCCTACAATTCATCATTTTTCCACGCCTTTTGCTTTTCTGTTAAAAGAAAAAAGAGTGTGAGTATAATATACCTCTTCAAATTTTCTTTTTGGAAGGTTGCACTCTAGAATTTTTTGGTCGATTTTCGACCTCAGTATTTTTTGGAGGGCAGGTGTCATTTACAGAACTGCAATTGGTGAACATTTAGTGACCTTTTGCAGTGGGTTTAAAGCTGCTGTTGTGGGAAACGGCCACAAGGATGCAGCATTTCTCCATTCCCAAATCGGGGTACTAGGGCAGCAGAGCCCGTTCTGGAAGTCGTTTGCCTAGGTGGTCAATTTGAATGGAATGTGCCAGGAAAACCCCCCATAAGTTTATGTCTCATTACTCCTAGTTCGTTGTTTTAATTTTTTCAATTGGGGTAATGGTTAGAATGTTGCTTGTCCAAGGTGTACACACTCTGGTTCATCTACATATTCTATATACCTATTTATGTAGAGATCCTCTTCCCGTGTAAATTATTACAGAGTGTTCCGTAAACCTTCCTTGCTATATGGTCGGTCTTTTTGATATATGTATATAATATGTATTTGTATACATATGGTAACGCTAATCTTCATTTATCCATTCCCCCACCTTTCCTTTTAGATAAGCATAGTTTTTTTTTTTTAATAAGTCTGTGATGGACTTTCTCTGTGGAAATATGTTCATTTGTGTCAGTTATTAGAGAACGCCTATAAGTGATATCATGGGATATAGGACTTTTGCTTTCCGACTTACCTCATGTTCTGTGATTATCTCCAAGATCATCTATGGTGCCTCAAAGAGCAGTGTTTCATTGTTTTCCATGGCTAGTATTCATTGTGTACATGGGCCGCTTCTTCCTTTTCCTTTCATCTGTTGATGGACATTTTGGTTGCTTCACTGTCTTGTCTATTGTGAATAAGGCTGCAGTGCAGCTTTTGCAGCCCGGGTCTTCTTCATTCTGGTCTTCTCAGGTGAGAGGCCCATTGGTGCGCCTGCTGGATTGAATGGTACCTCAATTTTTCCTTTTCAACGCAGCTCCTTTCTGTTCTCATTATTAGCGTTTAACCCTTTTACATCTCACCAGCAGCTAGAGGGTACACAGTTCTCTAAAACCTCTTCAGCATTGACTGTAGACTTTTTGCCAATGGTCAGTCGACGGGTGTGAGTTGAAAACTTTTCGTAGATTAGATTGCATGAGTCTAATACTTCCTGAGGTTGAGCTTTTATCCATTTCCCTTTCTTTAAAAAGAAAGTGAGTAAAACTTACCTCTTCATACTAGCTTCGTGAACATTTTGCCTGTTTTGAATTTTTTTTATCCATTCCCTACCTCAGCACAATTTTGAGGGCAGGTGTCCTTTACAGCCCTGCGTCCTTGTGAATGAATGGTAAGTGACCATTAGCTGTGGGTTAAAAGCTGCTGTTGCGGGAATCGGCCACAAGGCGGCAGCATTTCTCCTTTACCAAATCTGGTTACTAGGGCAACAGAGCCTTACTGGAAGTGGAGTTCTAGGTTGTAAATTAGAATGGAATGTGCGAGGCAAAAGCCCTTTAAGTTTATGTCTCATTACTTCTTGTTGGTATTTTTAACTTAATTTTTATTTTTTTTCACAGCAAACTTGATTACAATGTTTTGTTTGTTCTAGGTGTGCAAGATGTGGTTCTTTCACACATATACATATATCTATTTTTCTTCGGATCCTTTTCCCATGTAGATTACGACACAATGTTGAGTAGTCTTCTCTTGGTATTGCGTAGGTCTTTGGTGATTATATATTTCACATGTGTTTGTATCTCTCTGTTCACCTCAATACGGTAATGTATCCAATCTTCACACCTTTCCATTTGGTGAACCATAAGATTTTTTTTCATGAATCTATGATAGTGTTTCTCTGTGGAAATACCTTTGTTTGTATCATTTTTTAGGTAACACCTATATGTGATATGATAGGATATGTGTCTTTCGCTTTCTCACTTACTCCAAGTTGCGTGATTACTTCTAGACTCATCTATGGTGCTGCAAATGGCATTGTTTCATTTTTTCACTAGCTCATATTCCATCTGTACATGTAGCAGTTCTTCTTTGTCCACCCATCTGTCGGTGGACTTTTTGGTTACTTCCGTATCTTGGCCATTGTTATACTATGCAATGCAGATTTGCGTACCTGTGTCCTTCCAATTCTGTCTTCTTAGGTTATAGGTCCAGGAATAGGTCTGCTGGATCATATGGTAGCTCAATGTTTACCTTTTAAAGGCACCTCTATTCTTTTCTCTTTAGTGGCTCTTTCCAGGTTACGTCCCACTTAAAGTGGAGGGTATGCATTTCTTCCCAGCACCTTCAGCATTTATTCTTTGTAGTTTTTGCTGATGGTTATTCTGAGTGGTGTGAGCTGATACCTCTTTGTGGTTGAATTTGCATGTGTCTCATAATGCGTTGAAATTGAGCTGTAAGACATGTCCTTTTTATTTTTCCAGCTGTGATTGGAGCTTATTTCTTCAAAGTGTTTTCTTAAAGTATGTGTCACCATTTGAAATATTTTGGCCATTATCTCCCTCAAGACATTTTGAGGGCAGGTTTCATTTACAGCCCTGCAGTACTTGTTCATATGAAGTGACCATTAGCTCAGGCTTTAAACCTGCTTTTGCAGGTAACGGCCAGAGAGCGGCAGCCTTTCTACGTTCCCCTTGCTGCTACTAGGGAAACAGACCTACCGGTCCGTGGTGTTCTTCGGTTATAAATTAGAGTGCAATGTGCCCGGATAAACCCACAAATGTTGATGTCTCCTTGCTTTTCTTTGTTTTTAAATTTAATTTATATTTATTATTAATTAGAGTAATATTCCATTGTGTACGTGGACCACTTCTTCTTGGTGCATTCCTCGGTTGATGGACATTTTCATTGCTTCCAAGTGTTGGCTATGGTAAATATTGCTGGCGTACAGGTTTGCCAGCCTGTGACTTTTTGATTCTCATTTTCTCAGGTGATAGGCCAAGCAGTGGTTGTGATTGATTGACTGGTAGCTCAATGTTTCCCTTTTCAAAGCACCTACATTGTGTTTTCATTATTGGCTCTTTACATGCCCCCCCTTACCACCGAGGGTACGCATTTCTCCACACTCCCGTCACCGTTTATTTTTTGCAGCACTTTTCCTAATGGCCATTGTGACTGCTGCGAGCTGATAGGTTTTTGTAATATGGGTATGCATGTCATTAAAATTTTTAAAATTCATCATATTCCTACGCCTTTTTCTTTTCTCTTAAAAGAAAAAACCGTGAGTACAATATAGCTCTTGAAATTGTCTTCTTCGAAGGTTGCCCTCTTCTGAATTTTTTGGTCGATTTTTGACCCCAGAAATTTTCTGGAGGGCAGGCGCCATTTACAGAACTGCAAGTTGGTGAAAATTTAGTGACCTTTTGCAGTGGGTTCAAAGCTGCTGTTGTGGGAAACGTCCACAAGGAGGTAGCATTTCTCCATTCCCCAATCTGGGTACTAGGGCAGCAGAGCCTTTCTGGAAGTCATTGTCCTAGGTTGTAAATTAGAATGGAATTTGCCAGGAGAAATCCCCATAAGTTTATGTCTCATTACTTCTTCTTGGTTTTTAAAATTTTTTTAATCTGGGTAAAGTTTAGAAAATTGTTTGTCCTAGGTGTACACAATCTGGTTCATTTGTACATTATGTATGTCTATTAATGTACAGATCCTCTTCCCATGTAAAATATTACAGTGTTCCGTCGACCTCCCTTGCTATATGTTCGGTCTTTTTGATACATGTATATAATATGTATTTGTATATGTATAGTCACACTAATCTTCATTTCTCAATTTCCCCCCTCCTTTCCTTTTAGATGAGCATAGTTTGTTTTCTACGCCTGTGAGTGTCTTTCTCTTTGGAAATATGTTCATCTGTGTCAGTTATTAGATAATGCCGTACGTGATAATATGGGATATAGGTCTTTTGCTTTCCGACCTACTTCATGTTTTGTGATTATCTCCAGGCTCATCTATGGTGCCTCAAAGAGCAGTGCTTCAATGTTTTCCATGGCTAATATTCCATTGTGTACATGGACCACTTCTTCTTGGTGCATTCCTCTGTTGATGGACATTTTCGTTGCTTCCAAGCGTTGCCTATGGTAAATATTGCTGGAGTGCAGGATTGCCAGCCTGCGATTTTTGATTTTCATTCTCTCAGGTGATAGACCCAGCAGTGGGTATGATTGATTGACTGGTATGGTAGCTCAACGTTTACCTTTTCAAGGCACCTCAATTGTGCTGTCATTAGTGGCTCTTACTGCGTCCCCCCTTAGAATCGAGGGTACGCATCTCTCCACAATCACGTCAGCATTTATTGTTTGCAGCATTTTTGTTGATGGTCATTCTGACTGGTGTGAGCTGATAGGTTTTTGTAATTTGGGTTTACATGTCTGTAAAAATTCCTACAATTCATCATTTTTCCACGCCTTTTTCTTTTCTGTTAAAAGAAAAAAAGTGTGAGTATAATATACCTCTTCAAATTTTCTTTTTGGAAGGTTGCACTCTAGAGTTTTTTGGTCGATTTTCGACCTCAGTATATTTTGGAGGGCGGGTGTCATTTACAGACCTGCAATTGGTGAATATTTAGTGACCTTTTGCAGTGGGTTTAAAGCTGCTGTTGTGGGAAACGACCACAAGGATGCAGCATTTCTCCATTCCCAAATCTGGGTACTAGGGCAGCAGAGCCGTTCTGGAAGTCGTTTGCCTAGGTTGTAAATTTGAATGGAATGTGCCAGGAGAACCCCCCATAAGTTTATGTCTCATTACTCCTAGTTGGTTGTTTTAATTTTTTCAATTGGGGTAATGGTTAGAATGTTGCTTGTCCAATGTGTACACACTCTGGTTCATCTACATATTCTATATACCTATTTATGTAGAGATCCTCTTCCCGTGTAAATTATTACAGAGTGTTCCGTAAACCTTCCTTGCTATATGGTCGTTCTTTTTGATATATGTATATAATATGTATTTGTATACCTATGGTAACGCAAATCTTCATTTATCCATTCCCCCCACCTTTCCTTTTAGATAAGCATAGTTTTTTTTAATAAGTCTGTGATTGACTTTCTCTGTGGAAATATGTTCATTTGTGTCAGTTATTAGAGAACGCGTATAAGTGATATCATAGGATATAGGACTTTTGCTTTCCGACTTACCTCATGTTCTGTGATTATCTCCAAGATCATCTATGGTGCCTCAAAGAGCAGTGTTTCATTGTTTTCCATGGCTAGTATTCATTATGCACATGGACCGCTTCTTCTTTATCCTTTCATCTGTTGATGGACATTTTGGTTGCTTCACTGTCTTGTCTATTGTGAATAAGCCTGCAGTGCAGCTTTTGCAGCCCTGGTCTTCTTCATTCTGGTCTTCTTAGGTGAAGAGCCCATTGGTTCGCCTGCTGGATTGAATGGTACCTCTATTTTTCCTTTTCAACGCAGCTTCTTTCTGTTCTCATTATTAGCGTTTAACCCTTTTACATCTCACCAGCAGCTGGAGGGTACACAGTTCTCTAAAACCTCTTCAGCATTGATTGTTTGTAGACTTTTTGCCAATGGTCAGTCGACTGGTGTGAGTTGAAAACTTTTTGTAGGTTAGATAGCATGAGTCTAATACTTCCTGAGGTGGAGCTTTTATCCATTTTCCTTTCTTTAAAAAGAGAGTGAGTAAAACTTACCTCTTCATACTATCTTCTTGAAAATTTTGCCTGTTTTGAATTTTTTTTTATCCATTCCCTACCTCAGCACAATTTTGAGGGCAGGTGTCCTTTACAGCCCTGAGTCCTTGTGAATGGTAAGTGACCATTAGCTGTGGGTTAAAAGCTGCTGTTGCGGGAATCGGCCACAAGGCGGCAGCATTTCTCCTTTACCAAATCTGGTTACTAGGGCAACAGAGCCTTACTGGAAGTGGAGTTCTAGGTGGTAAATTAGAATGGAATGTGCGAGGAAAAAGCCCTTTAAGTTTATGTCTCATTACTTCTTGTTGGTATTTTTAACTTAATTTTTATTTTTTATCACAGCAAACTTGATTACAATGTTTTGTTTGTTCTAGGTGTGCAAGATGTGGTTCTTTCACACATATACATATATCTATTTTTCTTCGGATCCTTTTCCCATGTAGGTTACGAAACAATGTTGAGTAGTCTTCTCTTGGTATTGCGTAGGTCTTTGGTGATTATATATTTCACATGTGTTTGTATCTCTCTGTTAACCTCAATACGGTAATGTATCCAATCCTCACACCTTTCCATTTGGTGAACCATAAGTTTTTTTAATGAATCTATGATAGTGTTTCTCTGTGGAAATATCTTTGTTTGTATCATTTTTTAGGTAACACCTATATGTGATATGATAGGATATGTGTCTTTCGCTTTCTCACTTACTCCAAGTTGCGTGATTACTTCTAGACTCATCTATGGTGCTGCAAATGGCATTGTTTCATTTTTTCACTAGCTCATATTCCATCTGTACATGTAGCAGTTCTTCTTTGTCCACCCATCTGTCGGTGGACTTTTTGGTTACTTCCATATCTTGGCTATTGTAATACTATGCAATGCAGATTTGCGTACCTTTGTCCTTCCAATTCTGTCTTCTTAGTTTATAGGTCCAGGAATAGGTCTGCTGGATCATATGGTAGCTCAATGTTTACCTTTAAAAGGCAATTCTATTCCGTTCTCCTTAGTGGCTCTTTCCAGGTTACGTCCCACTTAAAGTGGAGGGTATGTATTTCTTCCCAGCACCTTCAGCATTTATTC